>NW_021604591.1:12047613-12074559 GCF_004785775.1 Grammomys surdaster
TATATATATATATATATATATATATATATATATATATATATATATATATATATACACACACACACACGATGGTTAGGTATAGACTAAGGGGATAGATAGATTTCCCTAGGAAGGGGAAATAAACTATCTATGGATTGGGGGCTGGAACCAGAAGATCAAACAGGGAGGAGAGAGAAGAGAATGCAGAAGGCACTCCAGAGAGGAAAGCTAAAGTTAAGGGACATTTGAGAGGTCATATGGAAAATTAATACCATAGATGATTACTAAAGCACATACATGTGTGAAGGTGTTGTAAAGGAAATTATGAAAGAGTGGGAAGGACAGAGCCCTAACTGGACATCCCTCATCACAGGATGAAGCTTCCAGTAACGGGAATGAGCTATAAATAAACGAGTTTTTGCCCAAGGGAACTCTATGAGAATCCCCCAAATAACGCAGGCTATTTCAAAAATTATTGACTCCTCTCCACATATTGAAAGTAAAGGCTCATTGCTTAAGACAACAAGTATACAACCCATTGAAAAAATGAGAAATTGAGCAGGTGCCTACAGAGAGTCTTTATGCCCTACTTACTAATAGTCATGGTACTAGAAGGTACTCCGTACACTACTAATGAAGCAAGGTAAACACCAATTCAGCTACAAACCCTTTAATCTACAGAGGTAACCTGCCTCCAAGATGTGCTGGTGCTTTAGAAGCACAAACCTTGCAGGAGTAACCAACCACTCTCTGAATGGATTTAAGGCCCACTCCATCAGACAGAAAATAACTGCAGCACTCTTCATGTCTCCAAGAACCTGAGACCAGATAGTCCAGGGACCTATTGGGAAACCAAATATTATTGTTCTTTTAAAGCTATAAAGCAATAAAATTACTTCTAAAGTCATTCTGCTGTAGTCATAGATAATTGACTTACACATCCACTCTCAGAACAGCCTTCCCTTGCAGTAGATGAGAACAAATACAGAGACCTACAGCTAGACAATGTGCCAAGAGTGGGAGACCTTGTAACACCCAGTTCTAAGTAGGATGTTTCCAACAATGCCATCTCCTCTAGGCTCAGGGAACCCTATAGAATAAGAAACAGAAAGATTCTAAGATATAAGAGTCAGAGGGGATGGAGGACAGTAAGGGAACTATGCCTTCTAAACAGAGCAGTATCAGCACAAATATGAACTCACAGAGACTGGGGCAGCATATACAGTAACTGCACAACTCTAAGGTCAGATGTAGTCCAAGTACTGAGAAGGAAAGTGGGCACCAGCAACTATCTCGAACCCAGAAGCTATCTCTAAATGACAACTATTTGCAAATGAAAAATCAGTTTTCTCTAATATGTTTCACTAGGGATATAAACCACTCTCAGTGGTAGGTGCCATGCCCAGCAGTAGATAGCCAACCCAAAATGATGCCTCCAATGGCATCATTAAAGGTTTTTTGTTTGTTTCTTTGTTTGTTTGTTTGGTTGGTTGGTTGGTTGGTTGGTTATTTCATAATATTTGGTCAGAGCCTTGTTTTTTTTAACATTACAGGTCTTTTGTTTTTATGGGATTAATATGTGTGCAAACTGTGTGTCTATCAGTATTTCTTGTGGTTTTTTCTTTGGCTCTTCCTTTCCCTCCTCCCCCCTTCTCTCCCCTCCTTTTCCCTCCTTTTTCTTCTCTTCTTCCTCCTCCTTCTTCTTTTACTTTGTCCTATTCTAATTTGTCTAGTTACATATTTTATTTTATTTTAATTATTCTTTTTTGGGGGGGGGTTCTAGACAGGGTTTCTCTGTGTAGCCCTGGCTGTCCTGGAACTCACTTTGTAGACCAGGCTGGCCTCGAACTCAGAAATCTGCCTGCCTCTGACTCCCAAGTACTGGGATTAAAGGCGTGCACCACCACTGCCCGGCTATTTTAATTATTCTTTATCTGCCTGTTTGCTATAATAAGATAGTGTATGGATTTCGATGTGAAGGGAAGTTGGGAGGATCTCAAGTTGTTTGGGGTGGTGAAACCATAATCATAATATATTATTTTTTATAATCTATTTTAAATAAAATAAAAATAGAAATTAACAAAGAGTATAATGATAGCAGCATTTTCCAAACTTTAGTTCTTTCAGTCTTTCTACTTATCTTACATGATAATCCCTCTCTTGTGAGGGAGGCAACATGATATAGATTCCCCAGTTAGGGCTGAGCACTCCATAGTCGTCTGTTCTCGGCACCTCAACTGGTTTTGGCTCTCATACTAACCACCATCTATTCAGTAGTTTCTATTGCATGAAGAAGCTCCTCTGATGAAAGATAAGAGTTGTACTAGACAATGGCAATAAAGATATTTAGAAAGCAGCATTGCTACTATGCATCTTTAGAAAAATAATAGTATTTGAGTTTATGATTTCCCCAGTCATGAATTCCCGGCCAGATTTTCTACCAGGCATAAAATTCCTCCTACGGCAGTGGATGCATGTATCAGTTGGTCCTGGAAGACATAAGAATGTGAGGAAATACCTAAATACACTATATTTATGTATTATATTACCAAAAAATTAAAAAACTTTTAAAAGAATATAGTCATGTATACCCATGTCTTGGTGATTCTATATACCAAAGTTTAAACAGCTATTTCTGTTTCAGATCCCATCCACTTGAATATTAATATTTCCAATGTAAGAAGTCTCATCAAACTGTCAGCAAAAGGAAACAAAATGATAAACAAAGATCATGACCTTATTCATGACAACGGTAGCAACCATCCCACTTAACATTTTAAAGTGACCTGTGTGTGTCCAAAATAAAAATGAAGATTTTCTTCTTGGAATATTTGTTAATGTTTTGCATCCTAAAGGCAAGGAACAAATTTAAATTCCATAATTTACAAGCGCGAGTAGTCATAGACCTTGTAAATAGGTAGCCTTGGCAGACAATACTAACTCAGATAAGGACAGGCAAGTCATAGGCAGAGTCATAGTGACTTGTCCCCTGAACCTTCACCCAGCCAATACCCGGTTCTGAAAGATACCTGTATTCCCCTTGAACACCCACACTCCAGTGTCATTCCCTTCCCCACATCCTGCCTTTCTGTGTTTATAACCCCTGTGTGAATGAATTACAATTTGAGAAAAAATAAATTATTTAAAAATAATAATTTTTAAACTGAAAATAATAAACTAATAAATTTTCTGAAACTAATAAATTAGTTGATCTTGACATAAGTTTATTATCACAAACAAATGGCCGCAATGAGTACTGGAGAATTTGGTTTCAGTAAATCTTACTATTCTGTCCTTCAATATGAATGATTTTTAGATATACATTTACCATTGATATAAGAATATCTTGAAAAAGAATTCAATGAGAAAAACAAGGCAAACTTTCCAAGGTTTTGTCAAAGACTGCAAATCCTACTTAGCTCAGGAGACATAAAAGGCTCAAATTCGGGAGAAAATTGAATTTTCATAGCATGTGCACAGTAAAACTTCACATCATTAAAAGTGATTTCACTCAACATGATGTGTGGCTGGAAAAGGAAGGCTCACATTAAATGGAGGCTTATTCAAAATTCCCAAGAAAATTGACATTCAAAACTACAAGATGACTCAAAGCAACACAAAACTAACACACAGAGAAAAGAGTGAAGAAGGCACATGAACAGATGAGCCCATGAACTAGTAGATAGAAGAGCCCTCACTGAAAACGGCAAATGCTGTATCAAGTCTAACTTGTGCTACATGATAAATGAGTAAAGTTACTGTGTTTGTGGAGTGATTTAGATTAGAATAAATTTGTACGTACATAGAAATCATTACATTTAGCTATATACCATTCCAATAACATATTCAAATCTCAGATTCTCCCTGTGTGAAAGTAACATTAATGAATACCATTCTGACACTTGACTGTTATTTTGAAGATCACCAGGCTGGATTTTATCAAGCCTCTATCCATTTATTTGTTTGTTTCTTATTTGATCGGTTGGTTGGCTTAGGGCAGGTTTCCCATGTATCCCAGATCAGCATCAATTTTATACCTAAGAATGGCTGTGGACATCTGGTGTGTGTGTGTGTGTGTGTGTGTGTGTGTGTGTGTGTGTTTGTGTGTGTGTGTATGTATGTGTATGTTCACATGCAGTTCTCAGAATTGAAACCAAGGTCACCTGTGCAGGAGGCCAGCATTCTAATTCTGAGTTTTAAAGCCCACTTGTGCAATCCACTTTTATTTCAGGTAAGTTTCCCAAGTAAAACCATTTTACATTTTCATGTTTGTGAAAAAAATAGTTGCAAAGTTTTAGGAAGAGTGTATTCATCTTTAAAATCTAAAACAGCGTTTCTATGCAATTAAAGCTGATTGGATTCCCAAGTGTCAAGGCATAGAATAATCACCAATTATGACTGTAGAGAAATATTAAAATGTTGTTATCCTTTGTTAGCTACTCATTTTTTTCTAGCAATCACACTTTGTTTTTCCTTATAAAATTATTGTGGTAGAAGGCTAAAACTTTTATTTGGAAAGCAAAACTGTAACAAGTTCGTCTGAGTTTTATGTGAAGAAAGTTGTGGTTCCACATATCATCATTTAAGAGATTTCAGTAAACATAATCATATAGTCTACTTCTTGACATACTTATTTGCAACTGAATATTGTCCAAAATAAAACCCACATATTTTAGGTAAGACTCTACATTACAACATACTCCTGAGTCATCAATGAAAGGTTTACTGTATTCATAGATGCATTGATTCAGTAATATGGAAGAGAGAAAACAGTTTGTCTCAGCTGAGCAGCCTCAGCTGGAGAGCACTGGAAACTGCTACAACTAATAGCTGGATGGCATCATCCAAATGTACTCCATTGGGGCCACTCTAAGAAAACATCTTGGTTTATGTGAGTTATAAAGAACAGAAATGTAATTTTTATAGTTGTGACCTCAAAAAAAACTCATGGATTTGGACCCAGAATATTCAACTAGATGGGAAAGCCTATTCTGTTTCCAGTATGGTACCTTTATGGAATTCTACAGAAGAGGGGATGCTGTGTCTTCACAGGACAGGAAGGAATGAACCTCTTCTCTCAAGTCATTTGATGTGGATCCTTAGTCTATGAGAACTCTGTTCCCATTACTTAATTCCCTGCCCAAATTGTTGCACTTAAGTTTCAATTTGACATGAAGGTTGGAAAGAGCGATCTATTTAAACCACAGGGTTTTACATATTGGCACCTGTATCAAGAAAACCCATGACTGAGGCTTCAAACTAGAAAGGAGATCTACATATGTCCCCTCTGAATTTGTTTCCTCAGATCATAGTGGCTTCAAAGAAGTCAGATTTTATACCAAGAGATTAGGGCACAAAATTGAGTATAGTCCAACAAACAAATACTAGACTAGATATCTCACTATTTACAGAAGAAGATTTGGGGAGTGCTCAATGTCCTTCTACAGCTTCCTATGAGTTATAAATAAACCAGTGGTCCCAATAGACTCACCAGATGAGAAAAGAAATTTATTACTCTTGTCATATTCATGCCAAGCCCAACGTGGAGAGGGAAGATAATACAAGTATTGGGACCATTATTTGCTGCTTCCGACCCAAATATAATGTTTTATGGATTCCATTATTACATGTTCTTTACTTGACTCAAGAAAAACCAGATACACTGAAACAAATAGAAGAGACGGAAGGAAAGAACCTTGAATACTTGGGAACAGGGGAAAGGTTCCTGAACAGAACACCAATGGCTTATGCTCTAAGATCAAGAATTGACAAATGGGATCTCATAAAATTGTAAAGCTTCTGTAAGGCAAAGGACACTGTCAATAAGACAAAACCAACAGATTGGGAAAAGATCTTTACCAATTCTACATCCAATAGAGGGCCAATATCCAATATATACAAAGAACTCAAGAAACTAGACTCCAGACAACCAAATAATTCTATTAAAAATTGGGGTACAGAGCTAAACAAAGAATTCTGAACTGAGGAAACTTCAATAGCTGAGAAGCACCTAAAGAAATGTTCAACATCCTTAATCATCAGGGAAATGCAAATCAAAACAACCCTGAGATTGCACCTCACACCAGTAAGAAGGGCTAAGATCAAAAACTAAGGTGATAGCAGATGCTGGTAAGGATGTGGAGAAAGAGGAACACTCCTCCATTGTTGGTGGGATTGTGAGCTGGTACAACCACTCTGGAAATCAGTCTGGCAGTTCCTCAGAAAATTGGACATAGCATCACCTGAGGACCCAACTTTACCACTCCTGGGCATATACCCAGAAGGTGGTTCAACATATAACAAGGACATATGCTCCACTATGTTCATAGCAACCTTATTTATAATAGCCAGAAGCTGGAAAGAACCCAGATGTCCTTCTACAGAGGAATAGATACAGAAAATGTGGTACATTTACCCAGTGGAGTATTACTCAGCTATTAAAAACAATGAATTTTAGAAAATCTTAGGAAAATGGATGGAACTAGAAAATATCATCCTGAGTGAGGTAACGCAATCACAGAAGAACACACATGGTATGCACTCACTGACAATTGGATATTAGCCCAAAACCTTGCAATACCCAAGATACAACTCACAGACCACGGGAAGCTCATGAACAAGAAAAATCAAAGTGTGTGTGCTTTGGTCCTTCTTAGAAGGTGTATCAAAATACTCATGGGAGCAAATATGGAGACAAAGTGTGGGACAGAAACTGAAGGAGGGGTGGTCCAGAGATATCCTGGGTATCCATCCCTTGTACAATCACCAAAAACAGACTCAGATGTGGATGCCAGGAAGTGAATGCTGACAGGAGCCTGATATAGCTGTCTCCTTAGAGGTCTGCCAGAGCCTGAAATATACAGAGGTGGATGCTCACAGCTAACCATTGAACTGATCAAGAGATTCCCAATGGACTAGTTAGAGTGAAGACTGAAGGAGCTGAAAGAGTTTGCAGCCCCGGAGGCAACCAGAGTTCCCAGGGTCTAAACCACCAGCCTAGGAGCACATAGGGAAAGACCCATGGCCCCAGGTGTATACATTGGGGAGGATGGCCTTGTCAGGCATAAGTGGGAGAGGAGATCCTTGGTCCCATGAAGACTGGAAGCCCCAGTTTGGGGGAATTCAAGGGTGGGGAGGTGGGAGTGGATGGGTGGTTGGGGGCACATCCTCATAGAAGCAGGAGGAGGGGGGATGGGATAGGGAGTTCCTGGGTGGGAGGCAAATGGGGTAAGGGGATAACAACTGAAATGTAAATAAAATATCCAATTTATAAAAAAGGAATTTAGGAAAAAAAAAAGAAAGGAAAATAAAATCCACAAAGTTCTGTGTCTGTAAGCCCAGCTAAACAGGAGCTGAGGTAGAAAGGTCCAAAGATCAAGGCCTGCTTGTACTACATAGAAAATATGCTTTAGTGCTTCAAAGGTTTTTCTGATTTATGATTAAAGAACTAATGTCCCAGGGTGAGTTTATATTTTTGTTAGAACAGAGGTAAAAATCAACAGCTTATGTTTCAAATATAACCCACTGGATTTCTATAAAGTTCTATTGGATCAGTTATATCTCTTGTTTTCAGTACTGACCATGATTGTGCTTACACTACAGCAGAGTTGATCAGTTGCTGCAGAGACCAAAGCCTCTAGTGTTTACTGTGTGGATCTCTACTTTGAGCTAAAATCTCCTTTTGAGCCAAAGGCTTAGACAACCAAGGAGCCCTTTTGCATGACACAAAGATATGACTTTTATGTAAGAGGAAAGGTGTCTAGGAAATGTCAAATGTTTCCTTATCGTTTTCGTTCACTTTGTCCATGATGTAGAATTGCAGTTCTTGAAAACTTGTTTCAGAATAACTAAAGTATTCAAAAGTATCTTGCCTGATGTCTGAGTTATAGAAGAATTTAAAAGGAAAAATGAAAAGGTTTTGTATATGTTAAATCAAGAATTCAAATCTGCCTAATCAACTGCATCTGAGCTCTGAAGCATTTGATTCAAAGTAAATCTGATGTGTTTATAAAAAGATAAAGATATATAGAATATGTTATGGATGTGTGGTGAGGTATGAGGGAAGGGGATGTCTCAGCTGGCCCATGCCAAGGCATCCCTTCCCCCAGAGGGACCAGTCACAAAACTGACCATATAGTATAGAATAAAGATTATTCGGGTCATTGGGAGGGGAGTTAAGAGAGTAGTAGAGGCAGAGAGATGCAGAGAGAGGGAGAGAGTAGAGATGTAGAGGCTGGCCATGAGCATGTGGAGAGAGGGGGAAGGAAAGGGGGAGAGGGCAAGGGGACAGAGGGGGAGCAAGAAGGCAAGAGAGCAGGAGTTCAAGAGAGCAAGAGAAGGAGGAGGGAGCAAGCAGCCCCTTTTATAGTGGGCCAGGCCTACCTGGCAGTTGACAGGTAACTGTGGGGAGGAGCACACCTGGTTGTTGCCAGGAAACTGTGTGGGTGGAGTTTAGACAGAAGCTAACAAAATCCTCTGTCTACTTTTGTTTACGTTTTTCCATAGGAAAGATTAAAGTGGTGGTCTGAATAACATGGAAGGCACTGGGTCTTTCCAGCAAATTGATTTTACTCCCTTTGTTTAGAGTCATGTGATTTTTGTTTTTCTTTTTGTTATCCAGTTACCTTCACCATTTTCTCAATTGTAACTTTAAAATGAGTTGACATTTATTAAAAATTATAAAACAATGATTTATTGTTATAGATAATAGAGTCAATATTTTTAGCTCTTTCCCAAATAAATATGCTAAAAGTGAATTTGAAAACTTGCTCTAGTTCTTTGAGTATAAGATTTACTATTATTCTTTACTATCATATAATACCTTCATATAAAAGAAAACTCGTGTAGTCCATGCACACCAAGTTAATAGTTGAGACAAGCTGCCATTCAAGGTCTGTCATGTAGAAAGGATTGTTGTGGAACTGTTTTTCTTAGGTTGACATTATTTGATAAGAATAATATCACATGTGTCGTTCACTACGAAGCTTGCTATTCATTCCTGCTAGATGAAGAAAAGCAGAAATGTTCTGTTAAGTATGTATGAGAATTTTTGCATGGCAGATAAGACCTCTTTTTACTAAATGAATAACTTTTGAAACAAGACAGGTCTGATATAAATAGTCTGCATCTGTGTTAAGAAAAAATTGCACTAATTAAAAAGTAAAAATGTCTGAATCTGAGTCATGTGTGCATTTTGGGAATACGGTTGATAGTCTTAGAATGCTTTCACCAATTTATTCATTAGGTAGAGTCTAATCATATTAGGATAAACTCATTGTGCATGTAAGAAAACCCACTTCAAAAACAGTCAATAAAGTCATATAATTGTTGTAACACAAATCCCTATGTCCTTTGAGGATGCTTGGTCATGTCGA
The DNA here is from genome assembly GCF_004785775.1 of Grammomys surdaster. Classification (NCBI taxonomy): domain Eukaryota; kingdom Metazoa; phylum Chordata; class Mammalia; order Rodentia; family Muridae; genus Grammomys; species Grammomys surdaster. Next base: position 12,056,967 of record NW_021604591.1, read on the forward strand.
GGTCTGATTAGATGTTAAAAAAGAAAGCAAAGGTCTAGGATTCAGTGCTTTTCTGGAATACATGAAGTCCTGAATCTGATCCCCATTACCCTCTACAAAAAATGAATATAGTAACACACACCTATAATACCAGCACTGAAGGTGTGGAAGCAAAAGGATCAGGTGCTCACAGTCATCACTGGTTACACAGATAATTCATAGTCTGCCTGATACACATGAGATCCTGTCGTAGAAAAGGAGAACATGCCTACACTATAACTTAGGTTTATCACTACATCAAATGTAACAGACTTCTGAACAAATTTAGTGATGCACAAATAATGCTCTCAATAATAAACTCTTTTGAAGTATGTTACAATCGAATGCCTTTGGCCATTGTCAATGGGTTTATTTTGGTGTTTGAAATCTTTGTTAAGAATAGCAGTATCTAGTGTAGATAGTTTAATAAAGAAATTTCTTGAGAACTATGAATTACAAACTACATAAATAAAAATTGCAGTTGAGCCTTCAGTCAAGACTGCTGCCGTTTGATTGACTTAGAGCCATGATTAATAGCTCTATTTCAGGAAACTGCTTCTGTAACAATTGTTTCTATCATGTTAGTGTTATATTCCCTCTCTCTCTCTCTCTCTCTCTCTCTCTCTCTCTCTCTCTTTCCCTCTCTCTCTGCCTCTCTCTCTCTCTCTTTATGTGTGTGTATGTTTATGTGTTTGTGTGTGTGCACTTGTGTGTATTTGTTTGTGAAAGAAACAGACATACAGATAGTGTGGGCAACTTTTGCTTCCATATAGATTTCAAAAGACATCTCAGATGACTGCAGGGCTGTCACAAACAGAACTGCTCCAGACCAGCAGAGCTTCTTGTGTGCAGTTATTCCTTCAGAGAGATGGAATGTATTACCCTCACCAAATTCTTAGAGTCAGGGCCTTCTAGGAATAAAGGAAGACAATGCCAGAAAAGGAAAGCTTGAGGTGGGCTGCCCATCAGGGCTACATTCAGGGAAGGGACATCTTCTATACTCTTCATGGAAAGAAAACCAAGGAATTAAAGAGTTACTTTTAAGCTTTAAGGATTACTTTTTTCAAGTCCTAAAATTTTCTTTATCCTTTCTAATTCTTGTTTTTTCTGACTGTCTATATCTTACCATTTCAGAATATGAATGTTTTAGAATAAATTGTGCAATGAGTTTTCCCGAATATCAAGTTTACAAAGATATTCAGATGAAATTTAAACTTGTATTTTGAAATGGATACTGAAACAAAATATAACTTGGAAACTTTTATAACTTTGGAAACAATTGAGATGGAATCATTGTGTATGGAGAAGGAATGGGTTTGGAGATAGCTTGGGATACGTTGCAGTGAATATTAATTTCCTCTCCATATCATATTCATATGATAAACTCTTCAGCCTGTATTTATGATATGGTACTAGGATTTTTGGCTTTCTGTAAGTTGTTGGGACATAAAAACAAAGCTCTCTTTAGTAAAACTAGCACCCTTACAAATGTGTTCCCGAAAGATTCCTGCCGTTCTCTCAAATGAAGTTAGAGTAAGATGGTAGCTATCTAGGGAGAGGGACCTCCACTTTAGGACTCAGATGAAGTACAAATTGAGGTACTTGGTGGTATCTTGGTAGCTAAATTTTAGCTTCCAGAACTATGCTTGAACTATGGGTCAGAGCATTTCTGCTGCTTATGACCCATGGGTCTTTATCTAACTCTTGTCCCTAAATCTCATGATAATATTCCTAGTTCTTTACAAATGAGTATGAGCTTCAGTACATGTTTCTGGGACGTGGCTGAATGAATACCCACACACCAAATAATTTTATAATTTCCTTTGGAATTCAAACGTGCTCCTATGTGTGTATTTCTTATAGCTATGATCATATTGCGATTTAAACAACAGTTGAATATGTAATACTAAAGCAAAGTATCTTCTACATAATCCTTCTGTAAATTGGCTGAACTTTCCCATATCTTCCTATAGACAAATAGAAATATGTTGAATATATGTATATGTGTGTATAAAACATATATTGAAAAGATATTGTTTCTTTGTAAATTCATGAAAACATTACAAAATTTTTAACAAATTAAGGGGGCTAGAGAGAATACTTAATGGTTAAGAGCACTAGTTATTTTTCCAGAAAACTGTGATTCGGTTCTTAGTATACACACACTCATACACACAGGAGGACTCATAACCATTTGTAACTAAATTCTAGGGGATTCAGAAACCTCATCTAGTCTACATGGGTGTCAACTGATGCATGTATGTACATGCAGGCAATGCATTAACATACATAAAGTAGTTTTTAAATTGAATATTAAATACCAACTTGTTTTGCAGCTATTGGGATATTATTTATTATTTAATTTGTAATCCAAAGTTTCCCTTTAGTAAAGTTGTAATGTTGAAATACCATTTTTCATTAAAATATTCTTCATTTACATATTATTTTAATATAATGAAAATTTAATGTGAAAATATTTTATTGGGATTTGGAGATGCCTCTAATTATTTAGCTTTTGTTTATTATTTTTATACCTTTAACGTTGTTTAATTCCATGAGGAGAAAAGTGAACTATGAATATATATATTTCTATATATATATATATATATATATATATATTTACATCCTAGTCTGTGAGATTTTATTTAAAAATGCTTCTGAATTTTCACAAGGCTTTCTTAACACTTTGATGTCTATCCTCAATTTCTCCCAGCATTTTCAATCTAGAAGCACATTCCATGATGCATAAGTTATCTTTTCATTAGATCTGTCTTTTTTTTAGCTGTTCCAGGGACACTGTGCACTGTGCTGGCTCATTCTCCATACCTGCTAAGCTTCTGTGGGTCTCTCAGGCTCCACATAAAGCATTATTAAATAATATATTATCATTAGGCAATACATTGTTATTAAGTAATACAACAACTATATTATGAATATATTTTAAAACAAGTTATAGCAATTTTATATAGCTTTTCAATTATATCCTAGAGGATTGAATATTTAGTGTTTTCTTCGTTTTCCCTTTAAAGTGCTGTTCTGTTAATATTCATGTTTTGATGCTAATATCACACATTCCAAAAAGCACAATGAGACATCAACTCTGATTTTACTGAATTTTTGTAAGAGATTAAAATAAGTAAGTGAACTTACTGTTATTGAGTCTGTAGTTTTGTGTGTGTTTGGTGTGTTTGCTTGTATGCATGCACAGGGAATGCACAGGAAAGCCTTGTAAATATCTCATGAGCTTCTATGAATACATACAGAAACATATGGTTTTAGGTATGAGAATTGGTTAGACCAACATTTTGGAATCTCAGTGTTTTCTTCTCATGTGTTTCCCCTTGCATTGTTAAGCACAAAAGCAAAGCACAAACATGAGACCACAGATAGCATGTCTCTCTCATTTTCTTTCTCCTCTCACAAATATGAGTTTAAATCTTGGTAGTCTCAGGATAATCCAAATGGCAATTATCATTTTATGAATTTTACTGAATATAAAGTATAACAAGTTTAATATCTTTCATATACTTCAGACTTTCCTGAATCAACCATACTCTAATACCATTCTGCCAAAATAACTGATTATCACTTAAATTGTTCTTTTGAAAATGGAACATTTATTTATATTTTAAGTGCATGGGTGTTTTATGTGGCTGTATGTCTTTCCACCATATGCATGCAGTGTCTGCGGCAGCTAGAAGAACACAGCAGGTTCCCTTTGATCAATGTTATAGATGGCTGAGGGCAGCCACTTGCTGCTGGGTACTGAACTTCAGTTCTCTTGAAGAGTATTCAGTACTCAAAACTGTTGAGCCACTTCTCCAGTTCCCTGCTTAAATTTTTCTTAAGATACGTCTAAGCTTAAATAAATTGTAAAATAGACCAAAAAAATTCTGGCCTCCAAATGTATTACATTATGAAATGTTATTGCATCAAATGAATAAAAATGTAGAACAATCACATTGGTCTTTTGTAGCTTTAGGTTGCTTCCACTAAAATTGTTAACAGTGGCTATAACACTTATAACTCCCGTCATTCTACAGATAGATCTTAAATCACATGGGTAGAGCAATGCACCCAACACTGTTTCTAAGTTTGTTTTCTACCTTTATTACCATCTCTACTCACAGACTTCACAAGGTAAACTTTAAAATGAAACAGGGAGACCCTTTAACGTCAGGCTTTCTGCCACACTGTCCTCAAGAAAGAAGGCATCTCCTGTATGTTGTGAGAAGTAGGTATCTCTATTCACATATCAAATTCAATGTTATCAAATGACTTTTGTAATAAATTGTTAACAAAATCAGGCAAATGAACAGCATGAGGAATACCAAGATAAAATAGCCCCTCTTTTGTATGACAAGCCATGCTTCAAACACACATTTCTTAGATCTCCATGATTCTACCCGTGGGAGAGTGTAGGCATGAATAACAGAAACAGTGCCTTTGGACTTGGGGAGGAAGTTGAAGCTCGTTAGCTCTTTCTCTGGCACTGAATCTAATCTAATTACTTTTGTGTATTAAATCCTGCTGCTCCATTAGGAATATATAAAGCTTTTGAGCAATGAGCCTAACCAGAGCGAAAGGTTTCAAACCTGATCAGACCCAGTAGTGTGGAAGTACAGTGATTTTACTATGTTTGTTGTACATCTTGATCCCTCTACTTTTTAAGAAACTTTTGGATAAATCTACTACATGTTTATTGATATCTTTTGTTGTTTTACAAAGATGTTAAAATTCATAAAGGTTGTATATTCACAATGGAATTTATCTTTTATTCCTTCTAAACTCACCTCTTCATTCCACTAAATTATTTTAGACTTAAACTTTCTGTTGTGTTTCAGTCACTTTTTTGTGTGTTTTGCTTTGTCATCATTTACATATAAAATTATTAATACATTTAGTTTCAAGTTTTTATTAAAAAAACAAATTTCAAATTTCAAGCATGTATCTCATAATTAACTGAAATTGCCTTACTTTCATTTTATTAAATTATTTTATTTATTTATACTCCAAATGTGCTGCTGTCCTGGTGCCCCCTCCCAGAGTTCTTCAAACCATCCCCCCTCCCTTTTACCTCTGAGAGGATGCTCCCTGTCCCCACCCCACCCTACTTTACCCTCCCCAGCATCAACCTTCCATGAGGCATCAAGTCTTTACAGAATTAGGCAGATCCTTTCCCAAGAGCCCAGACAAGGCAGTCTCTGCTACATGTGTGCAAGGGGGCATGGACAAGCCCTTGTATGTATGCTCTTTGGTTGGTATCACTGTCTCTGGGAGCTCCCAGGGGTCCAAGTTAGTTGATACTGCTGTTCTACCTATGGTGTTGCCATCTGCTTCAGCTTCTTCAATCCTTTTTCTTCTATAGCATCTCTGACCTCAGTCCAATTGTTGACTGTAAGTATCTGCACCTGTCTCAATTAGCTGCTGGTAGAGCCTCTAAGAGGACAGCCATGCCAGTCTCTTGTCTGCAAGCAAAACATGGCATTAGTAATAGTGTCAAGGTTTGGTACTTATGCATGGGATAGATCCCAAGTTGCATCTGGCATTGGATGATCTTTCCTTCAGTCTTGGCTCCATTTTGTTCCTGTATTTACTTTAGACAGGAACAATTCTAGGTCAAAAAATTTGAACATGTTTGGGTAGGTCCATCTGTTCACTGAGAGCCCTATCAACTAGAGGTGGTCTCTTTAGGTTCCATCTCCCCATTGTTGGACATTTCAGCTAAGGCCATCCCCATTGAGTCCTGAAATACTCTCACATTCCAGGTCTCTGAGACTTTCTAGAAGTTCCCCCCACCCTTCACCCCCATCAGGTGCATATTTCCATGGTTTCTCCTGGCTCTCTAGGCTTCTCTCCTGCTCCCCTCATCTGGATTTGCCACCTTTTACCAACTGTACCACTCCTAGGCATATACTCAAAAGATGCTCCACCACACCACAAAGACAGATGTTCCACAGTGCAGCCTTATTCCAGAAACTTGAAACAACTTAGATGTCCCTAAGCCAAAGAGTGGAATATGTGGTTCATTTAAACAAAGGAATACTATTCAGCTATTAAAGATGATGACATCATTAATTTTTCAGGCAAATGAATGGAACTAGAAAATATAATCCTAAATAAGGTAACACAGACTCAAAAGAACATGCATGGTATGTACCCACTGATACATGCATATTAGCCAAAATTACAGAATACCTGTGATACAACTCACAAACTGTATGAAGTTTAACAAGAAGGAAGGTCCAAGTGAGGATGCTTTAATCCTACTTAGAAGTGAGGACACAATAAATGCCTTACTTTCTTATAGTAAGTTTTCCATGGTAACGTTAGAAAGTTAAGAACTGCCATCAGTAGGACCTGCTGTAAACTACTACAAATTAAGAGAAAGGTCAAATTCCCCAAGTAATGTCTTGCTTGAGAGGCATTATCTGGTTAGACATAAAGCATGCTTGTCTCCTCAACCAATATAGGGAACTGATGACAGAGCAACATACAGATGTTACCAAAGTCATATGAGGTCAATCAGTGAGTTGTTGGAACATTTGGGGGGATTTCTACAGGATTAGAGAGAGACAGCACAAGCTGAATCAACAAAACCCACCTTAGCATGTGTGAGGACTCACAAAAGGTGCTTCTCTGGTGCTCACTGCTTGCTTGCAGCAGCTCATAAGACTGAGAATATCCTCTTTGCAAATGGCTGGTATTGTAGGGGGAGGGCCTCTTAAAAAACTTGTGTCTGCTTTCCTACATTTGTGAATCTTGTTTAATTTCTGAGTTTTGTGAGCTTTCTCCCTGTTTCCTGGAGCGAAAGTTTCAATTCAGAGGAAATATTGTACCTCTCAGTGTTAGTAGGTGGTCAATAAGTCTACATAGTGACCTTTGAACCATTCTTTCCCACAGCGAATGAGACAACATTATCTCCAAAATCCACATGTTAATAATTGCATTTCTTTCGCTATTTCTCCTCCTAGGTGTGTATATAATAGATAGTGAGAAAAAGACGTGCAGACATATATTGATTTTGTGTCATTGTAGCAGATGTAATTTATTGATCCATATTTAAATATGTACTGTAGGATGAAACAATTTTTGACTCTTTTTAGTGATATTAATACATTAGGAAGTTTAGGCCTGCAAAATGAGGATAATATAGTAAAGAGGTTTCCAGAGTTTTGATTGGATGCTGATTATTTTACATGTCTTAGAAATACTTCAGCATAAGAATAGATGGAAACATCACTCATTTTAAACAGCAGAAGAATGTTCTTATATTCAACCTTCTTAACCTAATCCATCATGCTCTTTTTCCTAAGCTTAGTGGTTACATGCTTTGTAGTAGTATCCTTTAACTGTACATCTTCCTTACATACATTTAACATGTATCATTTACATACACAGAGAGATGAAATGTTGAGGGTGAAGCTAACTGAGTTATTTTGTTCACTACTTGTGAGCCTACCCTCTCCTAAAGGGAATTAGAGGAGAAGTGGATCTGGGGAAGAGAGGAGGTGTCAAAGAGGTGAACTGAGAGGAGTGATGGGAGGGGAAACTCAGGATGTGAGAAGAATAAATTTAAATAAATAGGAAGAAATATCCAATGTGGATAAAAATATATCCATTTGCTTGTTTAGTTCTCATCCCTATGCTAAATGCAGTAAACATAACATGAATTTGAACAAACAATTATCCACAACCTTTGTGACAGAGAATGTTCTTTTTCATATGCCCATGTATTCATGAATAAGTATAAGTGCACATATGTATACTAAGTAGATATGAGTAGATATTGAGTTCCCTACTATGCACCTGACAAGGTTCTAGAAAAGATAGATGCAGGCAAGACAATTCAATCCTGACAACAATCCACTGAATACTATCGCTCAAATTGTAAAGAATAAAACATACTCAGCAGAGACAAATGGTGATTGCTAAACCAGAGACTCACACATAAATTCTCTAACTATAAAAGCAGTAAGTGTTTTGTTCTGTTCTGTTCTGTTTTGTTTTGTTTAATAATCTGTCAGGCATATTAGTCTAATAGAACTCTTGCTTGATGAGTTTGGTTGATTATCACAGAGAAATGCCATTTCTATTTTTAACTATGTGAATACTTGTTTATTCCCTTACTTTCTATCATATGTGTGAAAGCAATGGGTTGAAGAGTGAGTACTGAATTTCCTACATTTCTCAGTCATGTTGTACAACAATTCTAGTCGCCTTAGTCAATGTTAATCCTAACTTATTTCAGGCTCACATCAAGTTGTCTCTGGTTTATACTAACAGCGTGAAAAAACTGAGTAGACTTTTCAATGGTTACTACTAGAATAAGTATTAAGTTTCATGAAACTAATTTGGATTTCAATATCCTGATGAAATGAAAAATAAAAGATCTTTAAATTTTAAAGAAGTTATATCAACCTAATTTTCTTTAAAATTTAAGTTCACAATGGGCAGTGTAGCTTGAGGTCATTGAATCATGAGAAGCAGGCAGAAGAACCAGAAACCCACGCTTAAGTCAAAGTCTGCACTATCACAGCAGTAACTTCATTTCTGCAATACTACATTGGCTAGGACTTGCATTTTCTTACTTATAAAACTCATGACAAACTCCATTGTGAGTCCTGATGCTTTTGGAGAGACCTTAAAAACAAAGCAGTTGTTACATTCCAATTTAAAAAACTGTAAGTATGCATAGGATTATGCCAAAAAAGAGAAAGCTGTGTCTAGCAAGACCCCAAGCCACACCAGCCAGGGAAAGTCTTCCAGTAAATTCAGCCTTGTTCTCAGAAGTGGAGCAACTGTCTGGTGTTCCTGGAGGGATGCCACACACATCTAAATCACCAGGCAATTTAAGCTTCATGCAATATATTTGCTAGTGAATGACAGTCATCTGTCCTCAGTGAAAGATGATCACAGCCAAACTTCTGTATTGGTTTTCATTTTGCAACTAACCCATTTGTCTGCTTTCGTGAAGTGTGAGATGGTGCTCTGAAAAACTACGGATGGAAAACTCTGAGATTCCCAAACTAAGAGGTGTTCGTAACTTGTTTCTCTTGCATTATGGTGACGCACTACATATCAAATATATGTAGGATCTTTCTTTAATTGCTGCAGTTATAGACATGAAACACAACTCCTCTCTATCTGGTTACAAAAAGATTTTCAGGCAATCAAAATAAGACTCTTTTAAAAGTTAAAACCACCAATAGTAGAAAATGACTAATTTAAATAAATTTTCATTAACAATTTTCCGTTTCAGGAGACTATATATCATAACAAACTCATGCTCAGTTCTCATACTAAAAAAATTTTTTTTTTTAAGTAATAATGCTTTGAAGGTGCGGTTGAAAGAAATGACCTTGGGGTAAGAGCTCTGGTGGCTCTTGAAGAGGATGCAGGTTTGCTTTTTATTGACAAATGGCAAGTCATAACTTCCTGTCCAGACACCTCTTCTGGACTCCAGAGGCCCTGTATGCATGTGATATTGGTGCATATATCTACTTGAAAAAAAAACTAATAAAAATGTTTTGAAGTCAACATGAAAGTGAAAAACCTTCTGTACTCTCATGAAAACTTTGATAACAATATGGTTTTATACCTAATAGAATTTACTGGGTCAAAGTATTGTGTGTCTTTTATGCCAAATGTTATCCTGGTGTATTACATTTGTATATCTATAAACATTATTTACAGTTGCTCTGCATGACATTAAATCAGTTGTATTACTGGTAACATTCTAGATTTCAGCATGGGCTCCTTGGTATTTTTGTTCAGTAAAGTTGTTCTGTCAAATGCTAGCATATATAATAGATCTTTTTGCTGAAAAACCATTTCTATTCATCATCAACTTAATACAGTAAGTAGTTCTGCATTTAGAACATAGTTTTTATGTATGGAAACAGGTTTTATATGTGAGGTTGTAAGGTATATCTATTCATCTCCATGTTGAATTCTTAATAGCAGAAAATAGTTCTCTAAACTGTGCAATTTAAACTATTAATGCCTTTGAGATTTCCAATCCACTCAAACTCCTGTTAACATTTGCATGAATTGTTCATTTATACATGTTATTTTTAGAATCTGAGTGCTGACATTGCTGGTAGGGCTGTGACTGAGCAGATACTTAATTTTTAAAGTTACTTTTTGTGAAATCACATCATTGTATTATTGACGTGTTGTATGTAAGTCTCAGAATTGTTTGGATATACTTCAGTTCCTTTTAATAGAACTTCTGGAAATTTGCCATACTGCTATTGCATATTTCCTTCCTTTCCCATTAGAGTTGTAAAGTTATGTAAACAAAATTTCTGTTGAAAATTATATTAGTTTTGCTTGTGGAAAATTTTCCACCTATATTACAAAAATCTTTCTGTAGTCATAATTGTATGACTCGATATTAGCAGAGAGTTCTGATAAAAAAAATCCTAATATTTAGGATAAAATATTTTTAATTATTATAGTCTTTTCTTTCTTTTTTCTTTTTCTTTCTGTAGAATCTTGGTCATAGCATCACTAATGTCCATTTGTTTTTTTCTCTTTTAAGGTAGTACATATCTAGTAAATTATTTAATTTCTTTTTTGGTTGGAATTACTTGTCATTCCTTTTAAGTGAAGTTTTTTTTAATTTCTTATTCAATAAGCTTTTAAAACTATGATTGTGTTCCGAATCTTAAGACCATTATTGCTTCCTCCATCCAATTAAGGGTTTAATCTATTGTTAATACATGTTATGTTTTAGATAATGAATCTTGAATCTTATTAAGTAGTATTTTCCTCCATCAAATTATTTTTATCCATTACTCTGTGAATAGAATTTAATTATATTACATGGCCTATTTTTTTGTAACATTTGTAGACTCCAGAATAAGGCTGATTTATTATGTCTATTCTTAAAGTACAAATTTCATTTGCAAGTAATTTATTTATATATTTGTTCTTTATGACCTTGTATATTCTATATATTTCAGGTATATATAGTTAATATGCAGTTGTCAAGATTTTCTAACTTAAAAATTGAATTATGTATTTTACTTTGTTTCATTCTGTCATCATTTGTATTTATAAAGAATATATTCTCTGAAAGATTTGTGAAATCCTACGGCTGATTCTTGGTTCTGTGATTTGTTTTCTCATTACTATTCATTTTTTTCCACTTTGTTTTTCCTGATTCTACTAGAATGTTCATGATATGTTGAACAACCAGATAAACAGTTTCATTTCAACTTACTTTATTCTATGTTTGATATAAGGTCTTGCTATGTATTTCATCTTGGCCTGGAACTATTATGTAGCCAAGGTTACTCAGAAGATTACAATCATGTTTCCAGCCTCTTAGGTGCTAGGAGAACAGACACATGCCACCGAACTGGTCCTCTTAATGTTATTTTCCAATGTAAATTTTCTTTTATTATTTTTGACCTTTTTCATTTTACATAAGCATTATTTTCTAGAAGCACCTGTACTCTTTAATCAACAAAATCTGTTTTACACCCATTGTTAAAAGACATTTTAAACTATTTTATCCTCTAGTGTATTAATTTTAGGAAATTGTTACTGTAAAGATTCATGTTACTTACTAGTATCCATATTAGGAATATTATTAAGATGCCTCAAGTGCAGAGTGGATTTTTTTTCTCTTTCATTTTGTCTCTTTCCCTTATATTTTGTTGTGTAACAATAATACTAAGTGTGACATTTTATAAAGAAGGCACACATGCTGGCTCTTTTCTGACTGTCAATCTATTGTACAAGAAGTGTACATAAGATAGACTCGAATTTCCTTAGAGGACAGCCATGTCTAAGCTATGTAAACATTTTCAAACAGGAAGTTTTACAAGTGTAGCTGTCTCATAGACTTTGCCAGTGCTTAGTGTGGTGACATTTTAGAGCAAGATTCATTGTGGTCAAAAGATTTTCAATGTTTTAGACTATAAACTGTTGATGTTTGACTTCTAATACTCTACACAGGGGAGTACTCACTCATACATATGGCCATGAAAATAACAATATTAATCTGTAAGGCACTACTAATATTTCAAAAAGTTTCATGTCTTTCTTTACCACACAATCAACAAAGTGTCACTATCTTTTTTTGTGTGCTATAAGTAAAGTTTCAAAATGAACTTAGACAAGTAATTTCCTATTGACAAATATTTTATCACTAATCACTTTCTATAAATATTCATTTGTGATTTTAATTGAAATATTTATTTCTCAATGCCCAGTCCATGTAGAAGAAAATAAATGAGTAACTGATAAATAATGAAGTACATATGGGAGGGATTTCGGGTCTGGGCCCTAGCATAGAGCAGGTCATATGCAGCAGTTCCGTACCCAACCCCAGAAAACCAAGAGAAAGAGGGACTCCCAGAAGCTTTAACTCAGGCAGCATCCCAGGTAAGGAAAAAGCAGCACTTGCCCCAAATAGGAAGCAACTGGGACCCACTGGGACCCAGGAATTCGCTCCTGGCCCAGAGCAGGGACTCCATCCGGTCTGGGCCCAAGCACTCGCAGATCCCTTGAATCAGCTCTGCACTCAATCTCACAGAATCCAGAGGAAGCGGGGCTCTCAGGACCATTCTGCCAAGCAGTATCTTAGGCTAGGAGGTGGCAATACTTGGCCCCAAACAGGGAGCAACCAAGACCCACTGGGACCCAGGAATTCACTCCTGGCCCAGAGCGGGGGTTCCTTCCGGTCTGAGCCTGAGCACTCGGCAGATCCCAGGAGTCAGCTCTGCATTCAATCTCACAGAACCTAGAGGAAGTAGGGGCTCTCAGTAGCTCTAACTCAAGCAGTATCTTAGGCTAGGAGGTGGCAATACTTGCCCCCAAACAGGGAGCAAAGGAGACCCACTGGTACTCAGGAACTCATTCCTGGCCGGGGGCACAGGTTCCTTCCAGTCTGAGCCTGAGCAGATCCCGGGAGTCAGCTCTGCACCCAATGTCACAGAACCCAGAGGAAGTGGGGGCTCTCAGTAGCTCTAACTCAAGCAGTATCTTAGGCTAGGAGGTGGCAATACTTGCCTCCAATCAGGGAGCAAAGGAGACCCACTGGGACCCAGGAATCCACTCCTGACCCAGAGCCCGGGCCCCTTCCGGTTTCCACCTGAGCACGGAGCAGATCTTTGGCCTCAGCTCTAACCCCAGCAGCAAAACCCATCCCAAACAGTTCTGACACAACCTAGATAATAGGAAAGACAGGTCCCAGTCAGAGACAGCACAGATAGCACAAAGGTGATCCAGATGGCAAAAGGCAAGCGCAAGAACACAAGCACCAGCAACCCAAGGTACTTGCCATAATCAGAATCTAGTTCTCACACATTAGAAAGTCCTGAACTCCCCCATATCACCAGGAAAACAAGAACCAGATCTAAAATCACTTCTAATGATGATGCTAGAGGACTATAAGGAGGAAATAAATAACACTATCAAAAAACTTGAGGAGAACACAGAAAAACAGGATGAAGTCCTTAAAGAAACACAAAAATCCTTTATAGAATTACAAGAAAACACAAACAAACAGATGAAGGAATTGAACAAAACCATCCAGGACATAAAAATGGAAGTAGAAATAATAAAGAAATCACAAAGGGAGATTACCCTGGAGATAGAAAACCTAAGAAAGAAATCTGGAGTCATAGACACAAGCATCACCAACAGAATACAAGAGATAGAAGAAAGAATCTCAGGTGCAGAAGATAACTTAGAAAATATTGACACAACTGTCAAAGAAAATGCAAAAAGCAAAAAGTTCTTAACACAAAATATCCAGGAAATCCGGGATGCAATGAGAAGACAAAACCTAAGGATAATAGGTATAGATGAGAGTGAAGATTCCCAACTTAAAGGGCCAGCAAATGTCTTCAACAAAATTATTGAGGAAAACTTCCCTAACCTAAGGAATGAGATGCCCATAATCACACAAGAAGTCTACAGAACACCAAACAGACTAGATCATAAAAGAAATACCTCCCGTCACATAATAATCAAGACGCAAAATACACAAAACAAAGAAAGAATTTTAAAAGCAGTAAGGGAAAAAGGCCAAGTAACATATAAAGGCAAACCTATCAGAATTACACCTGACTTCTCACCAGATACTATAAAAGCCAGAAGATCATGGACAAATATCATACAGACCCTAAGAGAACATAAATGCCAGCCCAAGCTACTTTACCCAGCCAAACTCTCAATTACCATAGATGGAGAAACTAAGATATTCCATGACAAAACCGAATTTACACAGTATCTTCCCACAAATCCAGCTCTACAAAGGATAATAGCAGGAAAGCTCCAATACAAGTAGGGCAATCGTATCCTAGAAAGAGCAAGAAAATAATCCTTTTCCATCAAACTCAAAAGAAGATAACCACACAAACTATGTCTCCACTATTAGCAAAAATGACAGGAAGCAACAACACCCTCTCCTTAATATCTCTTAACATCAATGGACTCAATTCCCCAATAAAAAGGCATAGGCTAACGGACTGGATACGCAAACAAGACCCAGCTTTTTGCTGCTTACAGGAAACCCACCTCACTGATAAAGACAGACACTACCTTAGAGTAAAAGGTTGGAAAACAATTTTTCAAGCAAATGCCCCTAAGAAACAAGCATTTGTGTTGCTACAATATACTTTTAAATGAATAATTTATAAACTTATTGCTTATGGTTCTAGAGCCTTGGATGTCCATCCTAAAGAGCCCAGTGTCTCCAGTGTTTAGTGAAGGCTTCATGGGTGGTATTTAATTGTGCCATTATGTGGTGGTAGATACAAGTAGACATACTTAAATGCAAGAGCAGCAAACTGATTTATGAGGAATGCCAGAATTACTTACTGATAGTCTTAGTTCATAATGTCATTGTGGGAATCAGTTTCAACATAGATAGTGGAGTATGGGTGCAACATAATTAGCCCATATCATGGCACACTTTTCAGGAGTTTCTACCTAAAATTCTAGAATGTTTTATCTATTCACTTCATCTCCTTTGCCTTACTCATCACTGGAAAATACTTATAAGAAAAATCACCAATGAATGCCAGGTACATTCTTCTACATATCACTTTTTATGGTCGTAGGCTTATACATACTAAATGCCCAAGTGGCTCTCTGATTCCTTTAATCAGTTATTCTCTCTCCCCCGTCTCTGTCTCTGTCTCTGTCTCTGATTGTGTGTGTGTGTGTGTGTGTGTGTGTGTGTGTAGGTATGTACATATTCACACATGCTTTCTCAACACATGTATGTGGGTGCACATGACAATGGGTATAACATAAATATGGAGGCCCAAGGTTGATGTCAGGGATCACCATCAATCACTCTACCATCTCATTTAATGATGCAAGGTCTCTTAGTTAAACCTAGAACTTGGCCAACGAGGACAAACTACTGTTCCCAGCTAGTTTACTATTGAGATCCATTTTCTCTCCCTTCAGCAGGTGGAATTACAAGTGGACCACCATACCCACCCATCATTTACATGAATTATGGAGATCTGAATTCTGATCCTCAAGACTGTATGTCATCTGCTATAACCACTTAGCCTTTTCCCAGTCCTATCCAGTCTTCTCTAAACTTTACATCACCACAGAGTGACAAAAGACAACCAGTCTTACTAAAGTGAGGTGAGAGTAAACATAGGGACCCAAGGATCTGAATTACTTTCATGCAGCTATTACCTCACTTTACAGCTCTCTGCACTGGATAGCCACAACCGGGGACTCTTCAACAGTGTGCTGCTTAATGGAAGCATGTACTATTACTAAAGAACATTGCTTTCTTTATTCTCTCATTATTAAGCCAGATTCTACTGTCTCACTCTTTTCAATATGCTGTCTTCTCCAAAATAGCATACTTGCTTCATTTGTCAGTCTTATGAGGAAAAAGTGAATTTATGTAGCTGGAGAGATGGCTCAACAGTTAAGAGTGCTTCATGTTCTCCACCACCCATATTCAGTTTCTAGCACCAACATTAGGCAGCTCATGGATGCCTAATACTCTACCTCAAGAGGACCTAACACCCTCTTCTGGATTCCACTGACACTCAAACTCACCTCTGTGTTGTAACATTCAAATATACATTGATACACATGACTGAAAATAAAATTTAAACAAAAAGAAAAGTAAAAGAAGGGCCTACTAGTTTAACTACAGACTACTTCAAACAAGCTTAGCTGTTGTAGAGTATGTAAGAAGAGGAAATAGATACTGGCTCTGATATGTTGACAAGTCTTCATTTACCAATAATTCTATTATCAGAAAGGGGACTTGACTATAAACTCTACCTCAATTTTCAATTGTGCCAGTGTAGACAACACAGACCTGGACTCTTTATTCCTACTACCTATGATTCTAAAGATAGCATATGGAAACCTTTAGCCAGCCACCAATTTCTCCAGGCAGCTTAGCTTACCCATGGTTTACAGAGATGTTTTTGCTATAATATCTGTCAGTTCAGAGACAGCCTTTCAGGGTAGACATTTCTACAATTTGCATTTATCACTGTTGTCTCAATCTGTCAACCTGAGTTTGTTGTCTTCTGTGAGTTTGAACTTTCATACATGGCCAGCGTTCTTGAAAATAATTGTGTCCGTTTGAATTGTCTACCATGATTAAATTTACTATTCTTCTTCCAAGAACTTGTCAACTATCTAATTCAGCGGTGACCTCACTTCCAATTCTTACCATGATTATAAATGGATTATGTTTAAACACTCTTATTTTCCTGTCAAATAAATTTGGAGAGGAAAAGAAATCAAATTTGTACACGTTTTGCATCTTAAAATGCTGCATACAATATTTCAGGCAAATCAACTCATGTGTTTACTAAATGCTTATAAATGACTCTTTTATCTAAGGATCAGTGTGGAGGTTATGCTTGCTGCTTCAAGTTTCTTTGTCTTCATAGGCAGCAAAATTTATATTACTGTACTGTAAAATATAAAGTCATAAATTCTAGCTTAAAGTAAGAAATTGTTCAATACCCTTCACAGTGTAATTCATTCAACCTTTCTCACACTAACTGGATCATCACATTTTAAATATAAACCAGTCTATTTAAGAGTGTTTTACACCATTTATATTTTTGTCTTATGTTATATTACATTGATTCAATTACTGCAGGTTTATAATGCATATGTCGTGGTTCAGACTGCTTGGGTTAATGCTTCAGTATCATTCTCATATGTAACTTTCCTATAATGTTTCCACTGGGAGTATTCACAGTCAGTTGCTACAGAAATCAGTGCTAACACACCACTACCTGACGCCAGTTTGTCTTCCCTGCCCATCACTCTCTGTTGTCAACTTGGTCACTGTTATTTCTCTCTCTAGAATGTTATTGAGCGGCCAAATCTTTTAAGATCAGACACCATTTTAGAGAACCTGACCTAAGTTTGAACTCAGGTAAACTAACAGGCTGGTACCTAGCATTAGTTTCTAAGTTGTCCCCCCAAAAAAACCTAGCCTAGCTCTGGTCTCTAGGCTAATTAATCCCCAACAAGACCAGCATTTCCAGGTTACACCTTCAACAAGACCAGCATCTCCAGGTTACACCCTCAACAAGACCAGCAT
>NW_021604591.1:12074569-12089633 GCF_004785775.1 Grammomys surdaster
TCAACAAGACCAGCATCTCCAGGTTACACCCTCAACAAGACCAGCATCTCCAGGTAATTACCCTAATAGATCTTCAACTCCAGGTTACAAGCCAACCCCCTGCCTAACTACCTCAAATGCAAAGGGGAACCGAAATTAAGTTTGTGATATGACTCCCAGCATCAGTCACTTATGTTAAAGGCAACAGTAGCTTTCCAATTAGATGCTTTCACATTTACTCCCTGCTTGCTGCTTACTATAAATCCTTGCCCAGATATATATTCAGGGTTCTCCCACCACCAAAAAATCCTGCATAATGGTGGTGCACTGAGGGGGACTGAGCTAGCTCAAATAGAATAAAGACCCTGCTGTGAGTTACATCAGATTGACTCCTGTCTGTTTTTTTTTTGGGGGGGGGGAGGAATCACTAACATTTCCCTGGCACTGTATCATAAATTCATTCTAGAAATATATTATCTGCTAGTTTTCTGTTTCTTCCCAGATACTTAAAAAATACATATCTTCCAAAATACTGAAAGAATTCACAGAGAAAAATGAAGATTCATCATAGAAGCATCATTTGTTAAATAAAAAGAGTTCAACCTTTAGAATAAAGAGAAAAGCGTGCCCTAAATATTTCCAGATGTTGTGGATCTGCTGGTTGGATTCTCTGTATTATGAGTAAGCAAAGAGCACTAGAGATCATTAAACACATAATATACTTCAATCAGTGCACTGACTGTAATTGACAGCTCCTATGAGCCACATCATCTAGAAGTCTCTGGGCCTTTCTCTCTATTTGAGCAAACAGAATTTTTTATGAATTGAAACACTGGGAATGAATGGTGGGCAGAAGCAGCATTCAACTGGAAATGATGAGTGTACAATCATTAAACTAGACACATTTAATCGTCAATTGAGGAAAAAGTATAAGGCAGTTGTGGCTGGATTATGAGGCTTATTATTTTCTGTCCATAGAAGTAGCTTGTTTTTCTTACTACTGGTACTCAGAATTTCTGAGGTCAGATATTTGCACAATCGAATTCTTGCTTCAGTTTTAAAACAGTTCTCTATACACTAAAATTACCATGTTAGGATTATCATTATTTTGTTTATTTTTTTAAAATGAGAGAAAAAACTAACAAGATTTTAATGTGTGATTAGTACAATGATAAATTTCCACTCTGAGAAATTTAAAGTATAATAATCAGGGTAGAAAGACTGCTCAGCCATTAAAAGCACTTAGTGTTCTTCCAGGAGACAAAAGTTTAGAGGATATACGAAAGATCAAGAGAAATCTATTGGTTGTTTTTGTTTGGGTTCGTTTTGTTGTTGGTTGGTTTTTTCTCACTTTCACTCCTTATTGGTTAGAGTATCCATACTGTTTTTGCCACTACGCTGCTGCTGACATTCTGATATCAGAATTCAGATGTTTGGCTCTGAAATATAGACTGAGGAACATTGGCTGTCCAGAAATCCTATGAGACTTCAGTGTGAAACTGGAACTCCTAAGAAATCTACCCTCAAAGATTGAATAAATTGCAGGTCCTCAGCATCTCCAATGTGAATTTGGACTATCCAGACTATATTATTATAGATAATGTGAAAAACATCCACTTGAAATATGTTCATTCTATCAGTTCTCTTTTTCTAATGCACCATGAATAATACAGATAGAAATTCTGCCATAGCTTTTTCATATACAATGGGTAGAGAGTATTGGAGAATCTGTTACTTTCCTTTCTCTCTTGTTAAGTTATACCTATCTTAGATCATGGTTAAAAAGTTTAAGAAATTCAGGCATTCCAAGAATGTCCTGTATGTAAAAGAACAAAATTCTACTTTTCTTTAAAATTTTTCTTATGACAGAAGGTGCTTCAGGATATAAAGCTTAGAATATTAGAAAGAATAAGACCAAGAAATTTACTGTGTGATTATATCTTTTAGAAATGAAGAGAACCTTCAACCATGATTGCTCAACAATATGGCTGCTGAAATAAGACTTGAACAAGGACCCCTCCAACAGACATTCTAATGTGGATAGGGGAATCCTCCCAGGGCCCAACCCTAAACAGAGATCTACAGACAACTAAGAAATGCTAAGAGAGGGATAATTAGCCTTATCCAAGATTAAGCTTCATAATTGGTCCTTCTACACCAAGTTGTCAGCCTGTTAATTATATACATATGAGCAGTACTCACAGATCCTTCATGTTATATGTATATACAAGTAAGGCCAGCCAGTTTCCTTTGATGATCCTTCCTAATTTTTCTCTCATTTTATGCATTTATTAAATAACAGATAGAGATGTTGCTTTTTCTCATTCTCCCTCAGTTACCCCATCTATTAATAAAGAATTGCATACCATTTACAGGCCTGTTGAGTATATTAAATGAAGTCAACCTTATAAGGTAACATTGACCAAGACACTACTTTTGAACTTACATGCTCAGTTAGTTAGTGTCTATCCATCTGTCATATCCAAAGTGAAAACACTGATACTTTATTATAACAGTAAATGTTATTAAATAAAGCATTTCACTATGGTGTGAGTATGTTGAAATCCATGTTCTTATTGACAGAAAGTGTCTTTATATATATATTACTACATCTTGATTGGACTATTTGTTCCATTTTCGTTTATATTTAGGAGGTCTGAATATATTCTAAATTGTCACACCTATTGGATGAATATATGGCAATTATTTTCTACTATTCTATATGGCATCTCTCAAAATAAGCTGTTAGAGTGGCTCCCGATTTAGCATTTCTTAATTTTGTTTTTGCATTTATTTAAATAATAGTTTTATTCATTCTTTGAAATTTTCATACATATACAAAATACACCTTTATTATATATACCACCACACCTTCCTGTTAACTCATCTCTTTCCAGAATTCATACCTTATTTGTTCTTTTTAAACTTATAACCCTCTGAGTTTGGCTAATGCTGTACATATGTGTACGATGCAAGGTCTATCCACTGCAGTACGGGCATCCTATCATTGGCCACTACCCCAAGTAACCCTACCAACTGTTACCAACAAATATCAATAGCTCCTTGGCAAGGGGTTACCACCCCTTATCTTAGGGGCCCTTCACCATTGATGTTGGGGTGTTGATTGTGTGTTTGTTATAGGCATGATATCTCACTATGCAGCTCTATCATCCATGAAACTTGCCATGTATACAAGGATGGTCCTGAACACACAGAACATACATATATGTCTGTCTCAGAAGCATGAATGCTGAGAATAAAGTTTTCAGCAGTCATAGTCATGTCCATGCTGGAATTTTTAACCAGCTTGATCACGAGCAGGCATTTGGCAAGTGACCACTATTTCTGTGAGGTCATACAGAAAACAGCTACGTCATGTCTAGAGGGCAGAATTTCATAGGACTCCTTCTTATTCTCCAGGTCTCTCAACCTTTCTATACTTAACTAATACTTGTTTCATACCTGACATCAGTTCATCTGTAAGAATAGATGGATATTAGCCAAAAAGTTCAGAATACCCATGATACAACTCTCAGATCATACGCACCTTAACAAAAGGAAAGTCCAAGTGTGAATGCTTCAATCCCACTTAGAAGGGGGAACAAAATAATCATGGGATGCAGAGGGAGGGAAGGACCTGAGTAGGAGAGAAGACAGGGAGGGAAAAGGAGCAGGATCAGGTATGGGGTGATATAAGAGAGAAGCTCAGAGAGCCAGGAAAATGAATACAAATATACATCAGTGTTGGTGGGGTCTGGGGGAAACCTCTAGAAAGTCCCAGACACCAGGTATATTAGAGGCTCTGAGGATCCAATGGGGTTGTACTTAGCCAAAATGGCCAATAGTGGGGTGATGGAACCTAGCTTTCACTTGAGGCATAGGGCTACTTATCCATCTTCAAAATTTTTGACCCAAAATTGTTCCTGTCTAAAGGAGATGGCAGGATAAAATGGAGCAGAGACTGTCACAAAGGTCATCCAGAGACTGGCACAACTTGGCATCCGTCCCATGTGCAGGCACCAAATTCTGACACTATTATTGATGCTATACTGTGCTTTCAGACAGGACCTAGCATAGCTGCCCTCTAAGAGGCTCTACCAGCAGTTGACTGAGACAAATGCAGGTGCTTATTCACTGAGGTCAGGGAGCCCTATGGAAGAGTTAAAGGAAGGACTCAAATAGCTGAAAAAGCAACCCCAAAGGAAGAACAACAGTATCACCTAACCTGGAGTCCTCAGGCCTCACGGAGACTAAGCCACCAATCAAAGAGTATACATGGGTTGCTCCATGGTCCCCTGCTACATATGTAGCACAGGACTGCCTTGTCTGGCCTCAGTGGGAAAGGTTGTGCTTAATCCTGTAGAAACTTGATGGGGAGTTGGCAATGGTCAGGTTGGTGGGGAAGGCGTTCACAGAAGAAATGAGAAGGAGCAATAGTGTGAAGAAGTAGTGGAGGTGGAGGGACCAGGAAGGGGGACAACATTTGGAATGTAAATGAATAAAATAATTAATAAAAAAGGAAAATACGGTCTAGAACATATGCAAGTGCATACACAACTTGTTCTGAGAAAAACACAGTCCAATTATGCCAAAAAGCCAGACACATGAGTTTCCTACCCACTGCCCTCCTGTAACCTTTCCTTCCACCTCACTGGATGCAGTTCAGCTCCCCAACTAACTGTATCTGCTTGTTAGTCCTTGAACGTATTAGGCATAGTTGGGCCATAGGCATTTCTGTTGGTTCCCCTGTGGCTTACATATAATCTTTCATATATTGTCCCTAAATGACTTGCTCCTTCAGCTTCTCAGAAATTTACTCAATTGTTTCCTTCTCAACGAGATGTTTAAATGTGCCCTTAACCTTAAAACAGCAACCTACTAAACTTCCTGTCTTGTTCATAAACTTTTACGCTGACATATTTTTTGTTCTACCTCTTGCTGAGTATGTTTAAATAATTACGACTATAGAGTTTATACACCAGGACATTTGGAATTTTCATCTACTTACTATAACACGTCTAAGGACCTAAAATTTCTCCAGATAATTTATATGATAAATATTGTGATGATCGTTTAAGATACTGCTGAATGAGGTGCTTTTCTAAGTTCCATATGTTCTTCATTGTCATAGATCCTGAACCAATTCTTCAAGAATGGAAGTAGGGCATAGGGCAGATAACATGGCTCAATAGATACAGGAAACTGTCTCAAAGCATCACAGTCTGTGTTCAATCCCCAGGTTCCATAATGTGAAGAGAGAACTTACTCCGACAAGGACACATGCACGTACACACACACACACACATGCATGCAAGCATATGGATATGCACACACACCACTAAAGATCTACTCTTTGTTCATTTTTAAAGATTTATCTATTTGAAAGCATGAGAGGCAGATTTTTACATTGAAGGGAAGATGGAAGCAGAGTATCTGTCCTCCAACTGCAGCAGGTGTTCCTTGCCGTTCTCTGTCTCCTTCAAGGGCACTGACATCTCCAAGCTTCATATTCTCATTCACACACTATTTTTTTAGAATGAAACTTTTTGATTCCTAAGGATAACAAAGTGTTTTTGCAGTTAGAATTACTGCCATCTGCCTTCATTTATATCTCTTCTCAGTGGGATTTTTATGTAACATAGAAATAATACCAGTGTAGAAAAGTTTCAAATTATATAATTATTCTTCTAAGTCTCCCAGACTTACAGTGACTGATTCTGTGAGCTAGATGGGTCTGACTGATCTCCTGCTCAATTGAGTTACTATCTTATCTCCAAATGGTAAGAAACTATTGACATTAAAAAATAACTTCTGCCTTATAAGTATTGTCTTCCTCGTAAAAGCTTATACAATGATACGAACTACAGTCATTTGTGAAGAAAGAACCCTGACTTAATCAAAACAAAACTGAGATTCCACCTCAAAACAGACAGAATGGTTAAGATTAAAAACTCAGGTGACAGCAGATGCTGGTGAGGATGTGGAGAAAGAGGAACACTCCTCCATTGTTGGTAGGATTGCAAGCTAGTACAACCACTCTAGAAATCAGCTTAGTGGTTCCTCAGAAAATTGGACATAGTATTACCTGAGGACCAAGCTAGACCACTCTTAGGCATATACCCAGAAGATACTCCAACATATAACAATGATACATGCTCCACTATGTTAATAGCAGCTTTATTTATAATATCCAGAAGCTGGAAAGAACCCAGATGTCCTTCAACAGAGGAATGGATACAGAAAATGTGGTATAGTTACACAATGGAGTATTACTCAACTATTAAAAACAATGAATTTGTGAAATTCTTAGGCAAATGGATGGAACTAGAAAATATTATCCTGAGTGAGGTAACACAATCACAAAAGAACACACATGGTATGCACTCACTGATAAGTGGATATTAGCCCAAAAGCTCATAATACCCAAGATACAACTCATAGACCACATGAAGCTCAAAAAGAAGGAAGGCCAAAAGTGTGGGTGCTTCAGTCCTTCTTAGAAGGGGAAACAAAAAAACTCATGGGAGGATATATGGAGACAGAGTGTGGAGCAGAGACTGAAGGAAAGGCCATCCAGAGACTATCCCACCTGGAGATCCATCCATATACAATCACCAAGCTCAGACACTATTGTGGACGCCAAGAAGTGCATGCTGACAGGCGTGATATAGCTGTGTCCTGAGAGGATCTGCCAGAGCCTGACAAATACAGAGGCAGATGCTTGAAACCAACCATTGGACTGAGCACTGGGTCCCCAACGGAGGAGTTAGAGGAAAGGACTGAAGGAGTTGAAGGGGTTTGTAACCCCATAGCATGATCAAGAATATCAACCAACCAGACCCCTGAGAGCTCCCAGGAACTAAACCACCAACCGAAAATACAAATGGAGGGACCCATGGCTCCAGCTGCATATGTAGCAGAGAATGGTCTTGTTGGGCATCAATGGAAGGAGAGGCCTTTGGTCCTGTGAAGGCTCGATGCCCCAGTGTAGGGAAACGCCAGGGTGGAAAGTGGGGGAGTGGGGACCACCCTCATAGAAGCAGGGGGAGGGGGATGGAATACAGGATTTTCTGGGGTGTAAACCAGGAAAGGGGATAACATTTGAAATGTAAATAGAGAAAATATCCAAGAAAAAAAGGAAGAAAGGAAGAAAGGAAGGAAGGAAGGAAGGAAGGAAGGAAGGAAGGAAGAAAGAAAGAAAGAAAGAAAGAAAGAAAGAAAGAAAGAAAGAGAGAGAGAAGGAGGGAGGGAAGGAGGGAGGGAAGGAGGGAAGGAGGGAGGGAAGGAGGGAAGGAGGGAAGGAGGGAGGGAGGGAGGGAAGGAGGGAAGGAGGGAAGGAGGGAAGGAGGGAAGGAGGGAAGGAGGGAAGGAGGGAAGAAAGAAGAAAAGATGTCTTCCATATTGCTTGTAGGTCAGTCTGTGAGATAACTTTTAATTAGTGGTTGATATAGGAGATACTACTACAGAACTGTGGGCTGTGTTACCCATGGAAAGTTGCCCCTGGGTTATATGATATAGCAATCTGACTGAGCCACGGTACAGCAAGCCAGGATCTGTCATTCCTCCTTGATCTCTGCTTCAGTTCCTGACTACAGATTCCTGCTTGAGCTCCTGTCTGGAAGCCTCCTCAAAGGACTGTGATGTGGAAGTGTAAGTCAAGTTAACCCTTTCCTCCTCGTGTTCCTTTGGGTTATGGTGTTTTAACACAGCAATAGGAAGCAAACTAGGAAACATATCAATGAGAAGATGCTGGCTTTTGAGACTCAGCATGTTCTTAGTTCTCATTAGTATTCACTATTTTGTGATGATTCATGTATGAAATATAAAATATAAACCAGCAAAAACATAAACCTCAACAGAGAAAAGAAAAGATTCTCCCAAAACCACCAATAGTAAAATTAGATGGCAGACTTCACTTCTGAGGTATTATCAGTAGTGGGTATCAAATCATACACTGTCAACAGAACAGAGAATGTTTGATTGACTTGAAGCAATGACTTCAATAGGTAGGATGATAATGTATATGAGAAACAGAAAAGGCTAGATTCAATTAAGTCTACCAAAATGAATACCAAGGGTCAGTAGCACCAAGGAAAGTGATAGATAATTCTGCCTTGGTTGTAGGAAGAAATGATTCAGTACCATTTATTTTCTCAAAGCTCAGAGAACTATATACATCAAGAGTATTGTAGTGTGTGAAGTTAACTGGAAAACAAAGAAAAAGGAATTACTGAAATTTTCCATTTGCTTTGATGAAAAAAAACATAATAACAACTTGGAAACAAAATGATGTCCTGATGAATAAATCAGGCCTCTCAGAACATTACCCAAAACATTAACTTTCTTTCTTTTTCTAACACAGTGATGGTCTATATGGGTATCACGAGCCCCAAGGATGACATTTTAATTAATTCCACCCCCTTATTTTGTTTCTGAGGGGTTTTTTGAGAATTCAGAGAACCATGATATTTTGTCAGGACAGCTTTTTGTGGGAAAAAGTACTATTAAGGAAAAGTAATGAATGGTTACTTTTCTGCTGTCTTAAGCAGTTGCAAGAAGATTCTCCTCCATTCTGAAGTCAGTGCTGATGTGGAAACTCACTCATTTAAGCTAATGCTACATTGTGCTAGTTTTTACTTATTTTTTTCTATAGAGATTCCAACCTGAACTGTGAGAGAGAGCATCAGCATCTAACGTCTTTCTGGCTGCAAGATAAAATAGCTTGTGGACGCTTGTTGCCCCCATCCTACAATTTGACAACTTCCCTAAATTCCAAGCCATCTACAAATGCAAATCCTTGAAAACCTAATTAGAACTAGAAATTATGCCATGCTGATCTCAATTATGAAAGGTAAAGCTTCAATCAGACTTTGAAACTAACCGGAAAATGAGGCCCAGTGAACTTCGTAATCTCTTAATTTATCAAGGAAGAGAGAGATTTATCACTCATAGTACTGTTTCTAATTGTGGCTAAAAGTTTGAGGTGAGATGGAAATAAGGACACTCATTGGTCCTTAGGTTTTGTTTTGTCCTGGAGCCTCTTTTGTCAGGGAGGCAGTCAGTACAGGAAACTTGTACCTCGCCTTTAAGGAGGCCCTGCTCTCTGCATTCAGAGCACCTGTCTGTTTTCCTCACCAAGTGAACTCAATATTTAGATGGATCTCCAGCCAGCTGACACAAAGAAAATGTTTCCAGCCCTCCTTTACCTGAATATGGATGTAGGACTGGAGTGCAACTGAATTTTCTCTGGAAAGGGTTTCATGATTGAATGTTGTGCATTTTACTTGCTCATCTTCCTTCTGACTGTGGAGGAAGAGGGTGACTAACTAGAATGTGAAGAGGTAGCAAAGATTGGAGAGGAAGCTCCATTTTTTAAGTTTTAAGTTTTTTACTTTTGTTTTTTATTTTAAAATAGTTAACATTTTTATTTTTGTTTTATTGAAAGTGTCATAATAGAGAGTTACTGAATGAATTGTGAATGGCTAGTCACCAACACAACTTCATGTACACACACAGGGAACTGTAAAAATTGGATTGTTAGTCTCAAAATTTAGGTAGGCTAGACAGAAACAAAAGGACAATGACCTATAATCTCCAAATTACCTGAACATTTTAATAAAGGAAACATAAATTTATCTATGTAACACTTCTTTCAAATGTTTTCTTATATATTAGCCCACAGTGAAACCTAAGAATGGAAAGTATTCAGTCACTGTGCAAAATACTAGTAGAGCCCCCAGTGATAGAATATAGACTAAGACAGCATTGTCTTTCCTGGACACATACTCCCAAAGAACTGAAAAGTGATAATAAATTGAATAGTGTAAGAGGATGCATACATTAATGCCAATCAATGGATAAATACATAAATGTGGTATGATATATGTGTTTGCAATGGAATATTATTCAGCCACTAAACAAACTAAGTATTGTATTGACTTATGCTACCTGAATTGGTTATAAAGAAATAAATTAAATAAAAGAAACTATGCTCTGAAGCTCCCAACTCATGTATGAATGATCAAGATAAGTAAATTCCTAGAAACAGAAAATTGACTAGACGTTTTAAATCACTAAAGAGAGCAGGAAATAATGTCTTTTATTTGGGAGTGATGGATATTTGGAGTCAGATATAACCACTGGATACTAATTCAAATTCACTGACTGGTATTGTATTTTTTTAAGTTTTTTATTTTTGTTTGGTTTCTTATTTGAAAATAGTTAACATTTTTTATTTTTGTTTTGTTGAAAGCAGATTCTTCTCTTATATGATGCATTCCAACCACAGTGAATTTCTATCCATGAAAAACAAATGTCAACATTGGGAAATGACTCTCACATAATCTAATCTCTTTACCTGGCCTGTGTTTTGACAAATGTGAAGATGTTCTCATTGCCATGATTAGATACCTGACAAGAAAGAACTTAGGAGGAAATAATTTGTCGAAGAAGGGAAGGACTTGGAGTAAGAGAGTGGAGGAGTTGGTCCCACAGAATCTCTATCTATCCAAGAAGCAATGCCAGGACAGGAAGTGGATAGGGCTATATGTTCTCAACACTTGTCTCTGGGACCTCCTTCCTCATCCAAGACTCTACCTTTTAAAGAATCCATAACCTTAACGTTTTTGGCTAAATGTTCAAACATGTGAGCCTGTGAGGATATTTCACCTTCAGTCCACAACAGCATAAGTTACTTTATTTTGCTTAGTTTACTAGGCTTTCTCATGCAATCATCAGTAGTATATGATGCTTGCTATTGGAAGGTTATTACCCACATGTTGTTTCTCAAACATGTCTTCTTTTCTTGCCAACTTGATGACATCATAATATTTACATGCTACATGAGGAGGCTGGAAGCAAGTAGTCAGCTTGAGATGCTGCTCCTCAGGTACTGTCTACCTTTTTTTCTGAGACAAGATAGTTTACTGGCCTTGAACTCATCAAGTAGGCTATGCTAGCTGATAAACAAGCCCTGGGAATCCATTTGTCTCCATAATTCCCAGTGCTGGGATTACAGACTCACATTGTATGGATACTGACACTCAGACAGCAGTCCTCATGCTTAAGCTGATTCTAAGTAAGCTGTCTCCCCAGTCCACTTTCACACACCTTTTAAAGAATCCTAACTCAGTTTTTCCAGGTATAATAAAACTATGGTTGATCTGAATCACACTGGTTACAATTACATTTGGGCATTTTCTCTTTCACATGCAGCTGGGCAACAGCAAGCTGCATTAGTAAATTTGTATACTGTTGTTGCTGAGTTACAGCAGATGCTGAATAGCTAGCTAGTGCTTGCTGAGCTGGGGAATAAAGCCATTTATCCATACACTGTGCTGTTGTTTTGTTAAGGACTAAACTAAGTAGAAAATATATGGACACTAGAATCACATTTTTTTCTATTTTATTGAACAAAATTCTTATAACAACATAATTGTAAATGACTTATATATCTTAATAGAACTGCAAGGGGAATTGGGATTTTTATTTTAATTTCAAAGCACACAAACATTTTTTTTTTGTAAACGAAACAAAACATTTTCCAAACTCTAATAAAATATTTCTTTTTCAGTTTTACAACTGGCAACTTTATATCCTGATGCATCATTTGCTATGGCTTGTATAAAGGTCCACCAAAGGCTTTATATTAGGTAGTATCTATAGGAGAGTGCGTTAGTAAGAGGAACTAGCACCATATGTAAGGAGCTTAAAGGGAATACTGAAACCTTGGTCTCAATGTTCCCCAGCCATTATGAGGTGAGGTATATCATGTATCACGCACTATTCACTGCAAGGTTGGTTCTTTCCCACCACAGGCCCCCAAAACAATGGGAACAATCCTCTGAGGACTTTCGGCAAGGATCACTGAGAAGCTATCAGGAGACACCTACACCAGGCAAGTCAGCATTCTGATATATCTTACTATGTCTTATCTGTGACCAAATCCCCCCTTCACATTTATGCTATAAGTGACTTGTGTAAACTCTGCTGCATGAAGACAAACTTCTTCTTATAGAACAATTCAGAAACTTCATTAAACAGGCTTACTATAGCTAATGAATATATCACTCTGGGTTGCTATTAGAGCAAATAACAATGTAAGTATAAAATCCATTGTTTAACAAAACTCAGTGCTCAGACTGTAGACAGCTATCTGCTAAGCCTGTGCATGTCAATAATGGGCAACAGAGCTGAGGATTTCCTGATCTTACTTTTCCCATAACACATTGAAACTTCTAAAACCTCAGTAAAAACAAATCTTTCTTCTTTTTAAGGTGACTGTGACAGATATTTTGGTACAGTAATAGAAAGCTGAATGATACATAGTTCAGTTGGAAATATGTACAGTATATTCTTATCTACTTTAGATCTCTGAACTCAAGGAAGCTATGGACAGCTTATGTTTCTAACATCTGAAATATTATAATTACAGATTCAAAATAAAAACAGTGACATCCAACATATTAGTATAACTTAATAGCATTTAGTGTGTGTAAGCTTCTCTTATCTTCCTATTATTATAAACATGAAGGTGTCTTTCTCATTACTATTCTCCCTGTTGGAAGACTCTGATATTGAGCTAGGGAGATGGTTCAGTGGGTATACTGTTTATGTAAATGGATAAAGTCTTGAATTTGGATCCCCAGGATACACATAAAAGATACTCATGATGGCGCATGCCTGCAAGACAATGTACCTGAAGCTCTTTTGGTCAGTTGATCTAGCTGAAATTATGAACTTAACATCTAGATTCTGACTCAAAAGGAATGTGGAGAGTGATGATGGAAAGACTCCTGACATCTTCTTTCAGCCTAGACACAGACAGACACACAAACACACACACAAACACACACACAACACACACAAACACACACACAATCATTATCTGACATTGATCAGTTTGTGATAGATGGCTTTAAATGATATATTCAATGCTCTGTTGGGTTAAAGAAATTTGTAACATCATTGGGTTTGGAGTTTGTACTTTATGATGAGGTGTTGAGAGGACGTCAGAATCAGTGCCATACAGTGATTTCAACAGAATCAGCAGCAATAGAGCTTGAAAGGAAAAGAACATTGTGTGTGAAGACTATTCAAAAATTCAAAACAGCTTTCTTGGTTAACTTCTTTCATATAATCAATCACCTTAGGCTAAAAGCTTATAAATATTTTTAAATGAATCTAAAACTACCTGATGAGCGCTAAGTCTTCCGGTATCTAAAAGTAAAGTGATACAATTTGATATCAGGAGAACTTGCCTACTTGACTCCACGATCATAATATTCATGATGGTAGTCGTCAAACTTAAAGAGCTCTAGGGGGCTTACAGTGAGTGAGGTATGAGATGTGACGTGCTCTAAGTGTAAACATTTGAGTTTGAAAAGTTCACAAGAGATAGTGTAAAATGGCTCATTAAAACTTAGTGCATTAATTCCATGTACAATCATATTTTAGACATATATCTACACATGCATACATTTGTATGTATATGCATATGTGTATACATAAATACAGAGAGATCAGATATAAATATATATGTGATATACATATATATCCACAGAAAATTTAAATATATATATATATATATAATATATAATATATAATATAAATGAAAAGGGGAAACTGGAAACAACCTAGATGTTCCTCAACTGAAGAATGGATAAAGAAAACGTGCTACCTTTGCACAGTGCAGTTTTACTCAGCCGTTAAAAACAAGAACATCAGGAAATTTGCAGGCAAATTAATGAAACTAGAAAAGATAACTCTGAATAAGGCAGCCCAGATCCAGAAAGACATGGTATGTACTCACTTATTGTGGATATTAGTCATAAAGTACAGGGTAACCATGCTATAAACCAGAGACTCAAAGAAGCTAACTAACAAGGAGGTACTAAGGGTGGGACTGCAGCACTTGAATCTATAGGGAAAGGGAAATAGATTAGACATCAAGGATAGATGGAGGGAAGTGATTGGGTGGGGAAGCAGATGAAAATGGGATCAGGAGGAATGAGGGGAAAGGAAAATGGAAGGAGAGAGTACTGGGAAGCACATCTGAATTGGGTAGGCAGCAATACCTCTAGGATGAACTAGAAACCCAAGACAATGGAAAATCCCAGGAATCTATGAGTATGAACCTAGCTAAGACTCCTATCACTGGGAAGTATGGAGCCTGAAGGCCATATCCTGTAACCAGGCAAGACTGGAATATCAACCCAGTCATAAACGCTTAGACCCACAATTTCTTCTGCCTACAAAATGTACAGGGGTAAAAGATGGAGCAAACTTTGAGAGAAGGACCAACCAATGACTGGCTCAGCATAAGACCTTGTCATGAAAGGGAACCCACCCTTGAAACTGTTAATAATATTCTTCTATACTTGCAGAGAAGAGCCTAGCATAACTGCCATCAGAAACATTTCACCTAGCAACTGATGGAAACAGATGCAGGGACCCACAGCCACACATTGAGTGAAACTTGGGGAATACTGTAAAAAGGGAGGAAGAAAAACTGAAGAAGCCAGAGGAGTCAAGAACACACACACAGCTCACAACACACACACACACACACACACACACACACACACACACACACACAAAGATCCTATATAATTAACTAACCTTGGCCCACAGGGGCTTAGAGAAACTGAACTGCCAACCAGAGAGCATACATATGACAGATTTGGGCCCTCTGCACATATGTAACACTTATACTCTTTCTCTTCATGTGGGACTCCTAGAGCAAGAGCATGAGCTATTTTGCCTGCCTTTCAGTCCCTTTAACTGTGCTGCCTTGTCTAGCCTCAGTAGAATATGATGTGCCTGGGCTTACTGCAACCTGATATACTAAAGCTGGTAGATATGCATGGGAGGTCTCCCCTTCCCTGAGTAGAAAGGGAGGAGGGGCAGGTGGGTGGGGAAATGAGGTGAGAAAAAAGGACTGAGAGCAGAGGCAGGAGGGATAGCTGCAATTTGAGATATAAAAGAAATAATTTAATTAATTAACAAAAAAGTAAACTATAATACAAAAACTTGGAAAAAAGTTAACTACCATAAAAAGAAAGAAGGGAAGGAAGAAAGGAAGAGA
>NW_021604591.1:12089733-12104202 GCF_004785775.1 Grammomys surdaster
TTCCTATAGCTAAAAAGGTCATCAGAACCATACATGTGTTACATCTCTAGAGTAGCCTTTCTCTATATAGGATTTAAATATACTCAGCTCCTCTTGCCAATGAATGGAACCTGAGACCAAGGATGAGCAGGTCAAGGATGCTACACTTAATAGCATTGAGATGTTGGTGCAACTTCATACTATAACTTCTTTCCCTCTAGGAATAGTTTCAGAATAGTTGCTGTGACAAAATAGTCTTGCAAAAGCACTTTGGAAAAAGGTTTGTTTCAGCTTAGAGTTCCAGGTTACAGACCATCTTCCTGGAGAAAGAATAGCATCAGTAGGAGCTTAATGAAGATGGTCGCTCCATATCCAAAATCAGGAACAAAGAAATAAGAATGCACACATGCCTACACTCAGCTCAATTTCTTGGTAGATGATGTTATCCAGAGTGGTCAGGTCTCCCCATCTCATTTTATGTGTTCATAATAATCCTCCACAGATATTTCCACAGCCAAAATTCATCTCGACAGTCTCTCATTTAGACTCCATTCCCATGTGATTACAGATGATCTCAAAGTGTCAATTAAAGCTAACAGCCATATTAATTATGATCTAATTAAATTGTTTGTTCATTTTGTTTGTTGTTTTGTTTTATGGATTTCCCTAGAGAGTATATGAGACTAGGTCCAGAAAATATTAGATCAGATGGGGTGAGATATAAATATAGTTAAGTGACTATGCCTTGATATAAATTAAGCATCCAGAAAAGGACATTGAGAGTTGGTGAAAATGTGCTACTGGATTAACCCCTGAGAGTCCCACAATGTCATAATCACTGAGAAATGCTGTGATAGAAGGTAGAGAAGGAGGCTAAGAGGCTCATGGAAGTGACGCCTACATGGCATTACAAGAAACCAAAAAGAACCAACAGAAGAAGGCATAGAGAGCACACGTATTCCTATGATTGCAAGATGGATGTATGGTGGAAGACCATCCTTGAGAATCTCAACAGCTTCTATCTTCTGTATGCCAGACTGTTATCTCAAGATGTGGCGACCAACATGATCTCATTAAAGGCGATGGAAATGAGAGGTTTCTATAATAGGAGCCAGATGTTAGTCTTAATCATCACTGTGAAATTTTTGGCAATTAAGGTAATTGCATTTTGAAAAACGTCCAAGTGTGGCTCAAAGTGGCTATTGATTTCTTCAGCCTCAAACTGCCAAATGAATATCAAAAAGGAAGGGAAAGGGCTATCATATATGAAATTCTTTTTGTTCTTTTTTGAGACAGGATCTCACTATGTTCCTAAAATTAATCTGAAGTTCACTATTTGGCCAAGGTCAACTCAAGCTAGCACTTATACTGTCTCAAAATTCCCAGCATTGTTATCATAGGTAAGCATCTCCATGCTAAGTACATATTCCAGTCATCATAACAGCAGTTCTCTCTACCGCCCCAGTCATGGGAACACGAAGAATACATGGCAGAGTGCTTCCAACTCTGATTCTGATTGTAGCAATAAAGGTTGCTTCACCCCCAGAAGGGGATTCTTGTTACAGTGCTATAAGGGTAAGGGACGTTAGATACTTCGGCTATCTAGTCTTTGATTATCATTCTTTTCATTTTTTGGTTCTACATGATTACATTTAATTTTTGTTTCTCATGTATTTGAGACAGAAGAAAATAAAGACACAGATTTAAAGATCCTGGGCATGAAGATGCTCAGAAAATGATAAACTGTTTCTTTGAGAAGATATGCACATATAACTATTTGTAGAGCTATGTCCAATTGTCCTGTTATGTTAAGAATTACTTTTAATATGTCTTGTGAAAACAAGGACATTGTAATCTCTGTATTAGGTAGCCATGTAACAGAGTGAGAGATGGCTATCATCCCAACTGGGGCTTTCTATTTCTAGCAGTGTCTTGATTTGACACTTCACTTTCATTCCTTGTGTGCAGGTTATGTCCTATCATGTCCCCATGCTCAGAGCTAAATTTGATAGCAATATGATTTTCTGTTCTGGGTGCATTATGTGCACATGACCCAAATAAAACTATTGACTCCTCCCACTTGAGGTCAATTTTCACTACAAACACCAGGGAATTTTTTTTTGAGAAGTCATGAAAATGAGGAAAGCTGAGGAGAGAGGTGACAGACACCTATAATTACAACACTGGGGAAGCTGAATCAGAAGGAATATAAGTTCTAGGACAGTCTGGGATACATAGCAGAGATTTGATTTTATAGAAATAGGATACTTATTTACTTACTGGCTTATGGTTTCATTGCTATGAAGGAATAACACAACCAAGACAACTCTTTTTTTGAATACATAATTTATTTTATTTCATGTTTATTCTGTCTTGCCTACATGCATGTCTGTGTGAGGCTGTCATAACCCCTGAAACTGAAGTACCAGGTGTGAGCTTCCATATGGATGTTGAGAACTGTGCCCAGATCTTCTGAAAGAGCAGCCAGGGATCTCAACCACTAAGCCATCTCTCCAGCTCACAAGGCAACTCTTATAAAGGACAACATTTAATTGGATCTGGGTTACAGTTTTAGAGGTTCAATCCATTATCATAATGATGGGAAGCATGGCAGGGTGCAGGCAGATATGGTGCTGAAGGAGCTGTGAGTTTTACACTTTGTTCCAAAGGCAGCCAGGAAGAGACTGTCTTCCACACTGAGCAAACTCAGAGCATCAGAGCTCTCAAAGCCCACACTGACACACTTCCTCCAGAAAGATCATACCTTGTCCAATAAGGCCACATATCCTAATAGCACCACCACACTTATTGATTCATTCAATCATTCATTCATTCATTCACTCATTTATATGTGTTTAGATGTATGGTCATATATTCCATAGCATTTGTGAAGAAACTAAAGGAAATTCTGAAGGCCAGTTTTCTCCTTTATAATGTGGACCCAGGGAGTGAGCACAATCTTGGCTGCAGGTACCACTATCTACTGAGCCATGTTGTGACAGATTTTTCTTTTAAAAAATAAAAACTCTGAAAACATAGCAAATCATGAAGAATATATGAGAATAGCATGATTATAATAGATTTTTCTAGGTTTGACAGTAGCCAGTACATTCTCTGTTTGGCTTTTGTTTGTTGTTTGTTTTTGTTTTTTTAAGGAATTAAAATAAATTGCAGCCTGTGACTCCTATTATGCTATTTATTCAATATCTTGTACATCAAAGATTCCAAACTGATAATAGTCATAGAATAAAAACAAATATTAACAAATAAAAACAAATATTGTAGTTTCACTTCCTTTAGGAGAATTAAAAATCATGGGGGTTGCAGAGATGGCTGAGCAGTGAGAAGCACTTGATCTTGCAGAAGACTTTTGTTTCCTAGATCCTCATTGGGCAGCTCACAATCACGTCTAACTCCAA
Source organism: Grammomys surdaster (assembly GCF_004785775.1). NCBI lineage: Eukaryota > Metazoa > Chordata > Mammalia > Rodentia > Muridae > Grammomys > Grammomys surdaster. The sequence goes on from NW_021604591.1 coordinate 12,093,132, forward strand.
CTTCAGGAAATTAATACCCTTCTCTGGATTTCCCAGATACTTGTGCTTATGTGCGTATGTCCACTTAGAGGAATCCAAACAGACAAATCACTAAAATAAAAATAAATCTTTAAAAGTAGAAATACATTACTATGAATGATTAGAAGCAGCATTCATCTCTTTGTAAAGCTACCATTTTCCTGTACTTGTTCTCTTGCTTTCCTCCATTGTTTCAAATCATCCCTATTGGGAACAAGATTAAATGAACTAATACAGTGACTACATCCTTCTAGGATATCCTTTCTTTACATTCAGAGCTATGGGAAGATTTATTGTTCTTATACCTCATAGATGCTTTGGATGAATCAAAATTATAAAAATAAATGCGATTCCATTTTCTAAAGGAATTAAGAGATAGCCAGAGCTGTGTTCACACCACAATTAGCTTTCTATTTGTTTGATTCTTTGTTTTATGCATTTTTTTCTGTCCCAATGAAGACAAAAAGTTCCAGAAGCCAGATATCTGAATCCAACTTTTATTTTGGCCCCTGTTCCATGGCATGTACACTTGTCCAATGACTCCCCACCTGCTCGGTGGCTGATTCCAAGGACATTAACCAGTCTCTCTGCTTATTTCACTAAGAGAGGAAACCTCGGGTCTTCCAGCAGTGTTGCTTTCTAATGTTGCTCAGCTAATTACACACAAATGTGGTTCATGCTCTATTTCTTACATATGTCTTTTTTCCTTTTCTATACTTTTAGAGAGAAGTACAACAAAGTAGATTCCTTGGCTTTAAATTTTGTTATAGTGTGTTTAATGTCCATTTCAACACTTGCAGACTTCTTCCTCTATTAACTTATTTAAGATGAAATATTATGCATACACTGTATAAAGACATTATCTCTTCTTAATTCATTTATATATTTAAGTTTTAAGTTTAGTAGTGAGGTGACATGGTGGATGTAATTTCAAATGTATATTATTATCAACATGAAACCTAGAAATTGCAATTCACAAACAAAAAATTAAGAAGTTCCATGAAATAAAGACATTGATTTGCTGAGTTCACAATATATACTCACTTAGCATCCCAAACTCTTATTCATATTACAATTCCTAATTTATATTTTGATCTTCAGTGTTATTGAATTTATGTTAGTCTTAGTTTGTCCCACCTACAAGCTTCCAGTAGATTGATTGCCTTCCATTAGATTGTTTATGTTATGAAAGAAAATTATAACCTGCTATAAAAGTGACTTTCTCAAAAATTATCAATAATTCTCTTATCTACAAAGTAAGTCATAGATATTATATTTATAATATTAATATCTCCATAGTCTTCTAAGTTTTTATACCAAATACCACACTTAAAACAAAATTTCATCTCTTTCTAATAAAATTAAAGGATATTAATAGAGTAAACTCCCAATTTGAAGTTTTGTGATAAACTTTTCTTCAAATTTTGTGTTGAGTTGTTTTCTTCATAATTTGCCTTTTATAAACGTGCTATTCACTTTTTTTTGTAACTTCACTTGAATACCTACCAAGAAACAATGTAAGAGAAGAAGTAATTTTTTCATTAGAGTTCTAGCTGATAAGGTCAATCAAGGTGGAAAATACAAAGCAACATAGGCATCAGATATCTAACTGATTTGAGTCTATCAATAAGCAGAGGCAAGACAGGAAAAGCCTCACTATAAAAATCTCAAAGTCCGACCCTAGTGGCCTATTTTCTTCAGTGATCTTTGACCTCTTAAAGGCCTCAAAACCTGCTGGTGGCCAAGTATTCCAACACTATAGATGTACATCACTATAATCTTGACCCTGTGCTCATTTTAGCTACAAGGTCTATTTACTCCCCTCTCCCACTTCCCCATACTGAGAACTGAAACATTTCTATCTATGCTTTCCTGCCAACACATAGCATCCATAAAAAGTGTTTATTACTAGCTGAAGACTTCCCTTCTCTTCTCCACAGAAGGGACAGAGGTCTGTGATCTCAGCCACTCTTTAATTCCATCATAATATGAACCATGTTGCAGAGTTCTCATTGATTTACTAGTCCATCTTTAGTATAAGACTCTAATGAATGGGATGCTTTTTCTTTGTTCACATACACATTGTATTTCCTGGTATTACTGAATGAAGAATGAAGGAAAAAGAGGGCTACAAAATTTGTATTGCAATTACATTCTGATAAGAAGAGAGACATGGTAAGTAGAAAAAGTTAAGAGAAAAGCAATATAAGGATCTTTAAATATATTGAAAAACACTTAGGCAATACTCTGACACATGCCAATATTATACCCTTGACTGTCAAATAAAACTGAATAGCGGATTTGTCTAAACTAAAAAGGCAAATAATTATTGCAAGGCTATTAAGTGTATAAATGACAACCATTCTCAAATATTGAAAGAAAGGTCAAAGCCAAATCAGGGAGCTCATTCAAAATTTAAATTATATACAGCAGTATTCGTGTGGAAATCATCTACTTGTAACCATGAAGACTAACAAGCCTTAATAAATAGACAAGAGTGAAGTACTCAATTTTTGTGTAGTATATGTTCTAATCTGTGGTGACTTCAAGAGAAGCAGACGATTTGCCATCATAAAAGAACAAGGAGACCCACCTAAATGTTGGGAGCCTACTCCTAGGAGAAAGCAGCTATCGTCTTTACAGCTATCTCGAGCCGTATACCCTGACAAGAGACTTGTTTTCTACAGCCCACAACAGCTGAACACACTCTGTTAAACATCTTGTTTTTCTCACATATCTTGTTTTGCTGTTTAGTGCCCTCAGCTGTTAGGCGCATGTGATACCGGTGCTGCTAGGCATACCTGGTAGACGCACCTGGGAGACGCACATGGTATCCGCACTGCAAGACACATGACATATTGCCTTCAGCTGTGTGCCCCTGCTTGCCCACGAGGGCAAGGCATGTGGTAAAGCGTACAAATACCCAGGATTTCTTTTCAATAAAAGGAGACTTGATCAGATCCTCTGTCTTGTCTCCATTCTTCAAGTCTTCAAGTCTTTCATTCCCACTCTCACTCTCTTGCTAGACCCTGACCCACCGACTAGAGCAGCAGCTCGGCTCGGGACACCTAACCAGGTAGAGTTATAAATGATAGTGGTCAAGAAGAAGGATTCTCTTAGAACTCTTAGAAATAAGAAACTCTTAGAACTGTGCAAATGGGAGATTGGAGGGACTCATGGGTGCCTGGTGATTAAATCACAACAGTGTGAGAAGCAGAAACAACAGCTTCAAACAGATGAAAGTAAAGCAAATGGTAAGAAATCCAATAGATCTTAGATCTGAAGAACACAGGGCATTCATTGGCTTAGGTCCTGGTGGTCCAAGTTGCTGTCACTAATTTCTCTTGCAGATATTTTTCAGTTGCTTGCCTTCTTTTTACCTCTTGATACATAGCATGAAAATGTTAGACTAGATGAAAGCTGAGGCACAGTAACTATGTGATAATTTTGTTTGTTCTCCAAAGGCTTGCAACCGTGACTTTCCCCATCTCCATTTGTCCCCATATCCCATGCTACCTTAGAAACATGATCTTGAGTACTAAGGAGAAGCTATCAAGAAGGATACAAGGTAGCCAAACATAGATTTGAGGTATTTTAACTGGGAAATTTTACAATCAACACACATATAAAAACATTTATTGGGGTTTCTCCATTGATTTTTATTGATACATTGTGTGTGTGTGTGTGTGTGTGTGTGTGTGTGTGTGTGTGTGTGTATGTATGTGTGTAGCATGGTATGAAATTTGGTTCATGTGTACATACATAACCTGATATTAGATGTATCCCCATACTAACTTAACATTGAGGAATACTACCTCTCATTGCAATCTCAAGGTTGTATGTTGTTGGAAATTTATTACTATGAACACTAGACATGATACATGCCAGCTAATGATAAAAGGAAAATCAATAAAAAATAAATACAATTGTGAAGAAAATCATATATTACAAAATATTTTAAAAACTAAATGAACCTGTATGGACACTAAGGCATGCTTCATGCTTCTTGAGTTATTTTCACTCCCATATATGCTCTATAATTGCATATGTGATTTCATTATAAAACATGAAATGTAATTTATACCTTAACAAAGTTTATATCAATAGTTTTGGAGGCTGGAGTGATAGGTCATCATTTGAGAGCACACATTCTTTTGGCCTAGGGCTTAGGTTCAATTTGTACCTCCTACAGTTTGATCTAGTACCCTCCTCTCAAAAATTTGACCAGATCATAAGAAATGATAGCATAAATGTATGAGTCATAAAATTAAAACACATTGGCTATTCAGGGATTTACTCAATTACCACTCACTTGGTCAATGATCAAGATATAATAACAATCTGGTCTCAAATCCAGTATTTTATAGTACAGGAGACATACTGCTTATTCATTATAGTGTTCTGTGCTTGAGCTTATCCTCAGATTTAGTTTTATTCAAAAGATTCATTTTCAGAAGATTCCTTACTGCTATTGAAGAAGAAAAAATAAATCATTCTTTCATAAGATATAGTAAATTAATATTCTGGACTTTATGTACTTGTATCTCTCATGCCTCCTTTCAATTTAGGTGTTTCCCTAGCTCATTTCTCTGCTCACAGTTCTTAAGTATTCTTGAAGTTTCACCCTAACAAGGCTGTTCCCATAAACCCCCAGTCCATTTTGTAAAAAAATAAGTGATTCCTCCTCTCTCCTTACTGTGTGAACGTAAGACTCCATTTTCCATTCCCACAACTCCCTCCCAATGTTGCTAATTCCTCCTCACTTTAATTCTGGCAGCATAGTACAAAATTGGTGTTTTATTCAGTAATATTCTTACAAATTATCAATAGTTATCTAGTTACAATAAAAAACATAAAAGAATAAAATTGTTTTTCATGGCTCATGTATGGATAGCAATTAAATGATATCCTCTGAATCTCCAGAGAAATTTTAATTTGTGAACTTTTTATGGCATGGAAGATGTGCAGTGTGCATTTTTCTCAGCTAATTTAATGACAGCATCTGATGTAAGTGAAATTCTCATTGCAAGCTCTTTGGGACTACTGACTAATAGTTGTATATAATAATGCCTCATCTCTCTTCCTGGAAAAGGAAGTTATTTATGGCCTTGTTCTGATTATAACTTTTATAAGTGCCATAGTGAATACATGCTCCCAAATGCATGATAGGTGTCAAATATTTTTTTAATAATCAGGTGACTAAGAACTTAAGACACAAGAGGAGATGGGATAGTATTATAGTATTACAGTATCTGCCTGCAATACCAACAACTTGGGAGGTAGAGGTGAAGGAATTAGGAAGATCAATGCTGTAATTTCTTAGCAATTTTGAGGCCAGCATGTGCTACCTGAGACTTTGTCTCAAACAAAGAGCTAAACAATGAGATGAGTGTTTGATTTTTGTTGGATTTTTTACAGATTCACTATTCTTGAAAAATAAAATTTGTATTTCTCTTTTTTAACATTACTTTATTTGACTATTTTCTTCTTTTATTTTGTGTTTCATTTTTGTATACCCAAAAGTATTTTGGTATTTTAGTTTTGTTTCTGATGCTGTCATAAACACCAACACCAAATGGAACTTTGGGAGAAGAGTTTACTGGGTTTATAGATCAGTAATCAAAGATAAGCAAAGCTAGAGATTAGAAGCAAAAATTACATCTGTTACCATGGAGGAATTCTGCTAATAGTTTATTCCCTCTGTGTTAGCTTTCTAATAGATTCCTGGTCTACCAGAAATAGGCTTGATACCAACCACAGTCATCCATGCCCTCCTACAAGTTATTATCAGTCAAGAAAATATCATTGTTTAGATGTGTATCCCATTTTTAAAAACTGGATTATCTGGTTTGTTGATGTCTAGTTTTTTCGGTGTTTTATATGTTTTGGAAATTAGACCTCTGTCAAATGTGGCGTTGATAAAAATCTCTTCCCATTCTGGAGACTTCAATTTTTGTCATATTGACTATACCTTTGGTCTTAGAGAAGCTTTACAGTTTCATGTGGTCCGGTGTATTGATTGCTGATCTTAGTGCCTGTACTGTTGGTGTTCTGTTAAAAATGTTGTCTCTTGTACCAATGAGTTCAAGGCTAATCCTCAATTTCGCTTCCTTCAGGTTCAGTGTATCTGGTATTATGTTGAGGTCTTTGATTCACTTGGACTTGCGTTTTGGGCAGAGTGATAGATAAGGGTCTATGTGCATTCTTCTACATGTTGACATTGAGTTAGACAGTAAGTATTTGTTGAAGGTGCTTTGCTTTTCCCATTGTATAATACTGGCATCTTTATCAGAAATAAGTGCCCCTATGTGGGTGAATTTATTTCTGGGTCTTCAATTTTATTCCATTGATCAACCTGTTTTTACTATGCCAAGACCAAGTGATTTTTTTTTTTTTACTGCATCTCTGTAGTAGAGCCTGAAATCAGGGATGGTGATATCTCTATGATTTCTTTTATTATGCCAAATTGTTTTAGATATCCATGAAGTCAAAAAAATTGCTCTTTCAAGATTTGTATAGAATTGTGTTGTTTGTTTGTTTGATTGGTTGGTTGGTTAGAGTTACACCAAAATATATTTTGTTTGTGGCTATTGTGAAGGGTTTTTTCTTTAATTTATTACTCAGTCCACTTATCATTTGTTTATAGGACTACTGATCTTTTTTTATGTGTGGAGTTAATTTTGTGTTGAGCCACTTCACTGAAGTTGTTTATAGGCTGTAAGAATTCCCTAGTAGTATTTTTGCAGTCATTTATATATATTATTATATAAATGAGGTAAGACAGACTAGAAAGATGAACATAGAATGTACCCACATAAATGGATATTATCTGAATAATCATGCTACAATCCATAGACCAAGAGAGGCTAAGTTACAAGGAGGTCTGGAGTCAGAACATAAGAATCTCCCTGGAAAGGGGAAATAGAATAGATATCATAGGTGGACTAGGGGTAGGTAGGGATGAGAATAGGAACTATAAGGACATGAGGGAGTATGATGGAAGGAGAGAGAACTAGAAAACAACTGGAATTGTGGAGTTGCATTTAGTGGGTGAGATACAAATATATTACAATGGAAACTCCCAGGAATCTATGAAGATGATCCAAGCTAGGACTCCTAGAAAAGTGGAATATGAAGCCTGAACCAACAATCTCCTGTAACTAGGCAAGACTTCCCATGGGAAAATGGGAAGATTGGAACACCAACCCAAAAATAAAACCTTAGATCTACAATTTGTCCTGCCTACAAGATGTACAGGGGTAAAGGTAACACAAAAAGTATGGGAGTTGCCAACCATAACTGGTGCAGATTGACACCCACACCACCTGAGAGAGCTCATCCCAGACACTATCTGGAGAGCCAGGAATCAAAGGTAGATATAGCCAAGTGACCTAGCATAGAACCAAACATTGTCAGCAAAAAAACTAATAAAGTCAATGAAATGATTTCTAATCATATTATCCTGATGTATTTGTAGACAGAAGCCTAGTATAATCATTATCAGAGAGATCACAGAGGCTTCACCCAGAGACTGATGAAAATAGATACAGGGACCCACTATCAAATATTAGGCAGAGTTCAGGGAATCTGTGGAAGAGATAGAGAAGACTTGTAAGAGTTAGAGAGATTAAGAACACAAGAAAACCCATAAAATCAACTAACCTGGGTTCATAGAGGCTCACAGAGACTGGACTAACAATCAGAGAGCCTACATGGGTCTGACTTAGTACCTCTGCATGTATGTTTTGGTTGTGTACCTTGGTCTTTTTGTGGGACTCCTAACTCTGGGATCAGGGCTCTCTCTGACTCTTTCACCTATATGTAGGGCCCTTTCCCTCTTACTGTGTTGCTTCATCTAGCTTGATGTGAGGGGAGATGTCCAGTCTTATTTTAACTTGATATGCCATGTTTGGTTAATGTCTCTAGGAAGTCTGTCATTTTCTGAAGGGAAATAGGAGGAGTGGATTGAGGGAAGGAAGTGGAGGAGACTTGGAGGACAGAAGAAAGGGGAAACTTTAGTCAGGATGTAATATATGAGAGAATAGATTTTTAAAATAATAACAAAGAACCTCTGCTGATTGTCAGTAATTCTAACAATTAACTAAACCTGAATAAAAAACTCAGAAGGACAAAATTCTTGTTTTCCTCATGTGCTGTTAAAAGCTATAATATATTTATGTACATTTGTAGGCTGGTGTATGTGTGAGTAAAGACTGAAGATATTCCAGACAAGAAAGTAAGAAAGTATAAGCAGATTGTAAGATGCGCTGAAAGTAAGCCCAAGAACACTTAGGATATGAAAGAGTAAACGGGATCTAGGATGGGGATCAGGCTCCACGAGGAGAAGGAAAAGGAAGAAAGGGGGAAGGAGAACTATAAAAGTACACTTTGTTTGAAAATGGCAGGATGATTACTAACATGCCACATGCTGATTTTATAAAATGAAAACATTTTTATATTAGACAAAGAAAAGGTAATACCACAGAAGCAGGCCCAATTTCTCAACTGAGGCTTCTTTTTTCCACATGTGTCAAGCTGACAGCTAAGCTTCACCATTATAATCTATATCTATCAGGGGTCAAAAGCTAGATTAATATTTCATGTTCTGATCCTTACTACAATCAATAAGTATATCTATGACAGAATTATTACTTTTCTGATAATAAGGTGTGAAAATCTCAAATATCCACAGTAGTTAAATGAACTATTCATAGTAATTTTATCATAGCCAGAATACATAAAATATCTAAGCCCAATTTTCATTTACTTCATTGATAAACCATTCCTCTATTGCATATAACTCTCCTTTATTGGTTTAAGTGTTATCCCAAGAAGGCATATGTTGCAGAAGATATTTAAAATGGTGGCACCCAATCTGGCTTGTCCTTAATCAGCTGCCATCTTCCAGAATAGACAAGGCCTATGGCCATGAGCAGCGGCAGCAAATTATTGCCACCAGCTGAAACCACCCACCGGCTCAGGCAGCCAGAGACACCAACCCTGCCACCCACAAGACACCAGTGTAGGAGATGGCTCTGACATCAGTGAATATGTATCATCTCATGTTCCAGTCCTTGTAGAGGAGACATCTGCCTTGCCTTCCTCTGTGATGGACTGAAAACCCCTGAGCCAATATATCCTCCTGATCCTGTCATGCACATGGCACAGAAGGACCTAATCCAGAAAGTTTAGAAACATAAATGAACCTATCACAGGAAGGATGAGGGCAGAAGGTCATCAGGTGATGCTCTAGCAGTTACTCATGACAGGATCCCATTGTCTCCTGAGGTGGCTATTACTTTTTAACCATCCATCCAGCAGAATCTTCCACATTCAGACTTTCAGAGCTCCTTCTATTCCTGAAACTTGGCAGTATTACTTTTCTTTGTTATTTGAAGGAATAATACCAAAAAGGCTCCTTTTCCTATCTCTGAATACACTTTTCTTTAAGAAATATGGTTGATGCAACCTTCTCATTCTATATATTAGCTGGGGCCTCCATTTCTGTTAAGTAAAGAGGATGGCAGAAGTGAGAGAAATGCGTTCCATGGACACTGTGTTGGACCCCTTCCTTTGTATTTCTTCTCTGTTAGTTTCTGCTTTTTTTCTTTAGACCTTTCTTAGCTTCCCCGTTCTTTATGAGTTTTTCTCCTTTATCTCCTTTCTTCTCACAAAATTCTAGCTCTACATTCTATAAGATCATTTATTAGTTTCCTCACATTGTTTTCATAAAGTTTTCTTTCTCTTCATTCACTCCATTATAACTTGCTTTCCACTAAATTTTATTGTCCTATTTATCAAATCATAGTTCCTATTGCTTCTTTTCCAAGGACCCCTGAAAAGCTAAATTAATGGAAGAAATTCTTTAGGTTGTATTTAAATTTATCATTTTTATAATTATAAATATTTGAAGGTATATAGAGACTCAATTTCTTATTTGCCATAGTAGATGGACAACACAGTCTCTGCCCAATATGGACTATTCTTCGTTCAAAGGCAACTAGCAGATTGCAATGTCTAGACAAAACACTTTAAATGTTAGCCAAAGCTGAACGATACATGTAGAAAAAAATAAGTCAAAGCAGTCCTAATTTCCCAGGTGAGTTTTCACACACCTCCCCAAAGCAAAACAATAAAGCAAAAAATTGTTATATCTTAAATTGATCTTCAGGACAAGTTTACAGAGGCTCATTATTTTCAGAGAGATGTCAACTACCTCTGTTTTTCTCCCTGGAAGTAAGTGTCATGCTGTCCTGGGCCGTCCTTGAACAAAAAAATAAAAATTAAAACAGAATTTCATTTTTGCCTTGAACCAGGAACCTTTATACTCACCTTCACAGATGAGCTATAGCTTCTTCCATAGTAACAGGCCCCTGAAATCACTACTGTGAATCTTAAAATTATGGTCTACAACTTCAAAGATTTCTTAAAGCCAGAAAGTCTTTCAAAACACAATGGTGAAATAAAAACATCACTCTGTCATTTGCTTCCTTTCCAAGACACTCAGCAAAAGCTAAATTAATGTGAGAATTCACTGAAGTAGCAGTGTCTTTGCTTGGTAAATGGCAGTACTATGAAGGATAGAGACATATCGCCCCAATGAGTACCAAAAACTTAGAGATAGCAGTGATGAGCATAAATATTTCTTTGCTATAACCTGCTTAAAAATAGCCTCACTCACAAGCTTGAGAGAGCCTCTGAAATGATATTTCAAAAAGAAAATCAATAGACCTGCAAAAACTCTACTTGCCCTTAAATGTTGAGCCCTATCTGCTGTATTTCCCAGGTGTATTCTCTCCATTGCTCTTCGGCTTCTCTCCAGCCATTGCTCAATCACCAGGATGAGACAAGAACTTCTCAGTGCTAATCAACACAACCCAGGCTTTCTCTGGAGAAATCAAGCCTACTTTTCTAAAGCCTTTCACTTTCTCCCTACCTAGCTGCTTTGGTCTTCGCAAAGATAATTTTTCATTCCAGTATAGATATTCTCATTCTCTCTCTCTCTTTCTCTCTCTCTCTCTCTCTCTCTCTCTCTCTCTCTCTCTCTCTCTCT
>NW_021604591.1:12104212-12139523 GCF_004785775.1 Grammomys surdaster
TCTCTCTCTCTCTCTCTCTCTCTCTCTCTCTCTCTCTCTCTCTCTCTCTCTCGTGTGTGTGTGTACATGTCTATATATTGTGGCAGGGAGAGACAATGAGCAACCATTAAGTTGCTCAATGTTCTAGTTTTATTTCAGTTGATATGAGAGAATACCCTGACAGAAAAGTCTTTATTTTATCTTACAATTCTATATTATAGTCCATTATTCTTGAGAAGTCAAGATGCCAGAAACCTTGAAGCATCTAGTCACATCACATCTTGTCAAAAGCAGAGTGATTAAATGTATGCACACTTAGGACTCAGTCCCCCAGATATAATTATGGGACAACCCAATCTAGACAGACCCTCATCATTGAGTATTCTTTCCCAGATGATTCTGAGTTGTTCCAAATTGGTAATTAAGACAAAACATCATCCTTAATAATTAATTAACAATATCATTTAAGAGCATTATCAAAGTATCAGCACTAAAAGGTAATAAATATTTATGTGGAAGACACAAGAAAGAATCTCCATCAAGGATATGAGCCTCAAATAGGCTTAGAGCATCAAATGGGGACTTACTGAGTACTGAGAAAGCAGTGCCCTGTTACAGCTATTTTATTAACTCTTTTTTTTTTTTTAGTTATCTCTTGTTTTATTTTCTTTTTTTTTTATTGGATGTTTTATTTACATTTCCTATGTTGTCCCCTTACCCCACCCCCCACCCACCCTGGAACCCCCAATCCCCTCACCCCTCCTCCTTCTTCTCTGTGGATGTAACCTCTATCTATTCCCCCCCCACTCCCACCTCCCGACCCTCAAAATTCCCACCCCCTGGGGCATCCAGCCTTCATGAGGTCAAGGTTTTCTTCTTCCACCTATGCCCAGCAGGGCCCTCCACTCTTACATATTCAGTTGAAGCCCTGGATCCCCCCCCCAAGTGCTCCCAGGCTGGTGGTTTAGACCCTGGGAGCTGTGGTTGGTTGGTATTATTGTTCTCCTCATGGTGCCTCAAATCCTTTCAGCTCCTTCAGTCTTCACTCTAACTCCTCTATTGAGAAACCCATGATCAGTTCAATGGCTAGTTGTGAGCATTTGCCTCTGAATATGTCAGACTCTTGAAGACCTCTGAGAAGACATCCATATTAGGCTCTTATCAGCATGTACTTCCTGACTTCCACATCAGCATCTACCTTTGGTGACTGCACATGGGATGGATACTCAGGTGGAAAGGTCTTCAGACGGCCCCTCCTTCAGTTTTTGTCCCTCGCTTTGTCTCCATATTTGCTCCCTTGAGTATTTTGTTGCTCCTTCTAAGAAGGACCGAATCACCCCCACTTGGTCTTCCTTCTTTATGGACTTCATGTGGCCTGTGACTTGCATCTTGGGCATTTCAAGGTTCTGGGCTAATATCCAATAATCAGTGAGTGGATACCATGTGTGTTCTTTTGTGATTGGCTTACCTCACTCAGGATGATAATTTCTAGTTCCATCCATTTACCTAGGAACCTCTCGAATTCATTGTTTTTAATAGCTGAGTAATACTCCGTTGTGTAAATATACCACATTTTTTGAATCCATTCCTCAGTTGCAGGACATCTGGGTTCTTTCCAGCTCCTGGCTATTATAAATAAGGCTGCTATGAACATAGTTGAGCATATGTCCTTATTATATGTTCGAGCATCTTCTGGGTATATGCCTAGGAGTGGTATAGCTGGATCCTCGGGTAATGCTATGTCCAATTTTCTGAGGAACCGCCACACTGATTTCCAAAGTGGTTTCACCATCTTGCAGTCCCACCAACAATGGAGGAGTGTTCCTCTTTCTCCACACCCTCGCCAGCATCTACTATCACCTGAGTTTTTAATCTTAGCCATTCTGACTGGTGTGAGATGGAATCTCAGGGTTGTTTTGATTTGCATTTCCCTGACGACTAAGGATGCCGAGCATTTCTTTAGGTGCTTCTCGGCCATTCGAGTTTCTTCTGTTGAAAATTCTTTGTTAAGCTCTATACCCCATTTTTTAATAGGGTAATTTGGTTGTCTGGAGTCTAATTTCTTCAGTTCTTTGTATATATTGGATATTAGCCCTCTATCAGATGAAGGATTGGTAAAGATCTTTTCCCAATTTGTTGGTTGTCGTTTTGTCCTATTGATAGTGTCCTTTGCCTTACAGAAACTTTGCAGTTTTATGAAGTCCCATTTGTCAATTCTCGATCTTAGAGCATATGCCATTTGAGTTCTGTTCAGGAACTTTTCCCCTGTGCCCAAGTATTCGAGGCTTTTCCCCACCTTCTCTTCTATTAGTTTCAGTGTATCTGGTTTTATGTGGAGGTCCTTAATCCACTTAGATTTGAGCTTTGTACAAGGGGATAAGAATGGATCAATTTTCATTCTTCTACATGTTGTCCTCCAGTTGAACCAGCACCATTTGTTGAAAATGCTGTCCTTTTTCCACTGGACAGTTTTAGCTCCTTTGTCAAAGATCAAGTGACCATAGGAGTGTGGGTTCATTTCTGGGTCTTCAATTCTATTCCATTGATCTTCCTGCCTGTCTCTGTACCAATACCAGGTAGTTTTTATCACTATTGCTCTGTAGTACAGCTTGAGGTCAGGGATGGTGATTCCTCCCGAACTTCTTTTATTGTTGAGAATAGTTTTCACTATCCTGGGTTTTTTGTTATTCCATATGAATTTGAGAATTTCCTTTTCTAACTCTGTGAAGAATTGAGTTGGGATTTTAATGGGGATTGCATTGAATCTGTAGATTGCTTTTGGCAAGATGGCCATTTTTATTATATTAATCCTGCCAATCCATGAGCATGGGAGATCTTTCCATCTTCTGAGATCTTCTTCAATTTCTTTCTTCAGAGACTTGAAGTTCTTGTCATACAGGTCTTTCACTTGCTTGGTTAGATTCACCCCAAGGTATTTTATATTATTGGCAACTATTGTGAAGGGTGTCATTTCCCTAATTTCTTTTTCAGTCTGTTTATCTTTCATGTAGAGGAAGGCTACTGATTTGTTTGAGTTGATTTTATAACCAGCCACTTTGCTGAAGTTGTTTATCAAGTTTAGGAGTTCTCTGGTGGAAGTTTGGGGGTCACTTAAGTATACTATCATATCATCTGCAAATAGCGATATTTTGACTTCTTCCTTTCCTATTTGTATCCCTTTGACTTCTTTTTGTTGTCTAATTGCTCTGGCTAAGACTTCCAGTACTATATTGAATAGGTAGGGGAGAGTGGGCAGCCTTGTCTAGTCCCTGATCTTAGTGGGATTGCTTCAAGTTTCTCTCCATTTAGCTTGATGTTGGCTACTGGTTTTCTGTAAATTGCTTTTACTATGTTTAGGTAGGGGCCTTGAATTCCTGATCTTTCCAAGACTTTTATCATAAAGGGATGTTGAATTTTGTCAAATGCTTTCTCAGCAACTAGTGAGATGATCGTGTGGTTTTTTTCTTTAAGTTTGTTTATATAGTGGATTACATTGATGGATTTCCGAATATTGAACCATCCCTGCATTCCTGGGATAAAACCTAGTTGATCATGATGGATGATTGTTTTGATGTGGTCTTGGATTCGGTTTGCTAGAATTTTATTGAGTATTTTTGCATCGATGTTCATAAGGGAGATTGGTCTGAAGTTCTCTTTCTTTGTCGGGTCCTTGTGGGGTTTGGGTATGAGTGTAATTGTAGCTTCATAGAACGAATTGGGTAGTGTTCCTTCTGTCTCTATTTTGTGGAATAGTTTGAAGAGAATTGGTATTAGGTCTTCCTTGAAGGTCTGATAGAATTCAGCACTAAAACCATCTGGTCCTGGGCTTTTTTTAGTGGGGAGACTTTTAATGACTGCTGCTATTTCCTGAGGGGTTATGGGACTATTTAGATGGTTTATCTGCTCCTTGTTTAACTTCTGTACCTGGTATCTGTCTAGGAAATTGTCCATTTCATCCAGGTTTTCCAGTTTTGTTAAGTATAGGCCTTTGTAGTAGGATCTGATGATTTTTTGAATTTCTTCCGTTTCTGTTGTTATGTCTCCCTTTTCAGTTCTGATTTTATTAATTTGGATACTCTCTCTGTGCCCTCTGGTTAATCTGGCTAAGGGTTTATCTATCTTGTTGATTTTCTCAAAGAACCAACTCCTGGTTTTATTGATATTTTGTATTGTTCTTTCTGTTTCTATTTGGTTGATTTCAGCCCTAAGTTTGATTATTTCCTGCCTTCTACTCCTCCTGGGTGTATTTGCTTCTTTTTGTTCTAGAGCTTTTAGTTGTGCAGTCAACTTGTTAGTGTGTGCTCTTTCCAGTTTCTTTTTGTAGGCACTTAGAGCTATGAGCTTTCCTCTTAGCACTGCCTTCATGGAGTCCCACAAGTTTTGGTATGATGTGTCCTCATTTTCATTGAATTCTAAAAAGTCTTTAATTTCTTTCTTTATTTCTTCCTTGACCAAGTCATCATTGAGTAGAGAGTTGTTCAGTTTCCATGTGCACATGGGTTTTCCATTGGTTTTGTCATTATTAAAGACCAGTCTTATTCCGTGGTGATCTGATAAGATGCAAGGGATTATTTCAATCTTTTTGTATCTGTAGAGGCTTGTTTTGTGACCAATTATATGGTCTATTTTGGAGAAGGTACCATGAGGTGCTGAGAAAAAGGTATATTCTTTTGTTTTAGGATGAAATGTTCTATAGATGTCTGTTAAGTCCATTCGGTTCATAACTTCTGTTAATGTCAAAGTGTCTCGGTTTAGTTTCTGTTTCCATGATCTGTCCATTGCTGAGAGTGGGGTGTTGAAATCCCCCACTATTATTGTGTGAGGTGTAATGTGTGTTTTGAGCTTTAGTAAAGTTTCTTTTATGTATGTAGGTGCCCTTGCATTTGGGGCATAGATGTTCAGAATTGAGAGTTCACCTTGGTAGATTTTTCCTTTGATGAGTATGAAGTGTCCTTCCTTATCTTTTTTGATTAATTTTATTAACTCTTATGCAGCTTCCTATACCCACTCTGTTTGCGTTGTCCTATGAAGTCACCAAGTTCCTGGCTATCTTAGCTGACTATTTCAAGTGTGGTTTTTTTGCTAGTCTATACTGCACTCCAAACATAGCATGATGCTTTTTTTAGAACCTCCTCTGTACTTTCTTGGTGTGCCCACTCCTCAAGCCATCACCCAGTTGTCAGTTGTGCAGGAGCTTATAGCTGAGCACACTGCATGGCAATAGTGTGTCTTAACCTTGCCTAGTCAGGTCCTAAAGGAACGATAGCATCTTGTCTTTGTAAATGACAGGGTAGAACTCTTAGGCACTTCTGAGATAACATACTGTGCACTTACTGGTATTGATGCACAAGCTACATCCTAATGTTTTAAGGAAGGGTAGAGAAAATCCACTGCAAGTCTGTTTAGAAGTTCTATCTTCTCATTTTCTTTACTCAATTTTCTCTGAGAATCCTAAAAGTTTATCTGAGAGTGGCAGATTCTTGGGTTTTGTTGGTTGCTTAGATTCAGAGTCCTTGAAGCTGCTGTTCTAAGCACTAATGGATGTCACCTTTTCCACTTCTGTCCACTGAAAATCTTACTTTTTCTCTACTAAATTCTTTTTATCTTTGCTAAGCTACTGAATAAGTCATCTCTTGATATTATAAAATAGCAGAGACTGAGTAATTAATGAGCAATAAATGTGTATTCTCCTTAAAGCTCAAAGACTGGAAAGGGTAATACTGGTAGGTGAGGTCTTGCTTCCTGATGGAAGACAATATCAGACAGAATCCTGCTCATGACTCTTCTTTTGTTTAAAGCTACAGTCTGCACACATCAACCCTAATCACCTCCCAATTTCAACTTTCAAATATTACAGTAAGATTGAACTTTTACCCACCCAATACCTTAACAAGGAGATTAAAATTTGATATCAGTGTTGGCAAGAACAGTTAAATTTTAGAAGATTTCATATATGTTTGCCGTGAGCTTAAATGACATTTGTTAGAAACTTTCATTTTCTTCTTGCTTCCCTCAGAGGATGAGCATATCAGAGGAAATAGAGCTCAGGGCTTAATATCTGATTAAATCTGATTCTCAGTTCTTTTGCCTTTTAAATGTGTGATTCTGAACTATTTCAACATTATTGAAGCCTCTCTCCTTTGTGTAAAAGCTAACAGATGTAATGCTTACTCTTCTAATCTCAAAACATTTTTGATGAACCAACCAATTAAAAAATGTGAAGGTCCACTATGTGCTGTCTGTCAAGTACATTATACACAGGCATGCAACTCTTTTTTTAATGTATTTTTATTGGATATTTTATTTACATTTCAGATGTTATCCCCTTTTCCCATTTCCTCCCACCACCCAGGAACCCCCATCCCATCTCCCCTCCAAACCTCTTAAAAATCAGGTATTAATTTATGATTTACAACTATGATTAATCTACATGTACTTAAGTGATCAATCTCTATTGAGTCAGAAGACATGAAAGATCTCATTTTTTATGCTCATGGGCAACACACATCAAGACATTTGATATGTTATATATTCCACTATTATTCAATAGCAATTTTACCACGTGGTAGAATACGCATATGATACAGTTGTAGTCCTCAGACTTCAGGATAATATGCACCCATATGATGACTAAGCATTTAGTATTTTGGTAAAGAAGTAAAGAAAATACGGTGAGTTAAAGAAACTTAAATAGACGAATTTTTGCTGATTACATTATTTTTCTTCCAAATTCATACACTGAGTTGCCTTGGAATATGATTGTATTTAAATGTCAGATCTCAAACAGATAATTTATTTAAAGTTAGAATAACAGTGTCCATAGGTTATGTATGATGGAAATTCCTCCACCAATGTAAATGGTGTCTTTGGAAGAATTGGAAATTAGGATGTTGTGGGCACATCTGAAGACATGGAAAGTTGACAGCTCTATACCAGCTAAGGAGAAAACTCTCAAAGAACCCAACTATGCCAAAACATTAATCTTGAATTTCTAGAATCTCTTAACAATGGTAAGAAAATCAATATTTGTTATTTGAACTTCCCAAATTGTCATTTTTAGGCATCCACAGAGTATTAATACACCTAAACAGATGCCTACTAAAATAGTGGTCATATTGATCTTTAGTTGGTGACATTTCTAACATTGTATCTTTGAAGAGTATCAAATTAAGAAACTAATAAATTGCAAAACAAAACAAAAGTCAATTGGCAATGACAGGATAATGGAAATACCCAGAAAATTATTGTTTTAGGATATCAGTAGGTCAGATGCTATGTGTGTATATGCAGTGTATATGTGTACATGTGTGTACAATATGTGTGTGCATGTATGTGTACACATATACTGTGTACTTGTGGACATAAGAGATAAACACTCATTTTTAGTCCTCTGACACCTTCTAACATGACCTCTCATTGGATTGGAACTTTTTTGCATAGGCCAGGCTAGGTGACCCAAGATTATTGAGATATTCACATGTCTCTACCTCCCATCTTACTGCCACTGGGATAAAAGGCAAGCACAACTATACTCAGCTTTCACTTGGGTTCTGCAGAGCCAAACTCTAGTCTTCACTCTTAGGACATAAGCACTTTACTGTCAGCCAATTCTTCAGCTCAAGATGTTTCAGTTTAGTTAAAATAGACATCAACTAGCAACTTATATTTTCACAGTTGATTTAGGCTATGGAATTTGTCTAGCAAAAGCTAAAAGTATTACTTATTTGTGGACTACTTGAATAAAGATGAATTCCAGACATAAAATTAATCATGAAGGACTCAACAAATAATGAATAGAAAGTCAAGTAAAGAAAGACATTTAGGAGTCACTGAGGAGCAAACCTAGAAAGAGTGCATATCATGGACATCTGCATGACCTTTGGTGGTAGAATAGGCCACAGGCACTAACACAGACTCCCAGGTGCAATAGGACCACACATCCAGTCATGACCCTTGGTAGCTTCAGGTACCCTGATATCACCATGGCCTCAAATATGAGCAGTTTTTCACATCAAAATGGCCCCCAAAAGGGACAGTATGGCCCATGGACTTTAGCATGTTTTCAGGCAACAGAATAGACCATATCCTCCTCTACGGCATTAGGTGGTAATGACACCAATAACACAGATTATAGACATCAACCAGACCCCCAGCCACAACAGAAGGACCAACCACATATGGCATCATGGACCATGGTGGTCCTTTAAGGAGATGCAATCCAGAAAGTAAGCTGTTCCTCATCTCAGGGCTCATTGCTCAGAGCCAGGGTGATCCTGTGTTCCAGCTAGGAGGCTGAGTCATCCTAAGCTCCAGGCTGCAGCACACTACCCCACCAACCTCACTGAGCAACAAACGGTCCACTGACATCCTCAGCCCTCCCTCACACCTGTGACTGTCATCAAGTGTCCGTGACATGGAGGTAGGAGGCAGGGTGGGCTTCAGCCAGTCTGCTTTCTACTGTCCTGGGTGGAACATTAACTCTTCTTATTGCGTTTATATTTGTTTATATCTCATAAGCAGCTATAATCCCTTGCTGAATCACTGACTGGTCCAAATTGTACCCCCACCAGCAAACGTGCATATTGATATTATAATGTATTTAAATACTATCACTTGAGCCAGGGAGCTACCTTAGCAGATAAATAGACATCTCACCAAACCTAAAAATGACGGACATAAATTGTTCTGAGGCTTCCACATACTGCCCATTAGAGACAAAAGGTTACACACACACAAGTACACACAAGCACATGCACACACATGATAATAATTTTAAATATAGTCACTTACTAATGGCTACTTATAGAAACCTTCTCTAGGATATAAAAACAATGTGACTTTATTTGAGATTGTAGAGTAAACATTTAAATAACATACAAAATGTTTGTGTTTAAAATCATTGACTGATACAAGTCTAAATGACAGAGACAGTATACATTCTAAAATATATCTACTCTCAGCATTAAAACTAAGCTGTAAGACATTGTTGTGGTGAAATTTTCCTTCTTTACTTATAAACATTGAGTTTGTAATTCTCAACATTTAAAATAAATGAAAACCTGAAGGCTCTAAGACGATTATCCATTTCCCTCCCTAAAGTCATCTGTGTGCCCTATACTGGGAATTCATACCTAGCTATTATTACAAAACTTATTTGTAAAGAAATTGTATTTATTTTGTTTAGATGCACTATTCAAATACTAATTTCATTCTTAGAAAGACTCAAACATTCACATGATGTATATTGATCATATCTATCCACTGCTACCTCCTTCCAACTTCCCTTATCACCTCTCACCTTATTTCTCTCCCAACCCCATGTCCTTTTAAATTTCATTCTGTTATTGATAACCCCATATAACCTCACATAAACTAGTGCTTTCCATATGCACATGCACATGTGCAATCTCCCAGCAGCCAAGTCTTTCTCCCTCAGCAAACTTAAGCTATATTACATTAGGAAATTCTGTTGAGAAAGTGTTGGTCTCTGTTATATAATATATAACATACTAATTTTTATTGGATACATAAGAAACACTTTAAAGTTTTACTGAACTCCTGAACATGTTTTAATAATACTATTTTGAGACACAGACTATAAACAAGCTGCATGGAAGCTTGGCAGTGCACACTAGTCTTCAGGACCTTGTGGGATTCTTACTGTTATGGCACTAAAACAATTATACACAAGGATCCTTATCCACAGGCATTTTGATTGATCTCCTTTGTTTATTTGAAAGAGATAAATATCATTAAAATGAATAGTATGCATGAAATAGTAAGAAATCAAATAAATATTTGTAAAAACAATGTGAGAATATCTCTAAAGAACGTCACCACTTAATCACAACCAACCAGAAAAATCCAAGAAGCTATTTCTTTAAATGGCAATGTTTTTAATTAACTAAACAGATTTTATTGTGAGCACAAACATGACATTCCTTAATTTGCATAAATTATCACTTTTAAAATACTTCAATAAGAGGAACACACACTGACTGTGAGCAGATACATACTAGCTGAGTTAGCTTCAGTTAAAGTTTGGAAAGTTGTGATCACTGCAGTGTTTAATAAGCATTTAAATAAACAGAAGTATCTACTAGGCATAGCTTAAATTCTAACATCCAAAGAATCACTCTAACATTTGAATAATCTGTCATTTTCCAGTTACTCTGGAACCTTCTTGTATTCACAAAATGTAGGGTACAACAAAATTCTACTTTGGGATCATGGAGAGTTAAGATCAAATCAAATTATATCCATAGCCTTTTCAAATTTATTTTGTTTTCTTACATGGTTTCATCCATTTTCTTAGCTCAACACTTCCACGTGTGTTATGTGTCTATAGAGATTTAAGAGAGGTACCTTGAGTCACTTTTATTTCCCAATAGAAATATCAGTGTTATTCAACAGTTTCCACAATCAGGGTAATTTCCAGCTCATGTTGAATCAGAGGTCCAGCCTCAGGTCTCACTCTTTCCCTTCTGTGATGCATGACTCCACAGTCTTGCTTTGAATTAAAAACAAAAGCCTGGAGCTGAGAATTGCTCAGTGGCTAAATTACTTGCTGTTCTGCATAAGTTCATGAGTTCAGATCCCAAGAAACCACATAAAAGCCAGACATAGTAGCAGGTATAACTCCAATGCTGGATCAGGGAGTGAAGAGAGTCATGGAGTTGCTATGGTCCAGCTGCCTTGAGAGGCATGTGTCATAGGTTTTCAGGGTAAAGTCCATGGCTTCTGAGCACTGAGAAATTGAGGCATTCTCTCAAGGAGTGAACCATTCAGGCTGCCTTATGATTTTGCTAGAAATCAACAAAGCATATGGAAGCTTGATAGGACACCTGGTCTCAGACATTAAGCTTGTGTACCCTGTATTGCTTGAAAATATCATCGTATCCTGGAAACTACTATTGTTTTCATTGTGGCAATTATATTCCACCATTATAATCTGTTTCTGATAAAGATATGAAATATCTGATTGCTTGGATAAACTGATCTAAACCCCAGACTTGTTGACACCTCTCTACCCTGGCCTAAATAAAAATTCCTTTTTCATCAGCCATATCAGGTAAGCTTGGCTCAGTAAGTAAGTGCTGGAGCTTACAGGGGCAATGATAGGAGTATCTCAATGGTTTATTGGCAAGTCTTCCTAGCCAAAGAAGTGAGCTCCAGTTTCAGTGGGAAATGCTGTTTCAAAAAATAAGATAGGGCTATAGAAATGGTTCAGTAGTTAAGAACACTGGTTGCTCTTGCAGAGAACCAGGATTTAGTTCCCAGAAACCACATAGTAGCTCACAACTATATGCAAATCCAGTTTCTAGAGGCCTGACATCCTATACTGACCTCCATGGGTACAAAGCATACACATGGCGCATATAACTAGAAACAAGCAAAACACTCATACAAATAAAATAAATAAATATGGAAAAATGGTGATCTACAAAGACACTCAAGACTTGGACATCTGGCCTGCACATACTCCAAGACAATAGCATACACATACACACAAAAATTTAAAGAAAAAACCAAAACAAAACAAAACAAAAACAAATGTTGTGTGAAGATCAGCATACTGAAGGAAATAGGATGCCTGAGAAGTAATCTATTATGTAAATGTACCACATTTTCTGTAACCATTCCTCTGATAAAGGACATCTGTATTCTTTCAAACTACAGGCTATCATAAATAAGGCTGCTGTGAACATCTGTATGACAAGAACTTCAAGTCTCTGAAGAAAGAAATCGAAGATCTCAGAAGATAGAAAGATCTCCCATGCTCATGGGTTGGCAGAATTAATATAATAAACATAGTCATCTCACCAAAAACAATCTATAGATTCACTGCAATCTCCATCAATATTCCAACCCAATTCTTCATAGAGTTAGAAAGAGAAATTTGCAAATTCATTTGGAATAACAAAAAAAACAGGATAGCAAAAAATATTCTTTACTATAAAAGAACTTCTGGGGGAATCACCATCCCTGACTCCAAGCTATATTACAGAGCAATAGTGACAAAAAAAATTGTATGATATTGGTACAGAAACAGGCAAGTATATGAATGAAACAGAATTGTAGACCCAGAAATGAACCTGCACACCTATTTTTATCTCTTTGTACTAAGCTCAAGTACAAGTGGATCAAGGACCTCCACATAAACTAGGGAAACTGTATCTAATAGAAGAGAAAGTGGGGAAGAGTCTCAAATACCTAGGCACAGGGGAAAAGTTCCTAAACAGAATATCAATGGTTTATGCTCTAAGATCAACAATCCACAAATGACACCTCATAAAATTGCAAAGCTCAGTATGACAAAGGACGCTGTCAATAGGAGAAAACAATAACCAATAGATTGGCAAAAGATCTTTACCAACCCTACATCTGATAGAGGGCTAATATCCAAAGTATACAAAGAACTCAAGAAGTTAGACTCCAAAGAACCAAATAACCCTATTTAAAAAAAATAGGGTACAGAGCTAAACAAAGAATTCTTAACTGAGGCTGAGAAGCACCTAAAGAAAAAAGTCGGAGAAAGATGAGTGCTGGTACAAAAATTGGTTTTCAGCCTCTCTAAGGTTGTCAACCCTACCTCCTCTCATCTTGGGACCATTATTTGGGTCCTTTTTGCTTATTTCTGCTGGTCCCTGGGCCTCAAATAGGCTGACTAACTCTGTGAAACAACAGATAAATAATTTGGTAGCAAAACTTATTCAGATACAGTATCATAAGTTAGCTATGGAGGACCACAAGACTCAAGATGAGGTTGTTACTTTATCCAGGGTGTTCCCAAAACCCATCTCCACCCAACCTAAAGGGGGGACTTCTGCCCCTAGACCAAGCAGAGAGGGGCCACCCAGAACCCCCTCTAACAGGCGATCTGAATTCTTGCTTAGGCTGCCAGGCTAAGCACTGCAAGGGAATACCAATAAAAGTTAAAAATATCTCTCTGGGTTCCCTAAGGGACAAGCCTGACTGCATAGGGGTTGATGTCAATAGTATCCCCTCTCCAGAAAAAAGACATCGGGACGTGTGTGGCTCTCACTAGACAACGACAGGGGGACCGGAGCCACTACAAGGTCACCTTCAATTACTGGAGGTCAGGCCTCTATCCCCGCCTTCGCAAGATTAGATTCGCCACAGCCCATCTATACTTAGAGAAGGGAGGAGATGTCAGGGGCATCCCTGGTTATACACTGAAGCACTGAAGGCCTAAAATCAGCCATAGGCCTAAAATCAGCAATAGGCCTGTCATATATGTATACTAACACCAAGTCTTGGGTCTCTGTGGATAATTACTGAAACAGATGGCTCTAAGCTATTGTAAACAGGCAGTTTTTTGTGACAATTTACCAGCCTGAGTAGTCATATACCTTGTAAAAAGGTAGCCTTGGCAGATAATACCAACTTAGATAAGGACATGCGAATCATAGGCAGAGCCATAGGAACCTGTCCCCTGAACCCTTACCCAGCCGATACCCTGTTCTGAAAGATATCTGTATTCCCCCTGAACACCTACACTCCAGTGTCATCCCCTTCCCCATATCCTGCCTTTCTGTGTTTGTACCCCCTGTGTGAATGAGAATAAATTACAATTTGAAAAAAAAAAAAGAAATGTTCAGCATTTCTGATAGTCATCAGGGAAATGTAAATCAAAACAACTCTGAGATTCCACTCATACCAGTCAGAATGGCTAAGATTAAAAACTCAGGTGACAGCAGATGCTGGCAATGATGTGGAAAAAGAGAGACACTCCTCCATTGTTGGTGGGATTACATGCTGGTACAACCACTAGGGAAATCAGTCTGGTAGTTCCTCAGAAAATTGGACATAGTACTACCTGAGGATCCAGCTATTCCACTCCGGGACATATACCCAGAAGAAGCGCCAACATATAACAAGGATACATGGTCCACTGTGTTCACAGCTGCACAGTGTTTCTATGGCACTCTTATGGCAGTTTCTTCCTCTCCTCCTCCCCTTTCCTTCATTTTCATGTCTCTATCCCTCCCACCCTTCCCTCTCCTTCCTCCTCTCCTCTTTCTTCTCCTCCTCTTCCCCTTTCTCTCTTTCTCTCGTTTGTCTTTCCTGAAAACACATATTGGAGCCTGAAGATACAGCACTAAATAGAATGCAGTTTAAGTATTACCTTCAAAGAACCCCAGCAGAGTTTATATACTTAAAAAAAAATCTGACCGATATACAAAAACTGAGTACTAACAGAAGTTTTAAATTAATAACTATTTCTCCTCTACTACATAGTTATTATAAGCCTGAAATAATCCCCTTTAAAAAGTTAACTCAGGGTAGTAGCAAGGAGATGCCGTATCAACTACTGTAGCCTTAAAACAAAGCTGGTGTCTCTTTGGACTTTAAAATTGTTCCTATGCAGCTTATTTTATTTTTGTTTAATCAAATAAACAGAGGGTTTTCCCACGAAAAAAAAAAAGTTGACTCAGTGTACCTCCATTAGAGAAAAGAGGAAACCCAATGTGGAAGAAGACAACCACAGACTCTCTCCCGTCCCTTACTAGAGGATCACAGGCTTCTGGCATGTGTGTCTGTAGATTATGTTCTGCCTTTTACATTTCATAGGCTCTAGGAGATATTTGGGCAAGTACTGCCTTGTTTCCTGCCCCTGAGCCCAACAGTTTAGAGCATCTCTAATACCTTCATTTTCCTATGACAAGTAATTAGTGTGTAAGTAAATGTTGCAGAACTGTCATAGTTGCATACAAAACTACTCTAACTTAAGTCTATTGCCTTCTCGCCTACAACTGGAACATAGATGAGGAATTTTGTTTTCTTTGCTCATACTTTCTCTTCTCCTATATACTTAAGAAGCTTCTGATTCTCCAGCTATTGTGGAAATGTTATTTAAAAAAAAAACAGTCTAACATGGGAGAGTCCTTCAATGTCAAGACTTCTGTGGAGATGCTTGTTTGGGCTTTTCAGAGATTTTTAACACTCCTCAGCGCTCTGGAGATTTCATCTTTTAAAAAAGTAATTTTAAAATTACTTTTTATTTTAATATAAAGATACATATTAATAATATCCAGTAGTTATTTATACAGCAAAAAGAATTGTCAAGCAAAAATCTAGACTCATACAAATGTACATGTCTTAAAAGAGAACATGAACTCTCCTAGAGGTCACTTAGCTACCCTACAGACTACAGAACTCCAGAGTGCTGAAGCACCATCACCAGCAAAGCCTTCGAAAATGATGTAAGTCAGTATCAGACCTGCTGTAGTTGCAGGGAGTCTATCTCTGGCCCAATAAATATTACTTGTTTAAATTGTCTCTCTGTTGCTAGGATTACAATACTATCTCCAATGTAGATTCTTTTCCCTCCCTCTCCCCTGCATCCACCCCACAGCACATCTGCTTTAATATCTTCTTTATTTATTTATTTGTGTTGTCACTCAACTACAGAGAGCTTTCATGAAGCTTTTACATTTTTATTTATAGTTTCATTTATTTTTTGGAATTTTCATATATATAAAACTGCATTTTATGCTCACTCCCCCATTCTCTCTTCCCTAACTTCATGACTACTTTTCTTATTAATACTAAGCCACTGAGTTCAACAACAGCTGAAGAAATGTGCATAAGGATGAAACCATCTGCTCAGCGAAAGCAGCCTCTTCATTAGCCATACTTGATACTGATTAGCTAGCAGATTCCAGTTGCTACTCATCTTGACAGGTGGAATCTTGAGAACCCATCTCCCATCCATGTTGTGATTTTGACTAGATTTTGTACATCCCTTATTCAGGTAACCAAGGATGCTTTGATTTCATGAATGTAATCATAACTTCATTAAACTTTCCCGGGGTCTTGAAAAGGGAGAGCATGTCCGTTCCAACCTTTCCCAGGAACACCAAGGCAGAGGTTCATCACAGACCCACACAAACTCCCCTCTTAATTTACACCTCTAGGGTTTCAGGGTAAATGTTAACTTTCAAAATTTAGTGGAACCCATTTTCAATAATTTCCCTTGTAAAAAAATATTGTAAGAATTCATTTTAATTTTTTAAAAAATATTTACTATGGATAAGTTGAAATGTGTGCAAATATAGTTTCATTTCACTCCTACTCCCACTCTTCTCCAATAGATTATATTGGCACAAGGTAACATAATTATTTGATCTGTAAGTATGTCATTTAATTTCTATAAATATATAGCAAATTACTACTAATATGCTACCTTAAAACATTATCCATTTATAATTTTGTCGTTCTGTAAGTCAGATTCAAGTGAGCTTGAATAGATTCTCTGAGTCCAGGGTCTTCCAAGGCTAAAGGGTGTTGGGTAGACTGCATTTGTTGATGTGGAGGTGTGAAGCAATATTCTGTTCTCAGTTCTACTCCAGATGTGTGGGAGAATATACTTCCTAGTAACTGCAGACCTGAGATTCGTTTCCTTTCTGCATTTAAGTGCCTGCAATGTTGACTGTCAAATCTGCTTGCATTTCTTTGGTGTCCATCTTCAGCTACAAAACCATAAACTGTTCTTTTTATTTTTGAAATTGTTCTGACTTCCCGTTCCCTATTCCTCTTCTGCATACTCGCAGGAGAAAGATCCCCGTTTGTCATACCTTTGATGATTGCGTTGGATCTAGCTATGTAATACAGTCTCACACCTGCCCCTACCTTAAGGTGAAGTTATTACTTATTTTATCATAACTTCAAATTATCTTTTGTCATGTCAGTAAATACTCATAGGGATAACAGTCCACTATATTTATGGATACTTGGATTAACAGAGCATATCTTTTCTTGTGTCATTTTTGAATTTCCAATTTTACACGAGCTAACATTAATCAAGAATTAAGAAGTGTTTGTGTTCTCTATCTTCAAATGCCTATCCTCAATGTCCAATATTCCCACATACTCATCCCACAGTTCTTATAAAATATGTCATAATTTCAGATCTATATTAAAATGGAAAAAACATTAAATAATATAAGTTTATATTTTGAATACAGGAAGAACCTGAGAGGGAAATTAACTAGCAGAAAGAGTATCAGCACTGCCTCATGAGGAGAGCAACTATGACAACGTATCCATCACTCCCACCCCTAACACTTCCTTTAACCAAAGGAAGTGATTGTTGATAACCAAATTTTACCTACACTTTACCCACACAGTTTTGTTCCAGCTAAAACAGGTTAAAGGATGATAAAATAACCATGCAAAATAGTTAATCATAAAAGTAGTTTTACAAACCCTCAGAGATAAGATATAATTTTGTGCCCTTACAGTGACATTTCTGTGAGAGAACCCAGAATGCTATTTTTCTCATTCCTATAATTTTTTTTTTCTCAGATCACAGCAAAGTTTCTTAAATTTCCATTGAATTGAAAAAGTTTCAGTGGGTCTATTACAAAGTGAGAAATTTGTAGCTTGGCCTTTTCCACCTCTTTCCTTTCAACAACTATTTTGTCTTCTTGTAATAATCACAAATCTTTTCTTCCTGGAGGAACATCCAAGATCATGGTTATTTTTGTGTCCCTTTGTCAAAACATATGCTACTAATTTTTAAATAGTCTTGTCTATTCTTTGTTCAATTACATTAGTTACTTTTTCATTGCTATAATAAAATACCTATACAAATCAGCATAAGACATGAAGTGTTTAATATAGCTCACAGTTTCAGATGATACAGTCCGCTGTGGCAGGGATGGCATGGTGCAGGAACAAGAGGAAACTAGTCATACTACAATCACAATCAGGAAGGGGGAAAGAAGCTTGGGGGGAGAAATGACTTGTGCCAAGCTGGGTTGCCTTTTTCGTTTCTCCTGATTATTCAGTCCGAGAGTCCAGGAGATGGGATGATCCCCCAATACTCAAGTCCAGTTTCATTCTCTAATTCATCCTCTCTTTAAACACTCTCCAAGACATACCTAGAGATGTATATCCTGGGCAATGATAAACATTGTTGATAACCAAATTTTACCTACACAATAATATGCTGATTTATGTATCAGTTGTTTAATACATTGTTTATCATTGTCATGTTAAACAGTTTATAATTATTTAGTCAGCAATGTCATACTTTGAGCTAAAAAGACAAAGAAATTCCAGTATTGCTAAAGGAAGATTCTAGAGTTCATCATTTCTGTTCTTTATAGATTGTTTCTTTATTAAAGGATTTACCTGAATTGTAGCTAAAAAATGTTGTTTCTTATATTCCAAGTGGAGTTTTAAGATACTATTACTTACAATGACATTGTCCTAAGTATTTTTTTAAATTTTCACTTTTAATAGGGTGCTTTGTATAAACTAGACACTTGGATGTGTATAAAAAATATTTCTAGCCTCTAGAAATTTACTATTCAGTAGCAAAAGGAGCAATCCTATCAGCTCAATGCAGACTGCTACACAGGATTTTGAGATTAAGAGCCCATGTTCTGTGTCTGAATAGGGTTTTTCAAAACAAGGTTACTTGGGTCTATAGATTGATGACTTGGAATGAAAAGGGAGCAAATGGTTTTCCTCAGTCCACAAGTTCTTTTCATGTTCAAAGAAGAGAGTCTATTCAATTATTCCCCTTCTGTCAGATGGCCAAGTTTTGTACTGTTGATTAAAGTCAATGTTTGAAAATTATAAAAATATTTTAACAAAAAGAGCCTAACACATAGATCGTAAGTGATTTAAATTCTAACGAAGTTGCTTCGCTTTTTGTGGGACTTTTTTTTTTTTTGTTACATAAGGTTCCTTTTGAACCTTTGCGAATATTGCCAGGAGTTTTCAAGCAATGTTTCTTGTATTAACCTTGGCTTTCTTATTAATTTTCAGATGGACTTTGTCAGAACATTTCCCACAGATGCATCCTGAGAGACAAAGATCTATGCTGTTATTTTCTCAGATATGTTTTTGAAATGTGTGCTACAATCTCAAGATGTGCAGCCTGCTAAAAAAGTAATAAGGCTACCTTCTCTGTGCCCTTTCTTTGATCAGCTCCACACCAGGCACTCTATCAAAAACCTTTGTCTTCTAACTGCTCTCTGCTCTCCAGTGTCTACCAATCAGTGTCAGCTAGTGCTTTTGCATCACTTTGAAGAGGCCAAGTCACAGAAGCCTCAGCAAAGAAATAGGAGGAAATTATTTTCACAATCTCTTTTAAAATATTGTGTGGTGAAAAGTCAATTTACAAGATGTACATATTTTTATAAGAAAGACTGGGTGTAAGAAAATTTTGACTCTGTCATTCCAACAGTGAACGTGTAAAATGATGGAAGAGGTAAAAATATGTGTCCTAGAGTGTCTTAAATTAGATTTGTAGTTGACAGAAGTTATAAAGCTGAGCAAAAAAGAAAGATGTAATCCACCAGATATTAGATAAAATATCAGGAGTCTTCAAGATCAGAGGAAAGACATTTTCTTACTTAAAATAATTGTGTGAGTTAACAAGCCTGAAATGCATATTTTATTTTCTGTGTGATGGAAATCATCATCAAACAAAAT
Organism: Grammomys surdaster; assembly: GCF_004785775.1. Lineage (NCBI taxonomy): Eukaryota > Metazoa > Chordata > Mammalia > Rodentia > Muridae > Grammomys > Grammomys surdaster. Next base: position 12,123,665 of record NW_021604591.1, read on the forward strand.
ATAGACTATGTAAACCAAACAAATATGGTGCTCTCTCTCACAAACAGGTATTAAATAAATAATCACTGATAATAACAATACTGATGGTATGTCAAATGTTGCAAGGATGCTAAAGGATGAAGAAAGTAAAGGTGAAAGGAAATAATAGGTTAAAAAATAGAGGTAGCTGTGCGCTTGGAGTGTTTGCCAGACATCAGAGCATGTAATTGTTCTCATATATTTTGGAATTTACTCTAATTATAGCAAGAAATCTTTGGGGAGTTATATATAGCAATAATGTGATTACATTTGTGTAACGTTGAAGATGAAAATTAAACACTGAATTTTGATTACAACTCCCCCACACTCCTTTTCCATTAGCTGTATTATTTTGGTTCATGTGGTCATTTGCAAATTGGCATGATGTTTTGTAGGTCAGGAGAGAACAGGAGTTAAGGAGAATGATGAAATGTCATTTATTGTGCACTCATGAGTACAAGAGACTACTCTCTTTCATTAGTTCTTGTATCATTAGGTAGTAAGATCATGCTTGTATCATCATAAACCTCTTTAAATTGAGTAATATAAGCACATTCACATACTTATACACCATAAAATAAGCAATCTCCAAGGGCTCCAAACATCTTCCTCCTCCAATGTATTTGGAAAAGTGGAACTGTATGTTATAGTCTTCTTAGTACATTCACTAATGGCATATATTACCACTGTTAGAAACATAACCCATCATTGTTTAGGCTATGTACAATCTTTTGTACTTCCGTATGAACTTCAGAGTGTTTTGGAATTTTTTTCTGAAAATTTCTGGGGGATTTTTATTGATGTCACATCAATTCAATATACTTATGTTCATTTCTCATTATTAACTCTTCAAATCCATGAGCAGAGAAAGTTTTTCCGTTTCTAACAACAACCTAAATTACTTTCTTCAGAGATGTACAGTATTTATTGTAGATGTCTTTCACCTTTTTGGTTAAGTTTATTCCAAGATACTTTATTTTAAACTCATATAGCTTCTAAGGGTATTTTAAACACTTGATCTTATACCCATTGATAAGCGTATCTCTCAACCCTCACCAAAGAAGCTTACTACAGAGATCCACTAGGACAAAATACAAAGAATGACTGTTGGGGTTGTCGGCTCCAGTTTCATCTTGGTTGGGCAACTATAACATAACTCCGACCTCAAAGATTCATGAAACATCTTGGAAGAGAGGGCCTGAAAAGTGTAAGATCCAGAGGATCAGGATGTCTTCTGTGAGAGTGTCTTTCTGTCATGGCAGGATAAAGTGAAATAAAGTAACATTTTCCCCCCAGGATTCTCACTATAAATCTTTGTTTTTTATTTACTCGCTTTACATCCCTATCACTGGCCCACTCCTGGTGGCCCCTTCACACAGTCCCTCTCTTCGTTCCCCCTCTCCATCTTATCTGAGAGAGTGAAGAGCCCCTGAGTATCCACTCAACCCTGGCACACTAAGTCTCTTCAAGGATAGGCACAGTCTCTCTCACTGAGGCCAGATTAGACAGCCCAGTTAGAGAAACAGAACCTACCGACAGACAACAGCCTTAGGGATAGCCCCTGCTCCAGTTGCTGGGAAACCCGCATGAAGACAAAGCTGCACATCTGCTACATATGTGCCAGAGTCCTAGGTCCTGCCCGCATATGCTCCTTGATTGGTGGTTCAGTCTCTGAGAGTCCCCAAGGGTCCAGGTTAGTTGACTCTGTTGGTCTTTCTGCCTAGTTCCCATCCCCAGCAGGAGGGCCTCAATACTTTTCCCAACTCTTCCACAAGACTCTTCTAGTTCAGTCCAATGTTTGGCTGTGGGTCTCTGCATCTGCCTCAGCTCAGTCAGCTTTTGGGTGGAATCTCTCAGAGGACAGTTATGTTAGGCTCCTGTCTGCAAGCATACAGAGTATCATTAATAGTGTCAGGTACTGGTGCTTGCCCAAGGCATGGGTCCCAATTTGGGCCGGTTATTGGTTGGCAATTTCTTCAGTATATGCTTGACTTTCTTGCATCTCTTGTAGACAAGACAAATTTTGGGTCAATAGTCTTGTGGATAGATTTGTGGTCTTATCCATCCACTAGTGGGCAATGTCTGGCTACTGGAGGTGCCCACTTCAGGTTCTATAACCCCACTGCTATGAGTCTCAGCTAAGGTCACCCCCATAGACTCTTGGCAGCCTCATCCATCCCAGGGCCCATTCTGGGAATCAATCTGGCAATTTCTCAGAAATTGGGAATAGTTCTACCTGAAGACCGAGCTATACTGCTTCTTGGTCTATACCCAAAAGATGCTCCAGCATACCACAAGGACATGTGCTCCACTATGTTCATAGCAGCTTTATTTGTAATAGCCAAAAATTGGAAACAACCCAGATGCTTCTAAACTGAAAAATGAATACAAGAAATGTGGTTCATTTACACAGTAGAATACTACTCAGCCATTAAAAATAAGAACAACATGAATTTTGCAACCCAATGGATGAAACTAGAAAATATTATCCTGAATAAAGTAAAGCAGACCCAAAAGAACATGCATGATATGTACTCATAAATGGACATTAGCCATAAAGTAGAGGATAACCACACTATACTCCACAGACACAAAGAAGCTAAACAAGAAGGAAGGCACAAGTGAGGATATTTGAATCACACTTAGAAGGGGGAATAAAGTAGTCATAGGAGACAGATGGAGAAAGAGAACTGGGTAGGAGAGGGGATAATGAGGGGAATGGGGGTGGTTACGAGTCAGGTGTGTGGAGAGTTAGGAGAGAGGGCCAGAGGGCCAGGAGAATGACTTGAAATCTCTAACTGGTAGAGATGGAGAGTTGGTGCATCTCTAAATAGTAACAACTTTAAAATGTTCAAAGAACTAAATATGGAGAGGTAGCTCAGTCTATAATGTTCCCTTGCAAGCATGAGTATCTGAGTTCAATTCCAATAACTTAACAATATCTAAATAATTCCAATATCTAAAACACAAATGAAGTCAGCAATGGTGGAAAAGTCTTGTAATCCCAGTACTAAAGTTCCAGAAACAGATAAGCCCCTGGGAATCACTGGCCACTCAGTCTACCCTACTTTGCAAGCTCTGAGTGAATGAAAAATTCTGTTTCAAAAACAAAATAAATTCTTTTAAATATGAAATAAAATAAACAAATAATACAACAAAAATGGTGGATGGATCTTTAGGAAATACACCCAAAGTTGTCCTTTTGCTTCCTTCCATGTGTACCTGCAAACATGTGCATCTCCCTACATGTGAACATGTACACACACATACACATGCATACTTCCCAAAAGTTCAAAAAACTCCAGAAGGGTGTGTAGAAAACCAAGTGAATGATATCTACTACATTTAAAAATTATGAATCTGAAAAGTGCAGTTGTCAAAAATTTAGGATGAAATAGAATGAGAGATCCAAACAGTCAGAAGGAAGCATTAGTGAATTAGAAGACATAACAATGAAACTTACTGTGCATAAAGAATAGGAAAACACTGAAGCTGTGGGAACAGAGCCTGGGATTCATCAGACACTTTAAAGTAGAGCAATATTCTGCAGGACTGTAAGAGAGAGAAGAGGGAGCCTATGTATCAGACAGAAATGTTGAAGAAATAATGCTAAAACAGATGAGACATATTCTTATAAACATCCAAAAATGTGAATGGACACCACCAAACAGAACACACAAAAAATACCCAAATTGAGATGCACTGTCACTAAACTTTCCAACAACAAAGAGGGATAAAAGCAACAAGATAAAGGATGTCTTTAAAATAAAGGATGTCTTAGTTCATTTTACTGTTGCTCAAATAAAATAATAATTCTTCTGACAGAAGGAAATTAAGGAAGAAAGTACTTAATGCTGACCACTCATGCCACTAGCCATCATGGTTGAGAAATCATGGCAGCAGGAGCTTCAAACAGCTAAATACAGGCATGTAGAGCTTACCTTACTCTCTCCTATACAAGTCAAGATCTCCTTCCTAGGGAATTGTCTAACCCATAATTAAGATACATTATCCCACATCAATTAAGGTAATCAAGAGAACAACCAGAAACGCTCATATGACCTTCCATCAGATGATCCTTAATTCTATCATTGTAAAAAGTAACTCCACCCACCTCTCGCTTGCTTTATATTCAAGCACATCATTTTTAAGTCACAGACTTCTAATCCTTTCTGGAAGGTTCACGCTTATCTTATAATATAAAACTCTGTAAACTCTAAAATTTGACATATCATATTTTCTTAATGCCATCATATTAATAACCAAAAAAATCTCTTCACTATGGTCTCCAGGAAAAAAAATATGTTTCTAAGATACAACAGTTCAGGGTAAGGATTTTTATTCCAAAGGGAAAAACTATGATAAAGCCAGGAATAATCAAAACAAATTGAAACCAAAACCCAGCAGAACAAGCTTCAGAACCTGCAGCTCTATGTCTAGCTTCTAGGCAGGGTACACACAAGTTCTCTCCTTGGCCATATCCATGTCTGAAGGTCTCCTTGGTGAACATTCCATAGTTTTAGCATCTCCAATATCCTAGAGTCTCAATGAAAGATGAAGCTTCATCTTCACCACTTCCTACAATGTTCTTCCAGGCCCTGTCTGCAAGGACTTCAACTTTGCACATAGCAACTGATCTCACCTGCTCTCAACTATGCTCTCAAACTGCCACTCGCCTTGACTTCCAAAGTAGCACCCAGTGGATGACATTGCCAAGTTCAACTGTCAACTCAAAGCATAGCCTGTCCCCCTTGAACCACAGCAGACCACAGACAGCCTGTGTGCTAACCCTGGCAAATATTTTCCTAGAAAGTTTCTTTTGAAGAGCAGGGAATCCCCTCAGCTTAGGCTTTCTTTCTCTAAATGACTTTAGATCTGCCTCCAGGAGTAGGGTTTTGCCATTTGAATACCTTTCCCATCCTTCCATTGCACCACAGGGGGCCTCTCTTGAGTAATACTGATCTCTTTAAGGAATGCAGCTGTTTCTCAGCACCAACATTGATGCTTTCCTACCAAAGTAACTCAATCCATTGTCTTGAAATGCAACTCCCCTCAAGATTTCAGGGCACAAGAAGGATGAAGCCAGACTATTAGCTAATGTGAATAGCTCCTGTTTCGGATCCTAATAGAGCCCTTGTCCCTCCCCACCTCCATAATACTGCATAGGCTTGGCCTCCTCCACTGTCCACATTTCTCACAGCACTCCTGTTTTCAAAGCTTCCACCAAAAACGGCCCATTGATGCCTTCTCTAACTAAACAGAGAAGGGGGAGATGCCAGAAGCCAGGACCCTCGCCCTTACCCTCACCCCCTACCTTTCCCCACCTGCACAATGTCCTCTGAAGCTTGGCAACTGCAAGATCCTGCTTAGCAACTGCAGATAGACTCAAAGCAGAGTACCATATCATCTGAAGAATAGCAGGGAGACCATAACTCAAGCAGTGTACCATATCTTCTGAAGAACAGCAGGTAGATCATAATTCAAGGCAGTGTACCGTATAGACCATGACATGTTTCAAGGCACAGGCCAAGAAGATTCTGTACTTTTCCACCACCTGGCCCCTCTTACCCCCTCCCCTTGTAAAACATGCTATAAAAAAGCATTTCATGTTCAAAAAAAAAAAGAAAAAAAAAGAAAACAGGGCGATGTAAGATGCAAAAAAAATATGCTAATAGATAAAAACAACATGTAGGTACTAGAATAAATGGTAAATTAAACACAATTTTTACCTAATATTGGAAAACTCATGATTCAGAGACTGACAGCATATAAAAAGTTATAATAAAATTGCCTTTTAAATAAAAGCAAAAAAAAAAAAGATCTATGTCTAACACTTAAGAGATTTTCTAACCCAATATTCCAGTAACCTAAGAACCACATAGGTTTATCACAGCAACTGCCCAACTTTGTGCTATCAATTTCTGTTTTACTTGTGCTTTCTCATGCCATGGCAAAATATTCTCGCTATAGCATCCAATGAGAAAAGTAATTGAAATGTTGACTTTAACTCACAAGTCAAGGGATTAGCCATCATAACTAGGAATTTTGGGAACTAGAGGCTTGAAGTATCTGGTCACTTTTACATGCCCAGTCAGAGGAAGGTAGAAATGAATACATATACGGTAGTGCTCTGTTCACTCTTTCCATTTTGTATACACCAGGATCTCTTGCCCAGGGAATGATGAATTGGTTTTTCCCATACCAATTAATTAATGCAATAAAGAGAATCCCAAACACATATGCCCAGATGATCATCTCAGAAGATTCTACAGTCAGTCAAGTCAACAACTAACACTATCATAAAATAGATCTGACATGACAGATTTTTCCTCAGAAGCTTCAGGAATCAGAAAGGCATGGTCCAATACATTCAAATTGATAAAAAGAGGAGAGGAACACTATAAATATAGACTTCTATAAAGGACAATAACCTAGTCAGTATAGAAGTTTTCATCTGAAAATGCTGCTTATCAAAAGTCAAAGAAGTTAAGTTCTTCCCAAATAAATAAAAAGTAAAATTTGTTACCAAGAGACCAGCTTATCAAAAAACCTGATGGGAGTAGAAGGGGAGCTAAAAGAACAGTAAACAATCATTTGAAGCTGTACTGAAGCAAAAATATCCACCAAACGATCAAAGGATGGGAAATTGCAAAATCTAAAATGTTTATAACAATTTATATTTTTAATATTACTTACGATATTAGTATATGTTATTATAGAATCAGTTACTGTAAAGGCTAAACGATTGGAACTTTACTTGTGGTTCTATATTTTTTTCAAAATAGTTTAGGAATTAAAAAACTGATAAAGGAAATAACATCATGCTTTAGAGGAAACTAAACTTAAATATGCAATTTTGTATCTTCAATGAACAAAAAGACTGAGACTGGACCTGTTCAAAGACAAGGGGTTACTGCAGCTATGCTGTTATTAATTCAAATTTTTGTATTCTTTTGTTATTTTAGGACAGGAATTTTTAAATATTTGGTACATTGAACCCACTGGTAGCCTGTTGACGCTTTTAGATTCAATTTTCAGAATTATTTTAAAACTTCATTTAATGAGGTACATAGAATCCTTCCAAAAGAAATTGCATTAAAATTCTATTATAAAAGTATTTCAATGTTCTTGGGATTTATAAAAATAAATCCTTATTTAACTCCTTAAATTAATTATCCCATTGTGAACTTAATAATTAGTGTAGGACTGAGCTTGCAATGGTCACAGAGCACAGTTCATTATATGCAATGGGATATAAAAATCTGCATCATTTCTATTGGAGACAGAGTCACAGATATTGTAAGAAAGGCATTTAATCGACATGTTTGTGTGGGTATATTTTATATCCTCAGAGTCAACTTTTACAAATGACTCTGTTATTTTGAGTACTCTGAGTTTGAATTAATTCAAATTCTAATGTTATACTTTAAAGATACTAACTACAATCTCCATATAAAAACGAAGAATGAAGATTGAGGACAGAATTTAAGTGTTTTATTACAAAGGTCAAATATGGGATTGGGAAGACAATTCAGTATCTAAGAGCACTTGCTGCTCTTCCAGCAGACCCAGGTTCAAGTCCCAGAAGTATTAACTGTCTGTAACTACAGTTCGAGGAAAACTGACACTTGCATATATTCTCCATGAATACTGCATGCATTCGCTGCACATAAATTAATATAAGCACATATACGCATAAAAATAAAATGTAAGTTAAATATGTATACAGAGAATACATAGAATTATGTGTAGTACAGTATTTTATGATACAGATAGTTAATTACAGCTTTTTCAGAAATTCCTTCTTTTATTTAACCCTCTTGCCTCCTTCCTCTGTATTATCTCCCACTTCCTCCCTAATTAGAGACCATCCTCTTTTCCTCATTTCCCCAGTCAATTTATTTACATCCTGCTATGCCTTCTCTCTAATGCTTGCACGAACTCCACCCCAGCAAGGATATATTTTTTGTTTTTAGGACTTTGAAGTTCCTTACAGAATATATATTCATGTTTGAATATTTGGAGTTTTCACATCTGAGCAGACAATGTTGTATCCAAGAGTCAAAGATCATTTTACAGAAATCTCAACAAGACATGAAAAATTCTCTTTGGAATTGTTGGTCAGGGTTGTACAGACGATTCCTCAAATATCCCAGACTATTATTCTTGCCCTTATTTGCTCTCCAAAGACGGAACTTAAGTTCCTGTTGTTGAAGAAACCATGCACCTCAGAACTGGAACCCACAAGCCTCTGAGCTGAAATTGACCTGAATGTCTCCTCTATGGGAAGTATTTTTCATGGTACCAGAAGATATCTTAAAAGCTTTCAAAGGAAGGAAACAATCAACATTCCTACCAAGCTATAACTCGTATAAACCATAATAATAACCAGCATGGCATGATAGTCCTATGGGTGCAACAGTGGCACAGATACTTTGATGATAACCAACAGCCTTCTAACCTAACTGAAGACCTTCTCAAAAAGAGTAAAATCAAGCCTGATTACCTGAAAGCTAGGCAAGCACCTAAGGCTAGTGAAGTCATGAATTTTAAAGGAGATTCTACAACTACTACTTTACTAAAACAGCATAAACCTAACTATATTCTAAGGATTTTTTTCCCTTATGCCCACAGACAAGTATAGTTTTCACCCTCATCAAAGAAAATTTTCTTTTGAGCAGAAGGAAAATATAATATAAAACCACTATCAACTACAATGCAAATTTGTGGAGTCAAATTCCAATTGATACATCTACAAAACAACTTCTGAATCTAAAGATCAGGGAACATTGTGGAAGCAGGGCTTAGAAGATTGCATGAACCAGAGATCCAGGGATTGCTGGGATATTGTGTCTCTCCTCAGAAGGTCAAAGGCTATATCCATAAAGTTTCATGAACATAAGGTCAAAACATGAACTGAACAAAAGCAACAACAGACTCACCAAAGTGAACAAGGGAACAACGACAAGGCCTCTACTCTAAATAAGAAACTACAGGCAACTAAGAAATCCTCAGATTTGGAAAAATATACTTTCCCAGGAAAGAGTTCATCAGTTTGTTACCCAATACCAGATGATCAGATCTGAAAATCTATAATTAAGATACAGAATGAGCAGGTTATAATTAGAAATATATATATATGTAGCAACAATTAATAAAGATAGATGCCAGGAATTTGAAGGAGTATGAAGTGTATATAAGAGGGCTTTGAGAGAGGAAAGGGGTAAATAATAGAATTAGATTATAAACTCAAATTAAAAATAATAAAATATTAAAATTATATAATATTAAAACAAAAATGTCAGGGAGATATAAAAGTAAGTGGTAATGCAAATTATAGAATAAAAAGCTAATAGGCAGAGGGACTGCTACTGTGAAGACTGTAGAACTAAATTCTGTTTTATCAATAGTCACTTTAACTGTAAGTGGATTAACATCTATTGTAGAAAAATTAGAAATTGTCAGAGTACATAAAATGTTACAATCCATCAACATACTGTCTACAACAATCTCACTTCAAATAAAAATATTATACAAACAAATTGAAAACCAAAATTAGAAGTGTACATCTTGTGTAAATGATAAATGAATAAGAATCATAAATATAATAAAAGGGACAAAAGTTTTCATGTGGCAATAAAATTAGAAAATTATTAGTATTGACATATTTTATCACAGATAACCAAAGTAAATGAAACAAAAGCTGTCAAAACTGAAGAAATGAACATTTGGGCTATTATAGTTTGAGACTTCAGTACCCAGCTGTCAGTAATTGATACGTCAACCAGATAGGCAACAAGAATGTGAAACAAAATAAAGGGCAAACTACATCAAACAACCATGGACAGATCACTAGATCCAAAAACTGAATTGGGTGAGATGACTACTCACTGCAAAATCTTGGATCTAGGAAGATCTGGCCTCTTTATATTATGACCTCAAGTATGAAAACTGAATATCAAAATAAAAAGTAAAATGATAAGCAGAATAAAAATGTAGAACTACAGGAAGTCTGACAAGTAGTATATAAGAAGTAATACATCATCTTGGCCTTTTATGATTGATTAAAAATAAAATTTTCTAAAGCTCTTTTGAGCAGTGTCTTTCTTATTCAATAGAATAAACATAATTAGTTCTCTAAATCTCAAGCCTGGTTTAAAGGGTAAATTCATCCAATTACTTAAGATTTCATCAGTTTTAGATGCATGATACTTTGGATACATACAAAATATATAATCCATAATATTAAGAAGTATAATCTGAAAATGCTAACCCAAAAGAATGTGCTTGCCCTCATTAGTCACATATTAGAAAAATTCCATTTCTTGCTTGAATCGCTAAGGTTCAACTTATGATTCCAACTAAAACTACCATGCAACTGCCTGTTCTTCATTTGACTGCTTGCTCATTTACTTATATGTAACCATTTGTTATCAATAACTATAGGATCAAGTTGTTACCTCCTAGGTGTTTATGACAAACAGAAGCCATGGCAAACTCATGATTTCTGTTATCTTTCTCATCTTTTTCATAGCTATGGTAAAATGCCTGACAACATACATCCTAAGGAAAGAAGGGTTTAATTTGGTTCAGTCCACTATGTCAGAAAGGGAAGGCACCAGGAGCTCGCATACCTCATCACCTTATATCCTCAAGCACAAAGCAGACAGTAGTGTATGCTGAAGCTCAGCTCGCCTCTCCTCTCTTCTCAGTCTAGAGCCCAAGGCCATAAAAAGCTGTTACTCATATTTATCTCAATTAAACTAATCTAGAAACTATTTCAGAGCCATAGTCAGGGATTTGTCTCCCTCTTGATTCTAAGTTCTATCAAGTTGAAAACTGAGATTAACTATCATTATATGATGATTAACTCATGAATTATACTAAATGTGAAGTAGCATAAAGTCCTCAATTTAGAGCCCTCCAGGTACTTTTAAATCATATTGATTATTCTTTCTGTATCTTTGAAGTAATTTTGGTTCATAAAACACTGCCCTATGAAGCAGTCCTCCTATTCTTCAGGAGAAATATTTGTAGATATATGGAACTTGTGGAAGGGACAGAACTACACATAGCATGGAAAGAAAATTTGTTGCAAGAGGTAGCCAAAGCCAGAAAGATTACCTGCTGTTACAGAGGAGGTTATCCTATGCAAACCCACTGACATGAAATACGGAATATTTGCTGGAGTTTTATAATGCATGCCCCTGAAGCTGTGATGCATTTTATCTAAAATCAGCTGAGAGTTTCCACTTCAAAATATAAGAAATAGAATTTTTTCCCTTTTCTAAACCAAGGGCTTAGAAGGAAACCTGGGGAAATGAAGATGTCCAGGAGATTAGTGCTTCAGACTGTCAGGTGACAAGGTTAAGCTGCTGACACTGTCCCTCACCTGTAAGCAGGTCTCTCAATGGGAGGATGGCATACTGTAGGGTAGGACTGGTGTATTTCATGCATGTGATCAGCAGCAGAACTAACATCCTTCTCCCTACTGAAGTCTAGGCAATAAGAAAACAGACAGAGGACTGCAGATGGAGCACCATTTCTTCCCCATATACTCCAGTGCTAAAAACACATAGCTGCTAAAGTACTGATCATCTAACTGCATGCATTTTATTCTATGCACAAATCCCTTCATTGAAAAATCAAGGCAATAGAACACAGTGCCACTCTTTTCAACTAGTTTAAGCCTCTTGGACTAACAATTGAAATCAAATACTACGATTGCTCTATGTTTGTCATTAGTCCTCAACATGCAAGGCATTGCTTGTCACTGCAAAGTTAAATCTATGGTTTATCTTTGCGCTGTTATATAATTCAATCACCCTCAGGTACTTGGAAGCAAAGCCAACTGTCATTTGTGTGTCTGTCTACCAGACTAAGGAGTGTGGAACAAAGTGTGTTTCTCCATTTCTGATGAACAATGGAGGAATCAGAAAAAATAATAACTTAGCTGTTTGCACTAGAAAAACACAAGTTCCTGCAAAGCCAAACTGTAAACAACCTGATCAGATCATTGACTTTAAGAATACCAGTTTGGTTTGTATTAGTCACTTTATACTCACATGCTGTGACTACCATGTCAGAGCCCTTTAAGAAAAGGGATAATTCAAACTCTGCTGAATCTCAGTGTCTCCTGGAATCTGCAATTTCCAACTTTAAAAGATCTTCAATAAAAGGTGGGTTTGTCCATTGCTTGTACAAATGAGCCTACTCAAACTGTAGTACTACAAGCCTTTGTTCTCTTGTTTCAAGTTTTGTTGCCATGTGAGGATTCTGCTATGGGAATTTTATTAGTTACTACACTAAAAACAATAAATTTAATTTGGGCTTTATGGTTTTGACCTTTCCTGCTTCTTGTTGTTCCTCTTTTTTTCAATTTTGGGAGTAACACATTGGATATAACTGGTAAACCCTATCTTTCTCCATGCCTTTGGTAATTTGATATGTGAGTCCAAGGATAAACAAGTTGTGGTCTGTCCTGCACAGTCTGGTATGTAAGATTGATTTTGAATTTTTTCAAAGCTTCCATATAGATTAACCAAACTGAAACTGATGAATGGCATCAACTCTTGCCTGACTGTCTCTACTGTGAGGGCTATGGGTTCAGAGAAGGGATTAAGACTTAATGATATTACCTCATCATGAATATCTATGACAGTGCACCTGGCCAGGTATCTTCCTGGACTCCTAACATAGTTGCCCTGTCTGACATCTTCTGAAACTATCTTCTTTCAGCTTCCCAGAAGAATATGTTTCTATTCTAATCGATTTGTAAACACCATGCATGAGTTGAACATGTGAATGCTAACATGAAATTATATATTTTAAACAATCCTATCATTGTTTATAAATAAAATTATATTCTCATTATTCATCCTTTATGGCCACCAAATCAATCACAGCTTTAAAATGGAAAACTGATAGGTTTAGATATTTATGATCTATTTCTTGTTCTTCCATTGTCAAATATAATTTCCAAGACTTTGTAGAATATTTTAAGGTATTAAGTCACATTGATATGAGAGATGAAATACACAAAGTGGCAGTAGCTAGATTATAAGTAACAATAGAGAGCTGACCTGTAACCTTGGTAACAACCAACGCTATAGATTAAGAAAGACCACAACCTCTGAAACCAATGATCAGGATGTATTGAACATAAGTTTTCATAATTTTCCTTATGGTTCTAACATAAGACCAAGCAGAGAGGTAGACAATCAGATAGGTTTCTAAGTGTGTCAGAACACCTAACTACTAGTTAGACTACCTATTTGTGCCACTCAATCACACTGGAGCCTTCCCCTTCTCTGCTCTGAAGATTCTCCCCAGCCTGTTTGCCTTGAATATTATCTGACTCCAAATGATGACGACTAACTCCTTTGCTGTAGAAAGTACTACACAAATAAAACAAGCCTGGTCCCATTTGTGTAGCTATCCTTTTTTCATGTTAATTTATTTATTCAATTTTCATCATAATTGTATCCCTTCCACGTCCTCTCCTACCAATCCTTCTCTTAAAACCCCTCCTTCATTATTCCCTTGAGGAGAAGGAGTAGCTCCCCCCATTTGGTACCACCCCACTCTAGGACATCAAGTCACAGCAGGAACTGCACTGAAGGGAAGGGAATATCAATTTGCTTACAAAACCTTCAATCCAAAATGTGTCCTGCCTACAAGATGGCTTTTCGTTAATGCCATCATATTTTAAAGGGTAAAACTACACAAACTTGGTTGACATGGTTTTTCCCCTTTGCTTTTGGTTCTTGTGATGAATGAATCAGTGTAACACATGTCTCCATGGAGATATTTCTCTTTCTTCTGTGTGCAAGTTGACCATGCTGTGAATGATTTTGGATATCTTTAACTTATTTACAGTGAAAACTATTAAGTGAAGCTTCTGGTACCACCAGATCCTGGGCAGGAAGGGACTGCTAACATGTGAGAAGACATTGCTTCTTTAGTTCTGTATTTTTTAGTTCTGTATTGCAGCTTTCTCTACCATGTTCTGTTGAAAGTTTTACTTGTGTGTGTTTACTTTTTATATTTTCATTTTTCCATGATTGGAAACCTGTGTTCAGTGCCAGAACAATATGTTTGAAATCTGAAGGATGATGTTGATCACATACACTGAATCATAGCTTAGACAGAATTACAGTAGTAAAGCAGGAGTCAACTGCTAGGTTCTAGAGGCATGTGATGTGGTTCATACTCAAAGTTTTGGATGTCTTTGAATGATATGAACCATGACATAAAATACTGACTTTTCTCAAAGTATTAAAATAGGGTTGTAACAAAGGCTACACAAACAGATTATAGATGCTAACACCACAACAAAATATCTCACAGTTTTTGCCTAAAGTGAATACCTCACAGAGATTCAGCCTGCAATCAGCTCTCCTAACATGCAATAGCAGCTGAGTGACAATTACCATCCACAGAATGATGCAGACTTTGATGCTATACAAAAGGTAAGAATAAATATGCCCTTTATTTACACTCTTTAAAAACACTTATTACCCTATTGATGATTTATATCCAACTGAGAATATGTACTTTACTATCACTAATATTTTAGTTTACACAAAATAATAATTTTATGGTACATTTATACTTGTGTGTCATTGTAGTTTATTCACATCAACTCACGCCAGTACCCTAATTTTCTCCTCTGCCATTCTGCTAATCCCTTCCCACCCCTTATGTAGTTCTTTTACACACACACACACACACACACAGAGAGAGAGAGAGAGAGAGAGAGAGAGAGAGGTGAGAAAGGTGGGAGAGAAGAGAAACATACATGAAATACATACATATTTGTCTCTTTTTTTCTCCTCAAAATCCTCTCTTTTTCTCTTTTATGCTAGATTCCTCTCTGCTCTAACAAACCAAGATATATATGCTAAAGTCTCTGACACAATACTCTTGCAAACCCTGGAAAGAAGAAAGGTCTTATATATAGGCCTCAGTGTTTAATCCACAGAAACTGTGACTCGTGGACTGATATTCAGCTCTAATTGTATTATCAGTCTTCGCTTATTTTTACAGTATCATCACACACATTCTAATTACAACTTACATTTTCCTTTTACTACCGTGATGTTTAATGAAAATTATATGGAATAGAATATACTAGATCAAATGCACGCAAACAGCCTGGAGAGATAATGGATGGTGAGGAAGAAAACTTTAATGTTAGAAAGGAACAGTTTGGCTTTCTTCCCCAAAACATATTTTACTCCTAAAAGACTATACTAAAACTTTAATATTTATCACTATTGAAAAAATAGTATTTAATATCTTAGATAACTCAGAAATAAGAAAATACAACAAATTAAAAAAAAATCACCCTTAATTCCCTGACTACTAAGGATTTAACAAAGAAGGTGTTGGGATGGCAGATTATTATGAAGTTTTTATGTCAATGCATGACCTTATTTCAATACATAAAAGCTGCAATTTACCTTAGTTGTTATATTACACACATCCACATTTCACAGTCAAAAATAAAACACCCCAAGCCTGGGAATACGACATTAAATACGAAGACTGTCTTCACACTGGATTACTATACTAGGTGTTGAGTCGATACATACACCAAATGACCTGAATGGCAAAGTCAGAGTCACTCCTCACTCTGGGTCTGATGTTCCATCTTACTGAGCATTCGGAAAATAGGGAATATGATCTAGGTTTCTATCTTCATCAAGCTGTCACTACAATAAAATAAGAACATTGGTAGAACTGGGTCAGAACCTAGCGTGAATATAATTTTGAAAATATCAATGTTTTTTCAGCAAACTAGAGTCAATGTGCTTTTCTACCTCCATGCTTCAACCTA
>NW_021604591.1:12144523-12158558 GCF_004785775.1 Grammomys surdaster
CCCCCTGTAAAAATTTTTGAAGAAATAAGTCTTAAATTTCATACAAGTGCTTTAAAAGATCTAAACACATCACTATCCATGTGTGACATATATATTAATTAATGAGGCTGTGAAACAGAGATATATTAATACATACAATATTAGAGAGGACACCCCAGTAGACTAAGACACACTCTTCTCTTTTTCCAAATAAAGCTTTCTCAATTGTTTAAGAATGCCAGACTCCCACAGTTAAAAAGAAAAATCTATTCCCTAGGCCTTGGTAGACCCTTTGCAAATGTAAAGTTTTTCTTGGCAAGGGAGGCATTAAAACATTTGTATTTGTGTGTCTGGGAGATGGAATTGCTAATCAGCTTATTCCTGAAGATAAAATCTGATATAAAGGATTAAAGAGAAATGTTCAAAGTCTTCACAGGCTTTTGAAGACTTGTCAGGTGGAGGCCTCTGACATGGGAAAGAAACTATACAAAGAAGGTTTGCTGCAGATATCAAGAAGAAATTTCAAATCCTAAGAAACAATCAAATCACTATTACATGTACCTCAGAAGGGGACAAAAATAAAAAACCTAAATCCCTAAATAACAAAAACAATCTTGAGGAAAAAAAAAACAAAAAAACAATGTTGTCTGGAAACTTCATTCTTTTTCTTACTTCGAACTACATTACAACTAAATCAGCCAAAATAACTTTAGTATAAATCTAACAATACAGCCAAACAATTTTCAATAATATCTTCATGAAGCTACATGAAGGAAATCATAATCTCTACAGAGTATACTGCTAGTGAACTTAACTCAGACCCTTATCCCATGTTGTGACTAAAATTCCAATCAAACCTGATGAACAACCTGAGCATAAAGCCAGAAACTATAAATATATTAGAAGGAAACATGGGAGTTAGGCTGTATGTCATTGACCCTGAAGGGAACTTTGGAGATATGGATCATAAGGCTCAGACAATAAAAGCAGAAGTACAGAAACAGGACCATATCAAAGGAAAACAGCTTCTGGGTAGTAGGAAAAATGATAGACAAATAGGAAGGCAGCTTAAAGTTGAGGAAGCTATAAAACAAAACTTGTCAAGCATTTGTCTTTCGGCGGAGGAGTAATAGCCAAATGAAAGGAATTCAAACAGATTAATAGCAATAAGAACAAGAAACCCATACTCAAACCCAGGAGGCCAGTGAGAGGGCACAACAGCTTGACTCTCATTTCTCAACCTGAGGGTCATGACTGTTATGAGGTCCTATCTCAGACATCCTCCATATCAGATATTTACATTACAACTCATAACAGTAGCAAAATAACCGTTATGAAATAGCAATTAAAGAAGTTTGTGCTTAGGGGTCACCACAGCATGAGGAACTATATTAAAGTTATGCAGAATTAGAAAGGTTGAGAACTACTGACCTAGAGGCACTCACTACTGACCCTACAGAGAGTCTTCTAACCCTGGGACCCATACAATGAAAATAGAAAATGAATATATATATACACAAATAAACAAACAAATAAATAAATATTTTATAAAAAGTAAAATAAACCAAAAAAATTCTTCAAAGAGGGCATACAAATGACTAACAAAAGCATAAATAAATTCCCAAAGTTACTAATAATCACAAATCAGAATCACATAGAATACCACTTCACACTGTTGATATGTCAGTCATTAAGAGATATCAAGTTTTGGTAATGATGCAGATGGAAATAAATTCTCCTACTCTTGGTAGAAATGTAAATAGTCATAACCATTATAGAAAAAAGTGGAGGTTCCATAAAATGTAAACATTTGACTACCGTATCAGGCAATAAATCTCACTTCAGGGCATATACTAAAATAATACAAGATCATCAATAGGGAGAAAAGAGATATCTCAGTGCTTAAGAGCATGCACTACTCCTTCAGAGGACGAGTGGTTCCCAGTAAACACATGAGGTGTCTTGATCCAGGCCAGATCCAGGCCAGTGCCTCTGTACATCTTTATACATGATAGAAAATAACAACAACAAAAAAATCTTTATTTTAAGAGATCAGTAACTACAGAGGTATTTGAACTCCCTAGTTTACCACAGAATTAGTCACTATAATGGAAGAGATATAGAAACAATTTCAGTGCCTGTTGATGGATAAGGGTGTTAATAGCATGCACACACTCAAAGAAATGTAGGTCCATGTCAAAAATGAGATCTTAGCTTTTGTGAAGGCATGAATGGCCTTAGGTGACATTATGTTGAATGAAATAAGCTAGCCAAAGAAAGAAGGTACTGGTTGATTTCAAAGAAATCTAGAAAGTTACATTTATTATGAATTCTTTGATTGATTGACTTATGGTTTTTGTTTGTAGTCCAGACTAATCTCAAACTTGGGATTCTCTTGCTTTAGCCTCCTAAGTTCTAGAATTGAAGATGTGAACCAATACATTCATTTTTTTCAACTTAAAAAATGTCTGTTCCCTTACATTGAGCTTTCTATAGATTCTAAAATAAACAGATTAGCCATATTTTAAAATACTTTGTAATGACTGTTTTGATGACAATATTTAGAACATTTGCATATATATATATATATACTGGGATTCAAATTTTCATTTTTATTTTATTTTTAGTTTGTTCTCTGTTTTGCTATTTTTAGATGTTTTTCCTTCTTGTGAGTTCCTTGATCACGTTTTAGGATTCCATCTTCATTTATTAAATAGTGAAGCAGCATTAAATCTACACAGAATTTTACAGGACTGGTTAGCTACTCATTAGTACACATAAGTTATCCAACATTATTTGATCATTTTGACTAATTAAGTACAGTTAGAAAAAAAAACTGTTATGGGAAGGGTTCTTGTCACAAGGCCTGATAATCTGGGACCCATGTCCTCCAGGGAATCAGGAAGAGCATCTCCACTCTCTTTTTCATCCTTGCATTCCAAATGCACTGTCTTATTCTCAGCTTTGTACCAGATCACCTGCTGAGCCTTTCCCTCCTCTCTACTCACATTTAGAGGGGACTAAACTGATCTTCTCTCTTCCACAGCCTTCCTTGTCGACTGCATCTCTCAGTCTCAGTCATCAATACCTGCTTTCTCCTGCTGGCCATGGAGGCCAGGGAATCAGGTAGGTTATGTCACTGTTCTTTCTGCCTTCTAGTCCCAATTCTGCCGTCTCATCCCAAGCATTTATCTGAGCACATAGAAGGATTTGTCTTTCACCTGTTTCCATTCCCTGTGGACTCCAAAGATCCTCCTGGCAATTTCCTTCCATCTTGTGAATCCTCTCAGCATGCTACCCTTCTAGCCCATTCAGTTCCTGCATGTCAGTAACTAAAACCAAAGAACATGCTCTACCCAGGACCCCAGTAATCACATCTGGCAGGGACTCAGATTCTCTGTACTCCCTTCAAAACAGTCCACACCCACCACATGCTCCTAAGATCCAGAGAGGCCAAACGAAAACAGAGACTAAAAACCGACCAACAAGACCAGATATCAGCACCTAGAATCATAACCATTCCAAATCCAGATGCCTAGATGCAAGCATAAAAACAAATCAGTAATAGTCAGGATAATATGTCTCCACTAGAGTCTAACAACTATACTACAATAATCACAGAGAAATGAAATATAACTGAAGCATATGACAAGAACTTCAAAGTAGCTATTATGAATATGCTGAAGGATATTAAAGAGGGTATGAGTAAATCCATTAATGAAAACACAAACAAACAATATAATGAAAATACAAAAACTTCTCAAAGCATTAAAGTGGAAGAAATTGAGTGAAAAAAATGAAACAAACTTAGAAACTTGAAAAGGAATCTCAGAGCCAAGTCTCATTTAAAAAAAATACAAGATATGGGAAAAAGAATCTCAGGCATTGAAGACAAAAATAGAAGAAATGGATACATTGATCAGTGAAAATGTTAAATCTACAAAATTCTAGGCAAAAAAAGTCCAGGAAATCTGGGATATCATGAAGAGACCAAATACATGTATGATAAGAATTGAAAAATAAAAAGGATAGAAACTCATGTCCAAGGCACAGAAAATATTTTCAATAAACCATAGAAAAAATTTTTCCAAACTGGTGAAAGAGGTGGCCATCAATGTGCAAGATGCATACAGTACATAAAATAGACTGAACAGGGGAGAAATTCCCCATAATACAGGCTAATCAACACACTAAGTATAGAGAACAAAGAGGGAATATTAAACCTTGTAAAGTAAAAAAGATTAAATAACATAAAGGCATACTTATTAGAATAATACATAACTTTCCAATAGAAACTCTAAAAGTTTGAAGGACCTGGACAGATATTGTACAAATTCAAAGAGACTGCAGATGCAAGGCCAGCCCACTATACCCAGAAAAGCTTTCAATAACAACAAATAGAGAAAGAAATACATCCCATGAAAATACTTATTTAAGCAATATCTGCAAATTCAACCCTGCATAAACTAATAGAAATAAGACTTCAACCTGAAGAGGTTAACTACATATACCTAAATAATATAAGGAATAAATAATACCAGACCAGAAAATCCAAAGAGTGGGAAACCCACACCACAACAACAAAATAATGGGAATCAACAAACAGAGCTCATTGATGACTTTCATTGACAGCAGTCTCAATTAACCCAATAAAAAGACACAAACTCAAATATTGGATTGTAAAACAGGATGTATCATTCTGCTGCATCCAAGTAATGCACCATAAGATCAAGGATTAACAGTGCATCAGTGTCAAAGGGTATAAAAAGATATTCCAAGCAAATGGACCCAAGAAACAAACCAGTGTAGGCATTTTAGTATCTGACAAAATCGACCTCACATGAAAATTAATCCAATACCCCTTTATGGTAAACGTTCTGGAAGGATTCGGAGTACATCAATTTAAATGGAGTGAAATTCAAAGCATTTTCACTAAAATTGGGAGTAAGACAATGTTGTCCACTCTCCCCATACTTATTCAATATAGCATTTGAAGTCTCAGCTAGAGTAATAAGACAACTGAAGGAAATCAAGGAGATATAAATTGGAAAGGAAGAAGCCAAAGTATCTTTAGGCAGATAATATGTATGATTGTACACATAAGAGACTCTAAAAGTTCCAACAGAAACTCCTACAGCTGATAAACACTTTCAGAAAGGTATCAGGATACAAAATTAATACACAAAAATGAACAACCTTTCTATATACAAATAACAAAATGACTGAGAAAGAAATCAGGAGAACATTGCATTTCATAATAGCCAGAAAAAAAACATAAAATATCTTGGGTTTACTATTAACCAAACAAATGAAAGACTTGTATAATTAAAAACAAACAAACAAAAAAACTTCAGTAAGTTGGAGAAACTGAAAAAGTTATCAGGAGATAGAACTATCTCCCATGATCACTGATTAAAAGATTGATATAGTAAAAATGGCTATACTAGCAAAAACAATCCTCATCAAAATCCAACCAATCTTAGTTTATTTTTATTTTTTTTTCATACACCTATTTGTTTTCTTATTGGAGAGAGCAAATAAGGCTATGGAGTTGGTGGGGCAAGAGGATGATCTTGTAGGCGTTGCTGGGGTAGGAATCATAACTGAATTATATTGTTTGAAAACTATCTTCAATTTTAAAAAAATTAGAAAAAATGATAAAATGCACTGTATAATTATGAAACTTCAAAGAGTAAATAAAACTTAGTGGTAATAAATTAATGCTACATAACAGACAGTTAAGATGTCCGTCTTTTATATTCAGTAATGCAGTCTATATTCATACTCTTATGCCACTGTAAAAGATGGTCTTAGTCCCCATCACAGATCTGAAACTTCCTGTGGATCATTGAAAGTTAAGACCAGACTTCTCAGTGTTGAGTGTTCTGAGCACTCGGGTAGTACATAGAGTAAATGAATTCTGAGTTTCTATCTTGTACTAGCCAAAGCATCAACTGCTAAAATTCTTGCACCTGCTTGAATCGCAAAGTTCTCTCATAAACTGTAAATAGGAGTGAGAAGGGAGAGTCTTTCTGTTTTATGACCTATAACCCTCATTTTTCCCACCACACAGGGACAGATTTCATGATATTAAAATAGCATGTGGAAATCAGAGGGAGAAATGGTTATTATCCAACATCTAGACTAGAGCTTTAGAATCTGGTATCTTGGGGCAGAAATTCACTTCCTAAGCTTGCTCTTCAAAGCATTCTCTTCAAAGCTAGTCTGAGTACGTTATGATTTGAAATCAGTTGTGAGCTAAGCAACACTACCTAGCCTTGAAGCCTCTCGGACTGATTGAGTACAGGTTTCTTTCTATATACCACTGGCTTCCTATAGGAAAGCATGCCTAGTATCAAATTAGTTCAATAATTGATTTTCAAATCAGGCCTTGGGTCTCTCTGGTCTCAACAGGAATCTCATAACAAATAATAGAACAAGTAGGAATCTATGGAAATGAAGCAGTTCAAAACAGCAAGCCACTTGATGGTGGGTAATAGACAGCAAGCAGGCGAGACATAGTGTACTGTTGCTGTGACTAATAGTAGGTATTTGATGGAGGCTAGACAAAGAAATTGGCAGCTGAAGAAGCTACAGCTAGCACTTCCTGATGTGCCTAATAGCATCTGGGGAAGAACTTAGGTCCAGGGGTGACACCAGTTCAGAATTAATTTTACGCTGGAATTGCATTTTCTTCCTTGAAGATCATTCAGTATTTCACAAGCCTGAAATTTCCCAGTGGGCAGTAATTCTTACAAAATCTCTTCTCCACAGGCTGGCAGCAAGAATGCCAGAACCAGAACAAAAAAAAAATTGTCTTCCCCTTCCAATAGTGAGTTTGCATACTTGATAATCAAGAAAAAAAAGTTGCACCCACAGAATAAGAATGAGTTATGGTGCTATTTTTGCATCAAAGCCATTGATGTATTTGACATGTATATACTGAGTCTTTTGCTTCTTTGTAATAGTGTCCCTTTTCTCTCCTGTTTGTGGCTCTGTGACCAGAGATTGAACTTCAGAATATACAAAGAAAAATAGTAGAGGAAGTAAAGAACCCATTAAGAAAATGGGCTAAAGATCTAAACAAAGAATTTTCAATAGGAAATAAAATGACTAAGAAATACCTCCTTAGCGATTAGGGAAAGTCAAATCAAAACAACTCTGAGAAACCATCTAACCTCTGTCAGAATGGCTAAGGTCAACAAAACAACTGACAACAAATTCTGGTAAGGTTACAGGGAAAAAGGAGCCCTCTTTCACTGTGGGAGAAAGTATTAATTAGTGTAGCCACTCTGGAAATAAGTATGGAAAATCCTCAAGAGATTATGATTAAATCTACCATATGACTCACCTATACTACTCCTTAGGATGTGCAAAAAAGGACCCAACATCCTACTACATACTTGTTAGCAATACTCACTGCTGTTCTTATCATAATAGTTAGGAAATGCAAACAGCTTAAGTGTCCTATAACCAACAAATGGATACTGAAAATGTGAGATATATATATATATATATATATACTATTCAGGTCTAAAGAAAAATTAAATTTCTAGATAAATGGATGGACCCAGAAAAGATTATATTGAATGAGCTAACCTAAATCCAGAAAGACAAATACTACATGTTTTCTCTCCTCTGAGGTTCATTGCTCCAAATACTTAGATGCAGAGTACACAATGTAGGGGTTATATTTAGAAAATGGCGCCCAGTTCGGCTTGTTCCCGGGCAGCCACCACGTTCCAGCTGCTTCTCAGCTCTGACCGGGCTCCAGCTAGCTAAATGCACAGGCCCTGGTACCCACGAAATGCCAGGATGGGGGATAGCTTTGCCAATCCACCACACTGTATCCACAAAGCTCTGCTGAACCCCAGACAATATCTGCTATCCTCCAGTACCCGGTAGAAATGAGACTCTTAAAGCTTAATGATTGTCTAACAGATTTATATGTTTAGAAATGCTCAATCAACAAGATGCCCACACAATTAGAGTTGTTACCCAATATCTAACCTTTTGATAAAAGTTGCTACCCAGGACAGCTTTAAACCCATCTGTGGTTCTCCATGGCTGATAGCCTCTTGCATCTTGTCCCCTTCCTCCATTTCTCCTCTCCCTTTCCTCTTTTTCTTCCCTCTCCTTCTTCTCTTTTTCTTTCTCAGATCCACCTCCTCTTCTGCTGCCTAATCACTGAGCTTCACTGTGAATACAATATAGCAGAATAAGTATCCTGTTACATACAATGCAGAATAAATGTATAATTTGTTGGGGGGGGGGAAAGAATCTTGCATTCTTCTACATGCAGATATCCAGTTAGACCATCACCATTTGTTGAAGAGGCTTTCTTTTTTCCATTTTATGGTTTTGGCTTCTTTTTCAAAGATCAAGTGTCCATATGTTTGTGGGTTTATTTCTGGGTGTTCAATTCAATTCCATTAATCAACCTGTCTTCTTCTGTACCAATACTATGCAATTTTTATCACTCTTTTTTTGTAGAACAGGTAGAGGTCAGGTATGGAGATTCCTCTACCATGTTCATAGCAGCCTTATTTGTAATAGCCAGAAACTGGAAACAACACATGTGTCCCCCAGCTGAAGAATGGATACAGAAGATGTGGTTCATTTACATAATGGAATACTATTCAATTATTAAAAATAAGGATATTACAAATTTTACAGACAGATGAATGGAACTAGAACTATCATCCTGAGTGAGGAAATGCAGACCCAAAAGGACATGTATTGTATGTACTCACTGATAAGTGGATATTAGCCATAAATTACGTAAAACCCATTATACAACCCACAAACCCAAAGAAGTTAAACAAGAAGGAAGACCCAAGTGAGGATGCTTGAATCACTTAGAAGAGGGAAGAAAATAATCCTAGGAGGCAAAGGAATAGAGGGACCTGTGTAGAATAGAGGAAGGGGAGAGGAATAGGGACAGGATGAGGTGAAGAAGAAACAGGAGAGAGACCCAAGGGCCAGGAGAATAAATGGAAATCTGTAGCGGCCAGGGGTAGAGGATGGGGGAAATGTTAGGAAGTCCCTAAAACCCGGGATGGGGGAGGCTCCCAGAAGTCAATCCAGGTGACCTTAGCCAAGATGTCTAACAGTGGGGACATGGAACCTGAAAAAGCCACTTCCTGTAGCCAGGCAGGACTCCCAGTAGAGGGATAAGGACACCAACTCACTCATAAAACTTTTGACCCAAAATTTATCCTGTCTACAAAAAATACCTGGATAAAGATGGAGCAGAGTATGAAGGAATGGCCAACCAATAACAGGCCCAACTTGAAATCCATCCCATGGGCAAGCTCCAATCCCTGACTCTATTAATGCTACTCTGTTATGCTTGCAGACAGGAGCCTAGCATAACCGTCCTCTGAGAAGCTCTACCCAGCAGTAATCTGAAACAGATGCCGAGACTCACAGCCAAACATTGGTCAGAGGTCAGGACCCTTATGAAAGAGTTGGGGGAAGGCTTGAAGGTCTTGAAGGGGATAGGAACTAACCTGGACCTCTGTAAGCTTACAGAGACTGAGCTACCAACCAAAGAGCATAGAAAGGTTGAACTGAGGCCCCTGACACATATGTAGCAGAGGGTTACCTTGTCCCACCTCAATGGGGTAGGGTATGCCTAATTATGCAGAGTTGATGTGCCAGGGTGGGAGGATACCCAGAGAGCCCTGCCCTCTGAATTGAAGGGACATGGTGGAGGAAGGGCTCTGTGAGGGGGGACTGGGTGGGGGCAGTCTTTGGGATGTAAATAAATAAATTAGTTAATTAAAAAGAGTTATAGAAATATGTGTGGATTTTGAGCATGAGGGGGGAAAAGAAAGACCTAGATTGTACCTTTGGAAACCCAGGATAGTTCTTTCTGGCAACTTCACTTATATTATTTAATTTAATTCTAACAATAAAGTAGGTAAAATTAATGGTTTTCATCTTTTCTAAATCATTGTAAGTGAAGCTATTATCAAAATGGCTGCTGAAGTTAAATAATAATTAAGTGAAGACAGGAGAGATGGCTCAGCAATTAAGAGTACTTGCTAGTTTTGCAGAAAAATCAGGTTCAGGTGTTAACACCCATATAGAGACAACTTTTTGTAATTCCAATTCCTAGGGACCTGGCACTCTCTTCCGGCTTTCTTGGATACAAAACCCACATGTAATACACACACATACAGACAGACAAAACACTCATATGCATAAAATAAACATAAATTGAAAAATTATTGTCTCAAAAATTCTGATAAAATTCATAGTATCACCAATAAGTGTTATTGAACTTATTGGGGCCTACTATTGTCAGTGACAAGAGTCAGTGTAGTATCCACTGAGATGTGTAAAGCTGCATGCATTCAGCTGGGCAGCCTGAGATCGATTCCCAGAACCCATATAGTAGAAGAATAGAAGCCACTCCTGTGAGTTGCCATCTGACTTCCACACGAGCACCATGGCGAGCTTGTGTGCATCCCCATACATACTCACTAATTAATAATTTATTAAAACTCAGTATGGAATAATGACATCATTATTTCCTTCTAAGCTAAATTTTTAGAAACATTTCAATATCATTTGGCCACTTTATCAAAAGGATTAATAAAAATCTAAAAATACCCAGATCAGAATGTAAGTTTGAAACCAATTATACAGGCTATTCCCAAATATGCTTTTGATATTTGTTGGGAGCCGACTCTTAGCCGAAAGTGGCTATCATCTTTACAGCCATCTCGAGCCATATACCCTGACAAGAGACTTGTTTTCAACAGCCTGCAATAGCTGAGTGCACTCTGATGAACATCTTGTTACACTGTTTAGTGCCCCCAGCTGCAAGGTGCTCCTGATATCCATGGCTACAAGGCATGTGATGTAGTAGCTTCAGTTGAGCTTGTCCATGAGGGCAAGTCACGAGGTAAAGGGTATAAATACCCAGGATTTCCTTTCTATGTGTGGAAGGAGTGAGGAGAATATAGAAGAAGAGAGGAGAATAAAGAAGAGACTTGAAGAGACTCCACCAGACTCTGTCTTGTATCTATCTTTTGCGTCTCTCGCCCCTTTTCTGCCCTTCCTATGTCCCCACACTCTCTCTTGCTAGACCCTGACCTGCAGACCAGAGCAGCAGAACAGGCCGGCCTTTACAAAGTAGCAGAACTAGCCGTCACAGATATTCCTGAGCCCACACTCACCTCACAGCTATAAAATCTGATTCTATAAAGGTATAGGAAAAAGGAGGAAAAGTTGGCAAGAATCCCAGTGCCACAGTGTAATATCCTCTCGGATGTGAGAGGGGGTTGGGAATAAGGATGGGTACTTTCTTCCTACATCAAGGCCCAAGGGAGAAAGTTTCTTGGGACACTTTACCTTGAGTAGGAACCTCAAGAAGCTTCAAAACAGGAGGAAGATGTGAAAAGCTATTATGGGCTTCCTGTGTGAATAGCAGTACAAAAATAAAACATCATGCAGGCAAGTATCCACATTTCTAAGTCATTAGAGAAAAGGATAGAAAAGATGTAAACCAATTACAGAAAAGAAACACTGAAAACAAGCTAAGGGTTTCAGAAGACAGCAGCTGGAGTCAGCCACAGAGAATGTAGCAGTCAGTGTTCAGTAAAAAACCCGAGTGCAGATATAAAGATGGCTCAGTGGTTAAGAGCACGGGCTGTTCTTGCAGAAGACCAGGTTCAATTCCCAGCACCTACATAATTGCTTACAAGCACCTGGAACTCCAGTCTCAAGAGATATGATGCCTTCTTCTGGTCTCAGCAGATACCAGGTGTTTATATCATGTATAGACATGATTTCAGATAAAACATCCATACGTATAAAATAAATAAATCTTTAAAATTAAAAACTATGCAATATTTTAAACTTGAGACAAGTTTTTTTTCCAATATATCTAAGGAGATTCTCACACAGACACACACACACACACACACACACACACACCACTGCATATGCATGCACACTCACAAAAACCATGTTCACCTGATTTACTGCACAGTCTGCACATGAAAATCTCTGGCAGGCCTGAGTAGTCATAGACCTTGTAAATAGGTAGCCTTGGCAGATAATACCAACTTAGATAAGGACAAGTGAATCATAGGCAGAGTTATAGTGACCTATCCCCTGAACCTTCACCCAGCCGATACCCTGTTCTGAAAGATATCTGCATTCCCCCTGAACACCCACGCTCCAGTGTCATGCCCTTCTCCACATCCTGCCTTTCTGTGTTTATAACCCCTGTATGAATGAATTACGATTTGAAAAAATAAATAAATTATTTTAAAAAAGAAAGAAAAATCTCTGGAGGGAGTTGAAAGCAAGGGCAAGCTACACTCTTCAGCAGAGGTACTTTCATTAGCAGGTCCTTTCCTCAGGCACCTTAGGGGCAGAATGGAGAGGAACCTCTTAGTCTTTAGTTGGCAGTCAATGCTTATTAAGATTTTTGTCTTTTACTGTCCATTGTTATGCTAAGTGTAGGCCTCAAGAACTGGAGTCTGCACATAGCCCCTATGGCCTGCCCCCCCTCCCAGGGCAGTTAATTATGATTAGTAAATAAAGATGCCACAGCCAATAGCTGAGCAGAAGAGATATAGGTGGGGTTGAGGTTCGAGAGTTTGGAGAGAAAGGACCAGGAGGAGGGAAGGAGTAGGATGAACCACCACGGAATAGAAGAACAAAGAATATGAAGAAGAGGAGAGAGGAGAGCCACCATGGTTTAGCTGAGCCATAATAAACATGGCCATGTGAGCTGGCCAATTGGAACTAAGAGAAGTCAAGATGAAACATAGCAAGTAATAGCTTGGGTCATTGATAAGAGAGTAGATTCTTACAGCATGGAAGGTAGGCAGCTGCCCAGCTATTATGCTGCCTAAGGCATATTAAAAATACAAAGGCTGTGTATGTCTTTCATCTGGGAACATAAATGGTCTAAGATGGGAAAGAAGCCCCAGGCTGGGATTTTTAATATTTTTTACTACAAATGCTTTTTTCTACCAGCCCCAGGTGAACTGACCTATAAATGAAATGGAATTATCAATTAAAGAAGCTGACTGTGGCTGAATCAAAGCAAGGCTTTTCAAAGTCCAAAGTTTTTTCAGTCCTTGCTCTTGTACGTTACATGGAAGACTTTTGTACCCATCCTCCTCAACCACCAATAGAGAGCTTGACTGATGGCCATTCATTCACAAGAAATAACTCAGTAAAATGTGAATAATAATCACACTCCTTTTAAAACAGGGAATAGCCATTTTCTTTTAGATAAAAATTAATCATAAATGATGAGCAATTTTATAAGATTTGAATATAACTATTTTCTGATCAGTAGAAAGATTGACCCTGACTCCAATTCTCCAAGAAAAGAACAGTCTTACTGATCAAGGAGAAAGATTATTTTGAAGTAACAGCACAATGTTCTCAACGAGCATAAAAATAACTACTAAAAGTCAATACAGAAAGGACAGGAGGTCAAGTCAGACAGGGAGAGTCTGCGTAAGAGTTGAGCTATGGATGAGCTGACATGGAAACAAGCATCAGAATTCGGTGGCCACAGCCACATTTGAAATGTGAAATTTTATTTTACTTGTTTGTTTTGAGTCAGTGTCTCAATTAGTCCTACCTAACTTTGAATTCAATAAGTAGCCAAAGATGACTTTAAGTTTTTGATTCTCCTGTTTTTACTGCATAAGTACTGAGATTGCATACACACATCAGCATACCCAGGATGTGATCTGCTTGGATTGAACCCAAAGCTTTGTGCACCCTAGGCCAGCATCCTACCAACTGAGCCACAACCCAGCCCAGACAAGATGATTTTTAAGAAGACGAAAGTATGCAAAGATCATGGAAGAAGCATAGAATTTGAGAAGTAGCTGTCCATGGACAATGTTGCAGCAAAAATCAAGGAGATTAATGAAACATCACTGCAAACACCTGGGTTTCAAATCTTACTCCTTTTCTGTATCTGTGCAAACAGAGGCTACAGAATCCTAATGGATCTTATCTAGTTACTTCATTTTCTAATGAAAAGTGTTCTCACTGTCTCAAGAGACTA
>NW_021604591.1:12158568-12179365 GCF_004785775.1 Grammomys surdaster
TTACTTCATTTTCTAATGAAAAGTGTTCTCACTGTCTCAAGAGACTAGTTTTTTCCTCATCACATTTGCTTCTCACTCTATTACACAGCCCACAGCAAAATATGCACTCATATGCAACTGATCTTGACATCTTCTATTTCTTCATCATAATATCTGATAGCAGGTTCCAGACAAGCCTGTTCTATATTTACATAGTGCTACTTGTGGGGCTTAAAGAGACTGCTAGAGAGAAAGTAGAGAAAAACCCTGCACAAGCCAATAAAAATGATTACAGCAAATCTGTTTTTCACATCTTTAAATCTAAAGATAGGTTTCAGCTGTTGTCCCTGTCTTAGTCAGGGTTTGTATTTTTGCACAAAACATCATGACCAAGATGCAAGTTGGGGAGGAAAGGGTTTATTCAGCTTATACTTCCTCACTGCTGTTTACCAAAGGAAGTCAGGACAGGTACTCACACAGGGCAGAAACTTGGATCAGGAGCTGATACAGAGGCCATGGGGGGTGGGGGGGTACTTATTGGATTGCTTCCCCTGGCTTTCTCACTTTGCTTTCTTATAAAGCTCAGGACTGCCAGGCCAGTGATGACACCACTCTCAATGAGCTAGGCTTTTGACTCCTAGATCACTCATTGAGAAAATGCCATACAGCTGGATCTCATGGAGGCATTTTCTCAAGGGAGGCATTTTTCTCTGTGATAACTCCATCTTGTGTCAAGTTTACACATAAAACCAGCCAGTACAGTCCCCCTCAAGGTCCATGCGTTACAGCAATTGAGGCGTGGCTTGCTCTTACATGGTCCTGCCAGGACTGAAGAGCTGCCTTGCCTAGAACTCTTACAGTGTGGTTGCTCACTTTACACCTCACTAATTGAAGGCCCATAAACATAGACGATTTCACCAAGTCAGGCCGTAAGAATTGCCTGTTTCATTTCATGCCCCATATACAAACAAGACAGCTGAAGGAAGGGAGAATTTAGGTGTCAAAGCAAAATCTAGGGTCATATTTCTAATAACATTAGTGTATTTTATTATTTCTATAAGAACATACCTTAGTCTTTGAAACTCTCATCCATGAATGCAAGATGATTTGATCAATTATATCTTCCCACTACCTCTCTCAAACTTAGGATATACCATCTTATCTACCTTGTAAATTCATTTCCTTATCATATTATATATTATATAAACATTATAATGTTATTGTTACTGCTGTTAATTACCCCCAAGGCTAATTACTGCTGACTATATATGAATGAGCATGGGGTCATTCACTAGGGCATGGACTACCTACCAATGGCAATACTCCAAGTAAAAAAAAAAGCTACTGTCTCTCCACTAGCAACTAGCAACTACCAATCCTAAAGAGCCCTTCCCTATTCTATGATGAACTTTTTAACTGTATTGGTGATGTGCAGTTCTTTTGCAAGTAGCCACAGCTGCTGTGACTTCATGATTAGAAGTAGCATTTACAGCCCTTCTGCTTAAGTTCAAACTCATAGATTCTTTCTGCTCTTCGCCCATAATGCTCCCTTTGATGGTGGGAGAACTTTTAGAATGATACTTTTAAGATTTCTTTCTCTCTCTATGGGGAATGGATGGATAACACATGGAGGAGTCCCGGCAGAGATCAGAAGGAGACATCAAATCCCCTGGAGCTGGGGCTAGAAATGGGTACTTCAAGGTGCTGGTGCTGATGCTGAGACTAAAACTAGGGTTCTCTGCAAGATACATAACATTCATAACTCTGAGCCATCCCTCCAAGCTATGTTGAATGGGATATTTAAGAGTATGTATGAGAGGATTGTCAAATATCACAGTATCTAGTAAAGCAAAATGTTCAGGACATAATTTCACTGAGGGGTTGCACTCACTGATGTTAAGAACATCTTATTTATTCAGTCATTTTATGTTCATCAGAGCCCTGAGTTATAGGAATAAGAAAAATTTTCAAACTTTAAGATTAGAATTTTGTGAGGGAAGCAATCCATCTAATCAAGAGCCTAAGGATACTTCAGAGGCTTTGGATGCATTGCTTTCATTTTTAAAATGATTCAATTATGAGACATCTATCGACTTGGCTACAAAGAAAAGCAGTTTCTCTTCAGATTAAATAAGAGAACTGATTCTCACTATGTACAGAAATCATTTCTTATGTTGTTCACATATTGGCTATTCCACTGGGAGAAACTTCAGCCTATGTAATTTTAACAAGGAGGATGAATTAAATCTGGCCAGAGAATGACCACTTCTGCTATGGTCATGGAAATAGCAATTTGTATTTCTTTGGTCAGGAATTTTTCTTTGTGTTATATTCATGACAAAGACATGGAGGATGAAAAAATTTTAAGCTAGTTTATTTCCAAGAATAGTGGTGTTAATAGTGAGTTAGCCAATTTACTAGAAATGCAGGCATGAAGGAAGGAACAGAGACTGAGGGAATGACCAACCAGTAACTGGTCCTCCAACTTGAGACCCATCCCATGGGCAAGCACCAATCCCTGACACTATTAATGATGCTGTTAGCTTGTAGACAAGAGTTTAGCATTTATCCTCTGAGACGCTCTGCCCAGCAGCTGATTCAGACAAATGCAGACACCCACAGCCAAACAGTGGATGGAGTTTGGGGACTCTTAAGAAGAATAAGAGAAACAATTTCGAGCCCTGAAGGAAATAGGATCCCCACACGAAGATCAATAGACCTGGTCCCTTGAGGCTCTCAGAACTAAACCACAAACCAAAGAACATACATGGGCTGGACCTAGACCTCCCTGCACATATGTAGCAAATGTGCAGCTTGATCTTCATGTGGGTCTCAAATAATTGGAGTGAGAGCTATCACAAAAGCTAATGTCTGTCTGTGGGATATGTTCTTCTACCTGGGCTGCCTTGTCTGGGCTCAGTGGGAGAGGAACTGCTTGACCTCCCAGAGACCTGAAGTGCCAGGGTGAGGGACACTCAAGGGGTTACAGCTCAGAGGAGAAGAGGAGAAGGATTGTGGGAGTGTGTGACTGAGAGGGGCCCAGTGAGCAGGATTTAACGTGAATAAGTAAAAAATAAATAAATAAAAATAAAATTTAAACAATAGTGGGCTACAAAGACCTTTGAAAATATTCTGACATGTTGGAAGGAATGGAGCTACTCAAATTTCAGAAATCTTCAGACATTACATCAGGCACAACAGCTTAGCACATCAGATATGACTGCAGCCAGATTTCTGTAAGACCACAATAACACATGAGCAGAAAAATAGAATACACATCTGGATAGCCACACCACTCACAGAAATGTTCATTCCAAGACTGACCAATTAGCCCACAAACAATGCAGTAATTATCACCCTCACAGCTGGAAAAAGGGAATAGTTCAAATGAAATTCTGTCCAAAGCACTTGAGAGATAATTATGCATGAAATATAAAATCAGTCACTGCAGAGTTCACAATTACAATCAGCAAGACATTTGAGGCTTTCTTTACCCAAAGACAGAACAAGCAAGAAACAAACCTAACAGGTGATTAATACCAAAGCAGGCAGCAGAGCTTTGTGAAAGCAACCCTCCACTCTCTAATTAAACATCTAAATCCAAACTTTGGCCTAGTACTAAGTCACTGGTTGGATTCTTGTTATTTTCAATATGTCTTATTATTGCCCATGGACATTAACCTCTTTAATGTGCAAGGCAAATAAATGTACTGCTGATTTTAGCTCAGGCAGCTGTTTGCTGTTGTATAATAAATACAACCCCAAGCAACAACCTGTGAGCCATACCTACAGTTCACCATGACAGATGATCCTGTTACATTTTCCCCCAACTTTCAATCTGCATAATTTATTCATAATAAAATAGGATTGGACTTTTCAGTTCTGTATGGCTGTGGATTTTTCAATTAACAGTGAAATATATTTTCTATGTATTGCCATCAGTTATTCCCCATTAAAACATAGACCACATACAGTTTAAACAAATTTCAACTTGTAGATCACACTTCAGCATTAATTTTTAAATGTGACTAGCATGGGACTTTGTTTTTCATTAATTAAAAAAAATCTACAAAACACTACCACACCTTAAGTTCAGGGAACATTTCAGAAAAGGGAGAGGAAAGATTGTAAGAGCCAGAAGTTCAGGAAGTTTTCTGTAGGATTGTATCACCTAGGAATGTTAGACATTATACCCTTAAAAATTCTCCAACATGAGCTGAACCCAGTGACACCCAGTGAACGTGCCAAAGTAGATGGGAAAGAATCCCAGGAGGCCTCAATCTATACCAAGAACTAAGGGGCATTGAGGAATGCTAAGAGTGGGAGAGGTGGCCTTGCTCAGGAAAGCAAGACAGTTGTTTGTTCAGTGACTGAAACCAAAGAAGCAATATTATATGAACTGAGCAGGTTATATTTAGGTGTGTGTGTGTGTGTGTGTGTGTGTTTCCACGAATGTATGTGTGTGTGTGTGTGTATAATAGAAATGAGTGAAAAAAAAGAGGCCATAAATTTGTAGAATAGAAACCAGTTGTATATAGGAGAGCTAGAAAGGAGGAAATACTGTAATATATTTTAAAATCTCTTACAGCTTGTAAATTATCTGGTGAAGCTTGGACAATAAGTGACTTATACTACAGTTTCTTCTGCAAGCAGTCATGTAACCTTGATTTTTAAGAAAATATTCTGACGACTGTGGCTGTACCTAACATGGCTAAAATAATATGAATATGCTTTATATGTTACTCTTTTTTTCTCATTTTAATGACAAAAATTGCCCGAGGCTACAGTTCCTGTGTAAGTTCTCTGGCTTATTGAAATGAAAACTTTCTAAATAAATTCAAGACAATATGTTTACCTAAGACCTGTTTCTATTCTTAACTCTGTTGCCCACCACCTATTGAAATTCTAGTAACTTGTACAACCTCTCTGAATGTGTAAATATATTTTTGAATTAAATAAGAATATCCAAGGAGATCAAACATTGTATCAGAGAATACCAATTGGTAAACAGAAATTTAACTGTTTCGGATATTCTTGACTCTTTTTCTTTTTAATTATTTTTATTCACTTTACATCCTGATCCTTGCCCCGACTACTGGTCACCCCCTCATAATCTCTCTCCTTCCTACCTCCCCTTCTCCTCTGAGAGGGTCGAGCACACCCCCTACACACACATATCTCACCACCCTGACACATCAAATCTCTGCAGGACTCTCCCACAAAGGTCAAACAAGGCAGCCCCGCTCAAAGAATATATCACATGGACAGGAAATAGCTTTTGGGATGGTCCCCTACTCCATTTCTTCAGGAACTACATGAAGACCAAGCTGCACATTTGCTACATGTGTGCAGGGGAGCCTAGGTACAATCAGTGAATGCTTTTTGGTTGCTGTTTCAGTCTCTGAACGCCCCAAGGGTCCAGGTTAGTTGACTCTGTTGGTCTTCCTGTGATGCTCCTATTCCTTTCAAGTCAGCAATTCTTCCCCCAACTCTTCCATGAGAGTCCCCATGCTCCATCCAATTTTTGGCTGTGGATCTCTGCAACTGTCTCAAAGGAGAGCCCTGCTAGACCCCTGTTTGCAGGCCTAATAAAGTATAATTAATAGTGTCAGCGATTGGTGCCCATGGGATGGGTTCTAGTTGAACCAGTTATTGAGCCATTCCCTCAGTCTCTGCTCTCAGCCCAGTTCCTAGATTTCTTGTAGACAGGATAGATTTTGGGTTAAAAATTTTATGGGTGGCTTGGTGTCTCTATTGCTCCATTGGGGTCCCTGACTGGCTACACATGGTGGCCTCTTCAGGTTCCATATCCCCTTAGGAGAAGCGGGGGATTGTGGGAAGGGGTATCCAAGAGTGGGTGCAGGGTTCAGGATGTAAAGTGAATAAAAATTTAATATTAAAATTAAATAAAAATTAACAAAAAAAGAGACAAGAGCATCAGAAACACTTAAGTGTCTCCCTTATCCAAAGTCCCTGTCTTGTCCTTGAGATGACCCCTCCTTCCTAGCCCTTCCAGTTGCAGATTTCCAGTCATTCTCATGGTCATCTGGCCATCTGTCCTGTCTTTCTACACACCTGATCCTGAACCACGCCTCCCATTTCACTTTCAGTTCCATCTTGCATCCAGTTCCCTTTCAGATACTTCATGAGGTTATACATAAACCATCTCAATCAAAACAATTCAGGTTCTTCCAGGCCTGATGTATTGTCATGGGTGATTGTTTCTATCAAATTCATCAAAATATGATGTGCCTAGGAAAATAGGGGGCATACTTCTGGGTGTGCATGTAATGTTTCCAGGCACAATTAACTATGGACATGATGAATGGAATAATAGAAGACAATGGAGATGGCTGTGTAGCTCAGTTTCTCTCTTTCTCTTTCTCTCTCTTTCTCCCTCTCTCTCTCTCTCTCTCTCTCTCTCTCTCTCTCTCTCTCTCTCTCTCTCTCTCACACACACACACACACACACACTCACTCACACACACACATATCACCATCATCATCATTGTCATCATCATCATTGTCATCATCATCATCCCTCTCAACTGTTTTCCTCTCTTTTTCTCTGTTTCCCCATTTCTTATTTCTGCATATAACATGTGACATGTTCTATTCTATCGCACCTCCAACTCTGTGATTTGAACCTCTGAAATCATGTGCAAAATAACTAATTCTATATTTTAAGCTGTTCTGTCAAGTATGTTGACACTGTAATGAAAACTAATACTCAATTATAAATGATCTATCATGAATTACACCTGATGGTATCTTTAAGAAAATTTTGCGATTCTTCGCCCTCTATTGAATGAAGAATCATGGAAAATATAAAGAGAAATTCCCGGCTGCTTCTCCATATTCTATTTACCAGATACTTTATTTATACTCATAGACACAACAAGTAATCTATGTTGAATGCTTTATTGTATATACAAGTGATTAGGGATGGCCTATAATAGTGTTTTACTTATCTTAATACTTTGTGTAAAGGAAAACATATAATTCCTACTAGTCTTCATTTTTCATTTCTTACATGTTTCTCTGTACCTCCTTCCTGATTGGAGGACTTCAAGCTTGGATATCAACATGTACGTGAGCATCCACATGGAAATCAGTTTGTGCTGTACCCCATTTGAAAACTGCCTTGTTTGAGGTCAAATTCATTCCTAAGACAACATGCTCAGTGGTCTGGGAGAAGGTCTATGGATATGAGAGTAAAATAGCCTTTTTAACCCAAAAGAGAAAGCTTTTAAGTGCCAGACTCAAACCCAGCTTCAAAATTTCTTACAGAAGGTCCTGTGAGAGAAGGAAAGACAGTCTGAGAGTAACTATGAGTACATTAGATTTTCCAAAGTTCATAAGCAACCTGAAATGTAAATGGACAGCCTTCTTCAAAAATGTGAATATGATATGAGTTTTTCAAAATCTGATTTACCAAACTGTGCCAGGATAAGCAAACCTAAGTAGCAAACCAACTAGATAAAACATATTAAAAGTGTTTGAATTTTTGTTGCACTAAGAAAATTATCAGAAAGATGTGTGGCTTATAATCTTTTATGTGTTTTTAATCTAGAAGAGGCAATGTTTTAAATATCAGCTTCAGTTAATTCCTGCAATCTATGCTCAGTCTTAATAGTCAGGTGTGATAACATTCCTGAAATTTATAGGTAAGGAAACTGAGGTCCAGTGACATGAAATACCCTGCCAAGATACTACAATGAATAACTAGGAAAAGTTGATATTGAATGAACAACCTGTGACTAAATTATCACTAATGCTGTATACCGAGTCTACATTCTAATGAGGGATATGGTAACGGCACATACACACCCCAATGAGAACACTATTTCATACTCTGTGGTTTAGCAAATGTTAGTGTTTATTAATAATTATGCATGGAATTGAGGCAAAATGGAAAATTCTAAGTTTTATTGGTCAAAGTGGTAATAGTATAAGAGTAATTTTGGAAATCAAGTTGGCAGGATATAGGAAATTTTATGATGAAAATGCAATTCAAGAAATTACCATAAACTTTAAATGTCCTGGGCAAGTGTCAATAACAGCTCTTTCAGAAACATCATAAAACTCCATCAGGAGAGGAATAGATACATCATTGTTTAATCATACAATGTTCAGCACAAGAATAAAACCTAAATACAATGCAGTAAGTGGCATTCAACAGCTTCATCATGTCAAACTTGGCTGCATTACAATAACTGAATAAAAGAAATGACTCTATCATATTCTCTATAGTATTAAATAAAAAATAGAAAGTGGCTAACAAAAAAGTATCACAGATTAACTGAGAAAGACACGGATTATGGCATTATCCTTAGAACTTGCATAAAGTATCTTGAATCTTTCCTTACACTGAAGAGTTATCATTGAGGGAAGTAGCAATAGTTCACTGGATAAAGGCACTTGCCAAGCCTGATGACCTGAGTTCAACTCCCAGGATACACATAGAAGAGACCTGATTCCCACCTGCTGCCTTCTGACCCCCCACCCCCTTCCTGCACACTATCCCACATGCACATGCAAACTTATTCATCTATTCATTCTCGTTCTCTCTCACTCTTGCTCTCCATCCCTCCTGCCCTTCTTCTCTCTCACTCCTCCTTCCTTTCCCTCTCTCTCCCTTTACCCTCTTGCTTTACCTCTCTCTCCTTCACCTGCTCTCTCACAGACACATAAACAAAGTAAATTTTAAAGAAATAGAAAATATTTTTGTATATTTTAAGGTGTAAGAGGCATTGTTTCTGATTTCTAGTTTTATGACACTATAGCCATTGTTATATATAAGATTTCTAATTTATCGAGCTTCTAAATATTTATTTTTTCTATCATGCATTCATCTTTTAGAGTTGTTTCTTTCACTCAAACCAAAGATCTCCAATATTATTTTTATTTCTTATACACAGCAATAGAACATTTGGTCACATATAAGCATATTTATCCACTTGTAATCATATCTATCTTAAATGATAATACACATAAAGATGTCTAAATAAATCAATCTCCCTCCCTCTCTCTTTAATTCTTTAATCATTTGTTTACTTTTTTTATTCCCTTTCCCAGTTTCCCCTTCAGAACCCTCTCTCCCATCCCTCCTCCCCCTGCTTCTATGAGGATGCTTCTCCTCCCACCCACCCACTCCCACCTCACCACTCTGGCATTCCTCTACACCTGGGCATCGAGGCTTCACAGGACCAAGGGCTTCTCCTCCTATTTGATTTCTCACAAGGCCATTCTCTGCTACATATGCGGCTGGAGCCATGGGTTGCTCCATGTGTACTCTTTGGTTGGTGGTCTAGTTCCTGGGAGCTCTGAGGGGTCTGGTTGGTTAATATTGTTGTTCTTCCTATGAGGTTGCAAACTCCTTCAACCTTTCTCTAACTCCTCCATTGGGGACCCCATGCTAAGTCCAATGGTTGGCTGTGAGCATCTGCCTTTTTATTTGTCAGGCTCTGGCAGAACCTCTCTGGAGACAGCTATATCAGGCTCCTCTCAGCAAGCACTTCTTGGTATCCTCAACTGTCTGGGTTTGGTGTCTGTATGTGTACCTGAACACAGCTATATTCTCAATCATTTGCATATAATCTGAAATATTAATCACAAATACATATAATAAATAATGCCCTTATTCATTATGCTTTAGGTTTCACATTTTCTTCTCTGTATAATTTTGTGGCATCAAAAGGAGTATGACAGTCCTTTTTATATTATGCTTCTTTCCATGTCTTCTTCTGTTACCTATAGGTTTGCTAGGTTTGATTTGTGAGTGAGACATTGTTTATTGGGTGCTAACATGTTCATAATATTGTAGCTTATGACCTTTATCACTGTTAGTTACTTGTCTGTTCCAGTTATAGAATGCTTGACAGAAAGCAATTTAGAGGAGAAAAAGAAGATGCTTTTGCACTCACGATTCTGGGGGGGGGGGGGGCCAAAGAGTCCACCATAGTAGAGGAAGCATGGCAGCAGGAGAGTGAGGCTAACCTCAGTCACATGGCATCCACACAGGTAGCAGAGACTGTCAGCAGGAATGGGGTCAGTCTGTGAACTCTCAGACCCCATTTCTAATGATGTACTTTCTCTAGGTAAGAGTCTACCTTCTAAAGAGTCTATAATCTTCCCAAATGGTGTATAGGAACCAAGTGCTCAAATTCATGAGTCTATGGAGAGCATCTTGTATTCAAACCAAAAACACCTATAAGAAGAACCCTACGCATTATAAATGTGTTTCTTTAAAACTCTGTTTGGTCTAGAGGCAGAGCTCAGCAAGACAATAGTCTCTAAGCTTAATATCACTAATCTATTTATATCTTTGTTTTGAATTTTGAAACTGATAAACAATTTAATTTTAAAGTAACTTTATTAAATAAAAATCAATAGCATTTTGGTGTACATGTAAACTATATAACTATATTCAAAGAATTATGTGGCAGATCTATTTTGATGAAATTTTGTCAGATTTTGAAGAATCAGAATTTCCCAGTGTTAAGGGTCTAATAAGCATGCAAAATCTTATTCATA
Organism: Grammomys surdaster; assembly: GCF_004785775.1. Classification (NCBI taxonomy): domain Eukaryota; kingdom Metazoa; phylum Chordata; class Mammalia; order Rodentia; family Muridae; genus Grammomys; species Grammomys surdaster. The sequence continues at coordinate 12,169,084 of NW_021604591.1, forward strand.
GAAACTACAGTATAATGCTCTTTACCCAACTTCAGTTGCCCAATTGAAGTGTCTGAAATAATTCTACCAGGTTTTTTATTCATTTAATTTTCATAGCATTTTAGTCCCTTGACTAACAGATATATAAATTTTTTATTGTTGTTGGAGTGGCCTAACCTGTGAATTAATCCTCTCTCTCCAGTGAGCGAGCCTTCTAGCCATAGACACTATTGGAGGCATCTATTCCAATGAGCAATCCCCAAAAGCCCTCCCAAGGACAAATAATTAATTTGGATAAATTATGAGTATGTAACAGGGAGAGTCTTTAGGGAAGACATTCAGTTGACTGAGGGTTTGTGACATTATTTTGTAAAAAGTCCATTCACTAGTCTGATATGTAGGAAAACATGTCTCATTTGTCATATACTAATTGTACAAAATAATGAGGTTCACTGACATTGTCGTTTTTTCACGTATTATAATTTCCTATTAGCCTTCTTTATTGTCCTTTCTTGACTCCTCCCTTTTTCATCCTTCTACAGTCTAGAATCTACTTCTACCTGGTCTCATATAAGAGAAAAATCGATAGTTACATTCATAAGACTAATTTATTCCATTCAACAAGATATGGAACAATTTATGAATCTGTTTTTTTTTCCTACTACAAAAGCCATGCTGATCTCTGCATCACTTCCATTTTAACATATATGCTGTCAAAATGAGCATCAGTCAAACACGTTTGAATGAAAATTGTGAGCACATGCACAAAGATAAGGGAACTATGACAGAATATCATAGTGGATGTAATGTGAAGAAGGAACACAAAGATAGGCATGTCAGATGTTTTTGCCCCAGTTGAGTACAGTCATGAATGCTCTGCAACAGGGTGAGAATGCTATACAACTCTTACTAGAGCTGATCATTAGAAGTGCTTACTGAGGACAACATCGTGATTATGATTATCTCGAGAAAATTTACTGTCAACATTTCAGGAAATAAATCTCAGGAGGTAAAGGACAGAAGATTGGAATAAAACCTACCATACATGGCTGGAAGACATATTGAACCACTGAATGAAAATAGGGTCCATACAAATTAGTAACTGAGGGCTGACATGTTCCCATCCTTATATTTCATTTTCTTTTACAGACAAAGCAATAGGACTGAGTGACATATGCATCTCTAGTATTTCTCTTCCCTTACCATTTTCGCTTTATTTTTGCAGAGATGGTTAATAGGCATATTAATACTCTATGCCATACTGTCTAAGGAAATAAAATAACTCAGAAATATCAGGATCCCAAGTGAGCACTATGTATGGAACAGAAGCAGGTAATGAATGGTTTCAGTAAATAAATAGCCAGTATTCATAAGCAGATTTCATCTCCCAAGGTGGAGATTCTGCTAGAAAATATGGTTAAAATACTCTTAAGCCATTAAATTACCTTGTCTCTGCAAGCCTGATGCCTTGGGCACTCCCAGACCATATGGCAGAAAAATATCTTGTCAAGAATTTCATGGCTGGCATCAATCTGTGCAATGAGAGGCACAGCTGCCTCACTGGAGAGGGTCCAGGATGTATCAGAACGGCATGTTCTTCCAGAGATGGATGGAAAGTTTGAGGCCTGGCCCCACAGCTTTGTTTGTGTCTCTCTACAAGGGGCAGAGATCATAGCCCACAGCATAGTGCCCTGCTCCTGCAGCCCTTCTTCTCTGTCTTCCTAATCGAAATAACAGAAGTGTTAGCCAGAGCCATCAGATTCAGGGAATTTTTGTAGAGAATCCAAGCTTCTTGGTTATGATGTTGATTTTCGTGAAGGAGTTAAAAGGGAGTCTCTCTCTGTCTCTCTCTGTCTCTCTCTGTCTCTCTGTCTCTCCCTCCCCCCCCTCCCTCCCTCCCTCCTTCCCTACCTTCTCAATCTTTCTGAGAAAAGTTTCCTACTTTCCTGATAAATGTATGACTGGCCTAGAATTCACTTTGTAGACCACACTAGCCTTGAACTAGCTGAAATCTTCCTGCCTCTACCTTGCAAATGCTGGATTTGTAAGTGCATGCCACCATATCAGGATGGAAAGTAGAACGATTTTATTCATTTCAACATCAGTAGTACTAGATTGGATCTAGTAATATTTTTTCTAGAAGACATAGAGTCTCAAGTAAAATTTGGAGATTGTCATTGAATTAAGTAATTTTACAATGTCACATGTGTATATACAATATGTTACTCACATTCATTCCCATTACTTCCTCCTGTCTCACTCCATGTTCTCCTGAAGCCGTTCTTCAAAACCAGATACCATTTTGCCCTAAGCCTCATATTTCTAAGTGTTCAGTGACTTATCAAGTTTCAGTAAGGCTGCTTGCTTGAGCATGACTGAGGGTGTTATCTACCAGAGCACTCAGCTAGCTAGTGGCTACAACACTGAAGAAGATGTGACACTCTCTCCCTTAGTAGCTCTGAAGAACCTTAGGAAGCAGTAGGGTCTTCCTTATGGGCATCCATCTCATGCATAATGGAAGGTGGCGGAACCCTTTTCATGCTTCATGGATAACCACAGCTGCTGTATGTAAATACAACTGCCAAGAGCACTCTTAATAATAGACCAAAACAAGCAACTATCTAAAATCATATGCTCTGCCAGGCAACTCATTTGCACCTTCTGATAAATATTCTGCTATTTTACCCATAAGGGTTGCCTGACAGTGAAGCTATTAGCTTAATTATTATTAGAAAATATAAAATCATCTCATTAAGCCACTGTTAAGATGAAAATGCTACCCCTTTCAGGAAAATTTTTGATGATGTGCTTGATGTGTTTTTTTTCTTCATTTTGTTATTGTTTATATGTTTAGATGTTTGAGGGAAAGACAGGATTGTGTGTGTGCGCATGTGTGCATGTCTATGTGTATGTGGTAGAAGCACTATACACATGCATGGATGTGAATGGTTGCACATGCATATATATATGCATGTGGAGGACAGAGGTCAGTTTCATGTGTCTTTGTCTATGAAGTTCTTCAGCTTATTTCCTGAGATGGGGCATCTCACTGAACCAACAGATCACTGATTTGACAAGACTAGAAGACCAACAAGCTCCAGAGATCCGTCTGTTTCCTCCTCAGCATTGGGATTATAGGTATTCATGACCACATGCAGCTTTTAGATAGGTATTTTAGATAGATGAACTTGGATCCTCATGCTTGCACAGTAGGCACTTTATCCACTGAGCCAATCATGACCTTCTTTCATTATTGAGTTCAGCCTTCTATGAATTGTCCACAAAGGCTACATATTAGCAATAAGATATCAACCAGTCTTGGTATTGGAATCCATCAGTCAAACAAGACAATAAAATAGTAGTAAAGGAAGGACATTTGGGCCTTCATATTTTATTATGATAATGAGGGAAAAGGCAGATTGGGAAGGTTTGAGGGCCAGAAGCATTAACCTGGAAATAGACCATACTTAGAATGGAGTTATGGGTAGATCAAGGGTATCATGGAAACACACTATGAATGAAGAATTGTCCTCAGACTCCTGAGTGTCTAGTAGAGATATAGCCCCAAAATGAGTCAATCAAATTTAATCTCAAAAGATGGTGTACCTTGTCTACTAAATTAAGCCAGGCATGCATATTCGACTGTTATAACTAGGTGACATTATGGTCTCAAATCTGGTTTGGGAGAAGACTCCTGCAGTGTGCATGTGTGGTGGGGGTGGGGGGTGGCGATGTTAGTATGTGTGCATGCCTGTGGTAAAGGATACATGTATTTCTAAATAACCTTCTATCATTATGTTGTTCTCATAAATCAAATTTTCAGAGAATGAAAAAATCTATTTATTACTTTTTATTCTTCTTTCAGGAACATAAATCTGTATCCAGCAAGTATTATAACATGTTACAAAACAGGATAAAACCTCTAACCTTGATAGGATCAGAAACAGCATAACAAGAGGAAGGGCCTTTCGGGATTACCTCTGCCCTTTGTTGGGCTTAGCTAAAATAGCATTTTTCTCATATATTAGTGCTTCAGAACATACTGGAAGAAATTTAAATGCAATGAAGGTTTACTTGATAAGATGAATTAATAATTGGAAACATTTTAAACAATAACAACAAAATTTAAATCTCACCCATTTTTCATCACAGGTAGGAAATGAATGAACAATGTTCTATAAAACGGGAAACAAATATTCTTCCTTTGGACAAACAAAATGTGTCAGTTTAACCCATCTTTTGTTTGGAGACAAGTACATTACACAACAACTACATATGACAATTCCATGACACTTAGGTCTTTAATATGGAAAGATAGCAGAATAAAATTAGAAACATGGGATTTGGAGGTGAAAAGGGAGGGTATAAATGACATAATTCTATCATAATGTAAACAATAATTAAAAGATAATACCCCTGGTTAGTCATTACTGTTTCCATTTTTATTTTTCCTCGTTACAGTTCTTCATAGTTTTTATCAAATTTCTTGTACATGATAATAACACCATTAACAAGAACTTTTATATGTTTGCATGCATATAGAGGCAGGAAAGAGGGCAGGGGGTGGGGGTTTACGGAGGGGAAACAGGGAAGAGGGACAACATTTGCAATATAAATAAATAAAATAACCAGTAAAAACATAATAAAAGACAAAGTTCATTGTAACAAAAAAAACCCTATAAATAAAATACTGAGATATTGTAGTGGTTCACCTTGAAAGTTAGTTTGATGGGATTTAGAATCAGCTTTGAAACAAGCATCTGGACAAGCATGTTTGTGAGGGAATTTTTGATGAGGTTTAGTTAGGTGGGACAACCCACCAAATGTAGGAGGAACCACCATGGATGGTGATCTTCAAAAGAATAAAAGGACAAAATAAGATAAGCACTGTGTTCACTGCTTTCTGATTCCAGGCAGTATATACACTGCAATTGGATACCTGGTGTTGATGCCTGCTGTACCTTTCTGCCATGAGGGACTGTATCCTTGAACCATAAGTTACAATAAATTCCTCTGTTCTGAAGCTGATGCTGTTTATCTCAGGTATTTTGTCACAGGAGAAAGTAATTAACATAGATGGCATTCTGGAAGAAGATTTTATATGCAGTAGGATGAGAAAATGAACTTTTCCCTTATGAGGTCCATCTGTCTCTTCATTGTTTACTTTGTTCTACCCCCTTTTCATTTAAGAGAAGGAGAGAGAAAATTACTACAACACAGCTTAATGCAAAAAGGAGAGCCCACAGCGCTTATCCAGGATCTTATGGACATGAGCAAAAATGGCCTGGCACTGGGTGACCAGACAGCACAATTGTCTACCTCACTTGCTGGCTCTGCCTTCCTGCCACATATATATTATTACATTATTCTGGTTGGTTGGGTGTTTGTTTGTTTGTTTGTTTGTTGTTTATTTTACAGGTTGACACATACTGAAGTTATTTTGAAAGGGGGACTCCAAACAGAGAAAAATGTCTCCATAAGGCTGACCATTAGGCAAATTGCTTACGTCTTTTCTTAAAGATTGATGTGGGAGGGCACAGCCCATAGTGGGCTGTGCCATCTTTGGGCAGATAGTCTAGAATTACATAAGAAATCAAAATGATCAAGCCCATAAGCCACATTCTTCCAGGATTTCTGCTTCAGTTCCTGCCTTGAGTTTCTGCCCTGTTATCCTTCCAAGATTGACAGTAAAGTGGAAGTGGAATCAAATTAGTCCTTTCCTTCCCAGGTTGCTTTTGTCACAATGTATTTTTGTTGTTGCTTTATTTGTTCATTAATTGGTTGCATTTATTTACATTTCAAATGTTGTCTCCCTTCCAGGTCTTCCCTCCAAAAAGCCCCCAAGCCATCCCCCTCCCCTTTGCCTCTAAGATGGTGCTCCTCCACCTACCCACCTACTCCTACCTCAACCCTCTAGCATTCCCCTATGCTGGAGCAATAAGCCTCCACAGGACCAACAGCCTCCCTCCTACTGATGCCGGACAAGGCAATCCGCTGTTACATATGTAGTTAGGGCCACTGACCTAGTGTTTTATCATAGCAACAGAAACATTACTAAGAAAGAGTTCTACTAATCTGAGTAAAATATGTTAATAGTACATCAACAAATTTAAAACATATGAGAAAATTCTTTACCATGGAAATATTATTGATGATATGAGCCTATAAAGCTTATTTTTATGTTGTTGAGCATTATAGAATAGTGAATGTGACCTCTGTCTCAAAAATTATAAAACTATAAATGAACATTTGTAACACTTATCCACCAGGCTGAGAAACCAGATAACTCAATGCTATTGTCAGTACCAGTCATCATGCTTGTGAGTCCTGTTTTGTAACGTCAAAAAAGGAAGATTCCCCCTGAACACCCACACTCCAGTGTCATTCCCTTCCCCACATCCTGCCTTTCTGTGCTTATACCCCTGTGTGAATTAATTATGATTTGAGAAAAAAATTTTTAAAAAGAGAATAAAAAGAAAAAAAGAAAAAATATCTTAAGGTACTCATACTATGTTCATCTAAGAGTAAGTGCCTATTACATCTTTCTTGAAATGGAAATAGATTTTTATTTTGTTTCTTTTTATTGGATATTTTATTTATTTACATTTCAGATGTCATCCCTTTCCCCATTTCCCCTCCCTAGAACCCACTATCCAATCTCCCCTCCTCCTTTTTTCTTTTATACCGTTTGAATTACATGCAAGTATTCAGGTCAGTTCTATTTTGAGGGACTAGCAATGCAATAGATGCAAATAGTCAAGGAACAAGCAAGGCAATAAACAAAATTCTGTGAACACTCCCATGATCACTGTTTCTAAGGGCTTATCAGGATGACCAAAATATCTGAGCCTACTTCCTTGTACTAGCCCAAGGTCTTTTTTCTTCTAAGTTTGTGAAGAAATAAGGCAACCACCTCCTGGGCTCTAGAGAGTGAGACACATATGGTTTCTTTTAACCCTTTTCAGACATTGGCCATCCCAAAGGAGGTAAAAATTTAGGGAAGGAAGTCTTTGAAGATTAAAGGGATATGACTTGGCAACTTCCAACTGGGAATAAAATATATAAAAAATAAAATAAAAATATATATAATAAAATAAAAATTATATGTAATAGCTTTCTAAATGGCCTAAAACTTTGTGATTGGAAAACATTACAATTATTTTTTATTGAAAAGTAAATAATGGGTCTTCCTCCCATCTTGAAGCACTATCCAGGGCAAAGCCAATGCTCCAAACTTCCTCCCACACACAGAGATAGCTTGACTTCCTGGAAATCCACAACAACCAGGCTCACAAGTGAGCCTACCCCAAACACCTCATCTAACTGGAACCCCCACAGGGCCCAGCAGACACAGGACCTTCTGGTCTGCAACTGCCCCCTCAGGCATATCAGGTGCTCCAGAACCCTCCCCCACAAGCCCACACCTAGAGATAGTTGGATTCCAAGGAGGTCCGTCATAACCAGGCTTACAGGCTCACAGGAGGGACAGGAAAACACAATCAAACTTCTGAAGGAATTGAGGAAAAACATTCATGATCTAAAAATGGAAATGAAAACAATAAAGGAAACACAAAGGGAGGCAACCCTGGATATGGAAAACCTAGGAAAGAGATCAAGAGTTACAGATGCAAGTATTACCAATGGAATACAAGAGACAGAAAAGAGAATCTCAGGCATAGAAGATACCATAGAAGATGTTCAAACAACAGTCAAAGAAAATAGGAAGGGCAAAAAGCTTCTAATCCAAAACATCCAAGAAATTCAGGACACAATGAAAAGACCAAACATAACAATAGGAAGAAGAATAGAAGAGACTGGAGTTTCCCAATTCAATGGCACAGAAAACATCTTCAACAAAATCATAGAAGAAAATTTCCCTAACCTAAAGGAATAGATGGCCAAAAGTGTACAAGAAGCCTACAAAACACCAAATAGATTGGACACGAGAAGAAATCTCTTCCATCATATAATAATCAAAACACTAAGTACACAGAACAAAGAAAGAATTTTAAAAGCAGTAAAAAAAAAAAAGGCTAAGTAACATATGAAGACAGACATATCAGAATTACATTAGATTTCTCAACAGAGACTCTAAAAGTCAGAAGATCTTGGACAGATGTCATGCAGACCCTAAGAGAACACAAAAGACAGCCTAGCCTATTATACCCAGCAAACTTTCAATAACCATGGATGGAGAAATCAAGATAATCCATGAGGAAACCAAACACTATCTTTCCATTGATCCACCCCCATAGAGAATAATAGAATGAAAACTCTAACACAAGGAGGGAAACTACACCCATGGAAAACCAAGTAATAAATCATCTCACAACAAACCCAAAAGAAAAGAACCACACAAACATAATACCACTTCTAACAAAAAGAATAACTGGAAGCAACAATCATTGGTGCTTAATATCTCTCAATATCAATGGACTCAATTCACCAATTTAAAAACATAGGCTAACAGACTAGATACTTAAAAAGAACCCAGCATTTTCCTGCATACAGGAAACACACCTCAGTGACAAGGGTAGACATTACCTCAGAGTAAAAGTCTGGAATTTTTTTTCCCAAAAAATGGGCCCAAGAAACAAGTTAGAATAGCCATTCTAATATCCAATAAAATAGACCTTCAACCAAAAGTTATCAAAAGAGATAGAGAAGCATACTTCATACTCATCAATGAAAAAAACCCACCAAGATGAAACTCCCAATTATGAACATCTATTCCCTGAGTGCAAGGACACCCACAATTGTAAAAGAAATTTTACTAAAGCTCAAAACATACATTGAAACTTACATAATAATAGTGAGAGACTTCAACACCTCACTCTCACCGATGGACAGATCATGGAGCCTAAATATTTTTAACAGAAAGTTAAAATAACCCCATGCATTCTATCAACTCACCAAAGAATAAGGCTGGTTTTCAATAACAATACAAACAACAGAAAGCCAACATATTCATCAAAACTAAACAGTCCTCTGTTCAATGATAACTTGGTCAAGAAAGAAATAAAGAAATCAAAGACCTTATAGAATTCAATGAAAATGAAGACACATCATACCCAAGCATATGGGACACAATGAAAGCAATATTAAGAGAAAAATTCACAGTACTAAGTGCCTACATAAAGAAACTGAACAGATCCCATACATGCAACTTAACAACACACCTGAAAGCTCTAGAACAAAAAGAAGCAAACAAATACAAGAGGCATAGACAGCAGGAAATAATCAGAAACAAACCAATTAGAAACAAAGAGAACAATGCAAAGAATCAAAAAAAAAAAAAAGGTGGTTCTTGAGAAGATCAACAAGATAGATAAACCCTTTGCCAAACTAACTAAAGGACACAGAGGCAGTATCCAAATTAACAAATTCAGAAATGAAAATGGAGACATAACAGAAACTGAGGAAATTCAAAAAATCGTCAAATCATACTATAAGAGCCTATACTCATCAAAATTGGAAAATTTAGATGAAATGGATAGATTTCTATACATATACAATGTACCAAAGTTAAACAAAGATCAGAGCCCATAAACCCCAAGAAAAAAAGAAAATAGAAGCAGTCATTAAAAGTCTCCCAAAAAAGCCAAGAGTTAGATGGTTTTAGTGCAGAATTCTACAAGATCTTCAAAGTAGAGTTAATACCAATACATTCCAAACTGTTACACAAAATAAAAAAGAAATACTATTTAATTCATTCTATGAAACCACAGTTACTCTGATACCTAAGCCACATAGACTTAACAAAGAGAACTTCATATCAATTTCACTTATATAATATAAGTGCAAAAGTAATCAATAAAATTCTCACAAACCAAATCAAAGAACACATCAAAAGGATCATTCACCATGATCAAGTAGGCTTCACCCCAGAAATATAGAGATGGTTCAATATACAGAAATCCATTAATGTAACCCACTATATAAACAAACTAAAAAAAAAATTCACATGATCATCTCGTTAGATACTGGAAAAACCTTTGACAAAATACAGCAACACTTCATGCTAAAAGTCCTGGAATTCAAGACACATACCTAAACATAATAAAAACAATATACAGCAAACCAACAGCTAACATCAAATTAAATAGAGAGAAACTCGAAGCAATTCTACTAAAATTAAGGACAAGACAATGCTGCCTACTGTCTCCCTATTTATTCAATACAGTACTTGAAATACTAGCTAGATCAATTAGACAAGAATAGAATAGAATAGAACAGAACAGAACAGAACAGAACAGAACAGAACAGAACAGAACAGAACAGAACAGAACAGAACAGAACAGAA
>NW_021604591.1:12179375-12240096 GCF_004785775.1 Grammomys surdaster
AACAGAACAGAACAGAACAGAACAGAACAGAACAGAACAGAACAGAATAGAATGGAAGACCCAGAAATAAACCCACACACCTTTTGTCACTTGATCTTTGACAAAGAAGCCAAAACTATCCAACAGAAACAAGACAGCATTTTCAACATATGGTGCTAGTCCAACTGGAGGTCAGCATGTACAAGGATGCAAATTGATCCATTTTTATCTCCTTGCACGAAGCTCAAATCTATGTGGATCAAGGACCTCCACATGAAACCTGTTATACTGAATATAATAGAAGAGAAAGTGGGAAAGATCCTTGAACACATCAGCATCGGGGCAGGGGGAGGAAATTTCCTGAACAATCACCAACAGCTCAGGCTCTAAGATTAGTAATTGATAACTGAGAGTTTATGAAACTGAAAAGTTTCTGTAAGGCAAAGGTCACTGTCAGTAGGCCAGAATAGCAACATACAGATTGGGAAAAGATCTTTACTAGCCCTATTCCTGATAGAGGAATTACACCCAAAATATACAAAGAACTCAAGAAGTTAGAATCTAGAAAACCAAATAACACAATTAAAAAATGGAGTACTGAGCTAAACAAAGAATTGTCAACTGAGGAATCTCAAATAGCTGAGAAGCACTTAAAGAAATGCTCAGCATCTTTAGTCATCAAGGAAATAGAAATCAAATCCACCTCACACCAATCAGAATGGCTAAGAACAAAAACTCAGGGGACAGCAAATGCTAGCAAAGATGTAGAGAAAGAGAAACATTCCTTCATTGCTGGTGGGATTGCAAGCTGGCACAACCAATTGGAAATCAATCTGGAAATTCCTCAGAAATTGGAAATAGCTTTATGTGATGACCTAGCTATACCACACCTGGGCATATACCCAAAATATGTTCCAACACATAACAAAGACACATGCTCCACTATGTTCATAGCAGCCTTATTTATAAGGGGGATGTCAGAGGGGTGAGGAGGGAGTGGATGGATGAGTGTGTGAGCACCTTCTTAGAGACAAAGGGTAGGAAGTATTGAGTGGGTAGTTACAGTGGGGAGACTGGGAAGGGGTACAACATTTGAAATGGAAATAATAAAATAATAAAATGGAAAAAATAAAATTATCACAGAAATAAACAAACATAAGAAAAAGAAAGAAAAATAAGTTACAGGAAAATTAACAAACCCTGGCATATTTTAATTCATGATTTCTGTATATTGAACCATCTCTATATTTCTGGGGTGAAGCCTACTTGATCATGGTGAATGATCCTTTTGATGTGTTCTTTGATTTGGTTTATGAGAATTTTATTGATTACTTTTGCATTTATATTCATAAGTGAAATTGATATGAAGTTCTCTTTGTTAAGTCTATGTGGCTTAGGTATCAGAGTAACTGTGGTTTCATAGAATGAATTAAATAGTATTCCTTTTTTATTTTGTGTAACATGAGAATCAACACCTCAATGTTATCTTCTGTGTGGTCTTGCTTTCTTTAAGCTTTCACCACACTTGAAAAGTGTGAAGTGGTTTCACAAAATCTCTTCCAAATGTGATGACAGATTTCAAATAAAATAAAAATCTTATATACATTTAGGCAGTGTGTCAATGGGAGTCATTATTTCTTAGTATAATATACTTTAAACTTCATTTTGCTTGTAGTGAAATTGGTGTTTTTATTTAATTTTCCATTATGTTTTAAATTGACAAACTGTGAATACTTATTACAAGATGTTTTCTCATGTACACACATTGAAGACAAGGTAAAAACTGAATAACTCAAGATTCACCTATCATAATGTCTTTTGAGGTGAAAATATAGGAAATCAACTCCCTTAAGCAATTTTCCAGTAGGTAATACATTGGTATTAATGTAATCAGTTCATAGATGGTTTGAATTTGCTCCTGTCTGGTTAGAACTCTGTACTACCACTTGGAATCTTACATCTCCCTGCCCCTTCCCATGAATAGGCACTGTTTTATTGTATGGTACCTGAATTTGACACTTTCGATTATACACATGATTCATATCCCATGGCATTTGTTTCTATCTTGACATAGTTTAATGCCCTGCGTGGAAGATAACATTGTCACATATTTTTATGTTTTAATAATATTCAATTGTGTATAGTACTACATTTTCTGTATTCACTCTTTCATTAATACCCATTTACTTAGGTAAGTTTGTCTTTTCTGACTAATATCACTATGGACAGGAAGTGAAGATAACTGTTTGATAGGCAGATTTGATTTTATTTCGTGAATAGGTATCCATAATAGAAGTCTCTGGATCACATGATAGTTTTGTGTTAGATTTTTTCATAATGGCTGTTCCAAATTACATTTCCACCAATAATACATGAAGACTCTTTTGTTTAATTTTTTCTTAAGATTTTAACTCCTATTTATGTTATTTGTGTGAGAATTTACTACATGACTGTAGTGCTCATGGAGGCCAGAAGACAGCATCAGGTCTTCTGTAGCCTGAGTTGTTTTTAGCCATGTAATCTGGGTGCTCAGGTCCTCTGGAAGAACACACAGTTCTCTTTCCCGCTAAGCCATCTCTCCAGGCCCAGGATTCCGTTTTGCCCACATTCTCACCAACAGCTCTCATCTCCTTTATTTTCACAGTAGCATCCTAACATGTATCAATGATCTGATTTGCCCTGTGGATGAGACATGCTGAGCATGTTTCCATCATTGGTTGGACACACACTTACTTCTCTGAGGCTTTCCATCATTTTGCCATTTGTAAAATCAGGTTGTTTGTTTTCTTATTGTTGAGTTGTTTCAAACACCAATTTATTCTGAACATTATCCTCATATCGAATATCTGTTTCCAGAATGATTCTTCCTGTTCCCTGGGCTGGCTTTTTGCTCTGCTGGCTGTTTCCTTTGCTGTGTGCAAAAGCAAAAGTGTCTCAGTGTTATTTATGTATTTATATTGACTTTTGCTTCTGTTGTGTGTAAAGATATCGATTATTTCTTATGCCTATGTATTTTGACTTAGAATTTCTATTAGTGAGAATCTATCTCATCAGTATAACATAAAAATATGGCAGAACTTTTGGAACAGAACATATGTTTTCCCTTTATGATAATACATGTAACCCCTCAAACAGTGAAATGTAAAGCCTAAGGAATTAATTATCTTGCTGCTCTCTAGAGTACCACAGTTCTGTTCCAGGAGACTCGAGACTGCTGTGAGTCCAGCTTGAAAGGATCCGCTGCCTCTTTTGACATCAATGGTTGCTAGCACACACATGGTGTACACTCACACAGATACTTACATATAAATAAAATTCAAATGTATAAGCAGCAATAAAATAGTCATGTTTTATAATTACATGTTTTGCAAGTCATGTTTGATACAATAAATATTTTACAGGAAGGAAAAATAAATTGGCAAATGAACATCATTGAATGACCTTTATCTATAAAAGTATACACACCTATGTGTATTTGAATATTATCATGTTAGCTTTCATTTCTCTATTTAATTTTATTGTTGACATTAATATATAAAAACATTTCTACCTTCCTTCTCTTTCTTCCACACTCTCCCATATGCCTCTCCTTGAGCTCTTTCAAATTAATGGCCACATTTAAAAAAAACAGTGGTTTGCTTTAGAAAATTGTAGCTTTATATTATTTTGTAATAGTTTTACATTCTTTCTACTAGGTATCTAATGTGCTTGTTTTGTTTTGTTCTTGGAGTTTAATTTCAGCTTCTGTTCATGAGGTAATTAACCTTCAGGCCATGCATGGGTCACCTTTGTACTCTAACTTACATGTTCTGCTTTAAACAAAAAAGTAAAAGAGGAAAAATACCACATATGAAGCACTGAGCTGTAAGAAAGTATTTCTAGGTATCAGGTGCCCCACTGTCCTACTTTGAAACAAACCATCACAGTCATGTGGAATCACTTCCACTCCTGATGTAGGTCCTTTGTCTTTCCTCTGGTGAAGTAAAGGCATCTTGGCAGCTTAGGGAATCTGATCAGACACAGCAACAGAGAACAAGCAGCTAACAGAGAAATTTTCCAGCTTATATTTCAAGGGGCATACTGCTCTACAAAATGTAAGAATTTATGCATAAGACGAGACAGCTTTAAAATAAAGTATTTGTCACACATGAACACCTCAGATAATGTACCATATGAATGTAATCTGTGAGTGTCAAAGAAAGGGTACTACTAATATAAAGCCTTTCATCCCCTAACTAATCCTCAAATTGAGTTTGAGCTCATAGCTATTTTCAAAATGCTGTCATGAGACAAGAGAAAACTAAGAGTTATAAACCTAGTTTTTTAGAAATTAATAACAAGGGGAGGGTTATTTGGCTAATTTGGTAAAGTGTTTGCTGTGAATCAGGAGGACGTGTCTTCAATCCTCTACAATCCACTTCAAAAGCCTGTGTGGCCCACATACACAAGCAAACCTAGCACCATGTGGCTGGACAGGCAGATGTATCTGTACACACACACACACATACACATGCATACCACGCACACACACACACACACACCACACCACACCACACCACACCACACACACACACACACAGAGGGAGAGACAGAGAGAGAGAGAGAGACAGAGAGAGAGAGAGAGAGAGAATCAAAAAAGACACATATACATGCAGGAGTAAACTGAATAAGATACAAAGAAATATACCAGTCATTTGTCGTAGTTGGTAGGAATTCTGGCTATATTTCCTAATGCCTTATGAAAATAGTTTTCAATGAAAAATGTAATAAAGATTTTTTTTAGAAAAAAATCATTTTTTAATACTGAGATGAGCAAGAGCCCCTTACAATGATCTTTTGTCAGCCCAGACATCAACATAACAACGTAACTCCAACTCCTACTTCATGCCTAATGAATGAACTAGAGAAGTCCTCCAAACCCAGTCTTCTGTGGTCTCCATTGTAAAGACAGCACAGTAAAGACCATCAGTCCTCTCAAGTCTGTTGGGACTACGGCCTTTCCTCTCCAGATGTCCTCAGCTCAGAGCAAAGGGGAGTTCACAGCTGGGTCTTCTGCTCTCCACTCAGTTTACAGCATTCCTTTAGCTGCAGGCTGGTGACCTCTTAACAGGAAATACCCTGTTTTTACAAGTCTGCTTTAATTGTACCCTGCATTTGGTGAGACACGACTGTTCTATACTGCTACTTTTTGTATGTTTTCTTTGGGGATTTTGATCTCATTCACAATGTGGATTCAAAGACTCAGCACAAGATTCCCAAGTCTACTCCTTGCGAAGCTTGGGGAATGTTTCAAAGTTTGTTACTTTTTTTTAATTCATGTGAATGCATTTTACTTTGGTTTATTAAGTGTGGCTTGTGCTTTGTTTAAGCAGTGGGTTTTATATGATAAATATGACAGCAATATATTCAGAGATCATCCCTTCCTAGAGGTTATTGCTGTTTGTCTGTTTGTTGTGGGTTGTTGTTTGCTTGTTTAGTGGGTTCCCTTAATTTTTTGTTTCAATTTCATTATCATTTGAGGTTATATGGATACAATGTGGTTTGATCACACCTACCCCCAATGCCTCCTTTATACTTTTCCTCCAAACTTTTCATATGTGTCTCTGTCTGTTTCTCTGTCTCTGCCTCCATCTCTCTTTCTCCCCTTCTCCCTCTCTCTGCTTTTAAATTCATTTAGTCTGTTAGTGTGTATCTACAACCAAACAGTACTCTGGACATGGCAGGGCTGCTGCACAGATGAATTCATAGCAGCCATGACTGCAGACACAACTCAGCACAATATCAAGCCAGCCAAAACCCTGGCATGAATGGTGGAGGAGCTCATGAAATGCCACTCCTAGCTGAGATACTCTTGGCAGCTGTGGGTTCTTGGAGTGGCAGAACCAGGTAGTTTATTTCAAGATTTGGTTCTTGAAAGATTATAGGTGTCCCCAACAGATGTTCCTACCCATTAA
Source organism: Grammomys surdaster (assembly GCF_004785775.1). Taxonomy (NCBI): domain Eukaryota; kingdom Metazoa; phylum Chordata; class Mammalia; order Rodentia; family Muridae; genus Grammomys; species Grammomys surdaster. The sequence continues at coordinate 12,185,309 of NW_021604591.1, forward strand.
GTTTTCATTCTGTAGTCCTTCTTGTAAATGACCACGGATGTCTATGTCCATTTGCTTCATAGTTAAATATTTCCAGGGGAACTTCTGTAAACTGATGGAACCAAATGAAAATGAAAAGAAACAAAAGAATCCTTACCCAGGTTTTGCAGCTTGACTCTATGCTTGGACATTTCTTACACTTAGATAAGCCATTTACAACTTGCTTTGATTTTCTCATCCTGTTTGCATGGAGTTAACAAGAGGTTAAATCTTGTGATCTTCCCAGGAATTTTGTGATGGTTGTAAAGCTTTGTGTATATATATCCTTTGTGTATATATTTCTCTAGTATACACTTGAAACCTGAAAAAGCCTTTATCCCTAGCCCTTCCCTAGTCCTGCCATACCTGACATTCTAGGTTATTTCTTCTATGGAATGTTCCATTTGGAGTAATGCTACAAGTGCCTACAATTATGACCCTCAAAAGTTTCCATTAAATACCCCAGGGGCTTTTAGTCCAGTAGCATTGTGAGCCAAGCTTTAAAAAGTCAACCCTGTCAACAGTCCTATATTTTGGAGAGACACTATACATATCCAGGATATGGACTCCAGGACAGACAAAGTAAATATTGAAGTTCAACTTGGTGATCAGTGAGTTTATTGACATCGTTTACAGGAATATGGGTAAGCAGTTAATTGTAAGAGCAGAGACAACTCAAAGACAGTGGCATCACCAAAGCCCACCCCAGATGGGGGCCTGGAACACACTGAATAGCCTGAAAACAGCTCAATTGGCTGGAGAATGTCCTTTCCAAGTGGCTCAGTTTGTCTAAACTATTTCCAGGTCTTCATTACAACTTGGCTTATGACACTGTGAGACATGAGAGTTAATGAGAACTGTATGAGTTTTGTGGCTGTATAAAATCTGATTGATACAATTATGCATTTCTCCTCAAGGCAAAGTTTTCAGAACATGCAACAGTATGAGAGAAATTAGTCCCTTATCCGAGCCACCAGAATCAATTGGTCAATCCCATCTGAAATTCCTATAAATGTCTATGAAGGAAAAACAATAGAGAAAGGTCAAGTCCTATTGAGCAATAAGAGAATCTGTGTTTGAACCCAAGTTTACCAGGCCAAATATAATTATATTTAATGAGAAGTTAAAGAAAAGATTGATCCAGTGGAAACATCAAGAATGGGATGAAGTTCTAGTTAGTTTCCCGAACCCTTTGGTGGGGTAAAATCTTTGTAAAGTAGGAAAGGCTTTGGGAGATCTCAGTGACTTAGACCACCATGAAAAAAGTTATCAAAGTGAGAATGAAACCCACAGGAGATTCAAAAATCATGGTAAGCAGTTTATACAAAGATTTGGATATAAATGGTCTCCATAGGCTCATATATTTGAATGCTTAGCCATCAGAGAGATTGGCACTACTTGAGAATGATTCCACAGCTTCCACTAAAATGTTTTCTTTTATAAGAATTGCCTTTGTCATTATGTTTCTTCACAGCAATAGAACATTGACCAAAACATTATCTCTACCTGTCTTACAATCCTACTGGTGCTTTACTAATTGAAAACAAAATCTAAAATGTATATTACACTAATAGGGCATTACCTGAGGTCATAAGGTTATTTAAATGAAAACTTGTGAATTGTTGGCCCAAGGAGCTATTGATACCCCTTAAACCATGAAGGTCATTAATTACTGCTGATGTTGATAATATATCACAACTAGATGGTAAGACAATGGTACAAACCAGATAGCTGTAGACAATTCTTTGACTATAGGACATAGAGAAATTAAGCTGGAACTGAACTGGAAACTTCCACCCTGCTGGCTGGCTTTTGTAGTACCTGAAGGGACCATATAGGCTAGTGGTAGAGAACTGTCACCAACATTCCTGCTTGGCTATGGAGTCTGGATGCTAAAATACTGACATGCCAGGCAGAATGTATTTGCTTGTGCATTGGTGAATCAGTCATCATGGGTAAAACCAACAGCCTTTCTATTAAACTTAAGAAGGAATTTACATATATAATCCAGGACAAAATCTTTCTGCTGGGGAGATCATAGGTCTCAATAGAGAAGCAACTTCTATTGCTTTACTAGATGGGTGTGATATGTGTGTCTGTCAAACTACCTTCTAATATTAGTGTTTACATCTGTAGTTCACTGTTGCTGTCAGCCACAAATCATAATCACTAATGAGGTCTCTGCAAGAAACTATTTCTAAAACACATGGCCTAATTGGAGCCATAAGTGGACATCTATAGTCACCCCCTCCAAGGCTCATGAATCATTGCTAAACAAAGGGCTGAAAGAATGTAGGAGCTGGAGTAAGGACTAGGGTGCTGCATACCAGCTTTTGTGAGCTGTCATCCATGCTGAGATTGCCTTTAGTGATACAGTTGTCTCTGAGTAATTTCTGTTCCTGTAAGTAACGTTACTAAAACTCATTGGTTCATCAAGTTGGATTTTGGTGGTATCTATACCTTTGTTTGTCCTGGGCTCCTTATAATAGATATGTGTGTACCATCTCCTCAAGAAGCCTTGTCATACAACAGGAAGCCACCAGATAGATCAGAAACATAGTTACACGGGAAGGACCATACTGTTTTCTCTACCTCTACAAGAACATGTCACAAATATAAGCTGTTTTATCATAGCCACTGATGATCAGCAGGCAGAGGGGAAACAAAATAAAAACTTTCAGATCCCCCAGGATATTCAATGAATGCAGCAATGTTCATTTTAAACTAAACATCCAAAGAGGTATTGTAAGCTTTTGTCAAGATTCCACAGCTCTGACATAACTAATTATGATATTTTGAGCAGTCCATTGTTTGATTTTATAGGGGATAAGCCCTGAAGTTCCCCATGAAGGCACTTTTGGTGAAGTTATTCTTCCTCTAAGCTTTTGATTTGATTATTTTGAGATTTTGTTTATTTTATATTTATTTGCCTGAATGCATGTCTGTGTACCACATACATATAGTACCCACAAAAGCAGAAGAGGGTGATGGATTCCTGGAACTAGAGTTACAGGAAAGTTGTGAGATACCCTCTCTCAGTGTGGGGAATCAAACACCCATGTCCTTTGAAAGGACACCCATTGTTCTTAAGTGCTGTGCCACCTCTCCAGAACCTATGATCTGATACTTTTAATTAATAGTTCTTTTTTAGTGACATTTTCCCAACATGGTAAAGACTTATCGCAAATTGCTTCATTATGTACAAATCAAATAAATAGAAGACGTAACTTCTTCCTCAGCTAGCACTTCAATCCTATCTGCAACAATGCTTTTCTGAAGAAAAGAAAACAAATAAAACAACAACACCAAAACAGGACACACAAGATAACAACAACAACAACTGTTGTTGAATGCCCTGAAGACCTTCTGGACCATTTAGATAGAATTGGGCTTTATTTTTAAATTCACATTTGTGAAAGAGTTTTTTTCCTTAAAAATTTATCAAATAATACATCAAAAATTTTGTTAAACTTTTATATTCATACTATTTTGTACACTAAAAATATCATTAATGTATACTTTAGTAACTATAAACTGTAAGAATACAATTAATTGTTATTAATAATTTTATTTTGAGAATTTATACATGAACACTGCATCTATATATCACTCCTGACTTCCCTCTCACTTCAACTCCTGAGTCTCCCTCAGAAATTTATGAATTAATTGATTTTAAAGTATAGTTAGTGTGTTTCTGTATGTATTGGTGCATACACATATATTTGTTTAGATGTACATGCCATGGTGTGTGTATGTGTGCAGAGGTCAGAGGACAACTTTGCAGAATCTCGTCTGGTTACTGTGCAGGCAGTGCCTTTACCCAGGGGACCATTTCACAGGCCCTAAACTGAGGGATTTTTGATGGAAATTTTTTTAAGGCAAGCCTCACCAACTACCCATAAAACAACAAAATTAATGACCTACATAAGCATCTGGGTAGATAGGAAGTCTAGCTATTGGGAGTATGAACACAGATCTCTTTTGCAATATCAAAGACATCAATTTCTAGTTTAATTACGTGAAGTAAATGATCTAATTTTATGACTTCACATCTTCCTGTCTTTGAAATAATTATAACATTTATATAGTTCTTTGAGCCAGGCACTGATTTAAGTGTTTTACATATATTAACTTACTTAAACTTCACATCAATCTAAATAGTGAACCAAAACATGAACAACAAAAAAAGAAAAACTGCTGTTAATAAATACCTTGACTATGCCACCCCTCCACACTCTCTGGAGAGGCTGTTAGCTACTAGCCTGAGCGGAGAAAGGGAGCAGAGGTGAACAGCAGGATTCAAACAGCTGTGAGTATGGAGAAAATGACCTCTGGAGACTGCTGCAGCGAGACAAATCTACTTTATTTTTTTCAGGGAGAGAATGTATAAGGGCTTTTAAAGGGATATGGGTGGAAAGGGCTAATTGGTCATAACATAGTACCTAATTATCATGCAGGTGGGAAGGGTTGATTGGTCATGATATGTACCTAATTATCATTCGGGTAGGAAGCCAGAGTGAAACGTGTGGGCTGAGTTATGCAGCCTTGCAGAGAGCTCTGTACAAGGTCACTTTTCAGACAAGGCCATACACCTGTGTTCGTGGACACTCTCTAGACAAAGACAGCAGAGACAGGGAAGCCCTGCTGAGAAATGAGAAATGAGTCCCCCATTTTGCACCAAGCTCAAAAAGCCATCCAGTCATGGATGACTTCTACTTTAATAGCAGAGTTCCCCAACACCTGGTCGTGGCTATGAAGTTAATGATAAAGTCAAAATCTAACCTAAAATAGTACTAAGATCCTCTGCACTTTGTAATAGCTATTTATAGGATGATATACATCTTTTAAAAACTTATTTTCAGAGGACCACCGCATTTGGCATCAGTGGGAAGGGAGGCATTTGGTCCTGTAGAGGCTTAATGCCCCAGAGAAGGGGGATGCTAGAGGAGTGAGGCAGGAGTGTGTGGGTACATGGGGGAGCCCCCTCTTAGAAGCAAAGGGAGGGGAATGAGGTGAGGGTTCATGGAGGGAAGATCAGAAAAGGGGATAACATTTGAAATATGAAAAAATACAATGATTAATAAATTTTAAAAATTATTTTCTTTTTTACTTACGTATATTTCTCTGTGAACATGTTCGTGTAGAGGAAGTTGCATATGCAAGACCTATAGTTTCTGGATGTCCTGACCTTTCTGACCCAGGTGCTTGGAACTAAACTCCTACCCTCTGCAAGAGAAGTGAGTTCTCATTACAGGTAAGCCCTGATATGTCCATCATTTCGAATTGTTTTGAGGATTATATAATGTGTGGCAAGCACAAAAAGGAAAATATGCTGCGTTCCAGAGCATAAGCTCTTAAGATTGCATGATGATAGATAGCCAATGTCCAGTGGGTCCCCGCCAACCCATGACGATTTCACAGAATAGATCTGGTTAGTAGATCAAGTACTGATAAAAGACCAAACAAACCAAACCAAACAAAAACCTTTATTTTCTATAACATCAAAATACTAGATATTGTAGTTTTACTGTCATATTGCCTCTAACTTCTGAACTTAGGCTTGTATAAAGAATGTAAATAATATTCTTCTATAGTAGTAGTTAAAAGTGAAATATATTTACCAGCAATGATAACACAAATTTAGTTGAGTCATCACAAAGCTATACTGGGAAAAGGAAAGCATTCTGTGTGGTAACTAGAACCTACAAAAACACTAGAAGGGCAGGTAAGAAACCAATTATTTTTATTTATATATATATATATATATATATATATATATATATATATATATATATACACATATATATCTATATAATATAAATATATGTGTGTATTATTGTATACATATATATAATTATAATATAATCCTATTAATTATAATAATATAACCTATAAATATATTTTGTCCTGTTTGCTTCCGTTAAAGTCTTTCCATGATGCCATTATGTGAAGTAATATAGTGATATAAATATTTTAGAGTTAGTAACTTTAAACACCACATTGTACTACAGATTATACCATAGAAAGTAGAAGTTAAGAAGGAAAGAGAGATGCAGCAGTAATAAATCTATGTAACTAAAGTAAGTTGCTACTAATCTAAATCTGACTCTGATAACAATATACATATATATGTGTGTGTGTGTGTGTGTGTGTGTATGTCTGTGTGTGTATTCACACATATATGATTACACAAACATATATAATATATATGTTCATATATATATAATATATATGCATTTATATATAATATATATGTTTATATATATAACTAATCAATAACAAAATTAATTTGAAAAATTTTAAGTACAAGGTGAACTATGTCAAAACTATATTAAATTGAATGGGTGAAACAATTGAGCCACAAAGCAAAAATTACCAAACTGGATTTCAAAATAGTGTCCCAACTTTATATTGTTTCACGGAATAAGCTTTACACTCAAATACAAGTAAAGGGGAATAAAATATTATCAATCAGATGAGCTCCCAAAGAAAGATTTAGTGTATATATTAGTATCAGGCTAAAATTGTCATTAAACAAAACTAGTACTTCAGGTGTAAGCTAAGTTCTCAGGAAGATGGACCCAGGATACACATGATAAATACATGTTCATCTAGCAGCAGATGACCAACCATAAGAAGCCAAAAGAATGGAAGGAAGTGACCATGAACCATTCAGTGAGAATAGTTAGCAAACCCAAGGTCTTCTTTATATTCTATTATTTTATGAATATGGATGCTTTGCCCACATGTATGTCATTGCATGCCTGGGGCTCATGGGGACAGATAAAGCTATCAAATCCCTGGGAACTGGAGTTACTGATAGTTGTGAGCTGCCATGTAGGTGCTAGGACTCAAACCCAGATCCTCTGCAGTAACTACCAGTGCTCTTAATGACTGAATGGATGGAATAAGTAAAGCAAGAATTCCACAAAGAAACACAAGACAGTAAAAACAGGATACCATATATATTCTTTTCAAGTACAACAGGAAGCTTCCTAAGGATAGACAGTTATACTAAGCTGCAAACATGCATCAGTGTATTTGATACAATATCAATACAAATCAAACGGATGTTTGACAACAAATATCTAATACTCTTTCACAACAATAGCTTGCCTGTGTTAATAACACTAGGCTCCATAGGTGCATGTGTTTGAAGCTTTGCCCTGAGTTAGAATTAGTAGGTGCAGCCTTGTTAAGGAAGTACGTCGCTGGGAATAGGATTTGAGGTTTCAGAAGTCTATGGCAGGGTGCCCTCACTCACCCAACCCTCTCACCTACTGCTAAGTGCCATTCCTGCTTCCTTGCCTAACGATCATGGACTAACCCTCTAAAACTATAAGCTAACCCCTAAGTAAATGCTTCCTGTTATCAGGCTAGTCTTGGTGGTGGTGTCTTTTTCACAGCAAAGAAACAGAAACTAAGACTGATGGCAAAGGGAACAAGCTATTACTGACAGGTTGGGCCATACTGTTTGTTGGAGGAATATAGAAGACCGTGAGACTTTGGACTAGAAAAGCAGTTGAACAATTTAAGTGGTGCAATAATGGGCCATTTTAGTGGGAGCGCAGAAGGCTGTATTGCTGAGGGAAATGTGAACTGTGGGGGTCCAGCTCAAACGATTTCAAAGGGAAGAATATTAACAGCCAATATAAAGACCATTCTTGTAATAGTTTGGTTAGGAGTGTAGCTGCAATTTGCCCTTATCCTAAAAACCTGCCTGAGGCTAAATTGAAAAGTTTTAGAGTAATGTTATTAGCAAAGGAGATTTCAAGACAATTTAGTTTTGACTTTGTCACTGCAATGAAGAGGAGCAAGCAGGCCAAAGGAAATACAAAACGTGCAATCTGAGAAGAAAAGGACAACAGGGTAGTGGAGTCAAGAACTGTACTTAAACAGATGAGAAGCTTAAAGAAGGGTCTGCTGTTAAACGGGGATGAAGGAAATACTGCCCTCAGGGCATTACCCCACTCAGGTAACCCTGCAACCTGTGAAAGGAAAACACGTGAGAGATTTCCTAGACCAAAACAAAGGAAAGCTTCTGAGGCCCAGAAGGTCATTGCTTGATGTCACTTCCTGATCTGACCAGCAGACAGAAGACAACGAACACGAAGTTCTCTTCTTCTCAACGCAGTTTATTCAGGAACCTTTACATTCAGCAAAAATCCCTCGAGCCTCTCCTCCACCACCCTTAAATCCCTCTGCCTTCTCCAATCAGAGCCTGCCACGTCGGTGCATGTGATAGGATAGCCAGTATCGCGAGATCCAACATTGCCCTATGTAGCAGATGGCCTGGATTATGCGTAGCAGTGAGCCTGCACAATATTGCCTGCGGGCGTGGCTTCTTCAGGGGCGTATGAGGAAGTAGCCCCAGGCGCCATTTTGGAATGGTGATTCAAACCGCACCCTACAGCTTGAAGCTGAGAAGGTGAAGCCTGGATTGCATTGGAGACCCCAAGATGATAGAGGTTTCAGAAAAACAGAATACCAGCCAAGCAGAGCTGCAGACTAAATACAGAACCAACCTAGGAGAGAGAGTTGAGTTGTAGTCAACAGAGCTGGAAAGATTTGGAATGCTTTGATCTCGCACAAGAAGACACAGAATTTGGAATTTTCCTTGGTGTTTTTTTTTAAGTCTTGCCTTGGTCCATTGTTCCCTAACTACTACCTTTGTTTTCCCCTTTGGGAAGATAATACATATTTTGTGCCATTGTACAGTGGAAGTATATAATTTGCCTTTTGATTTTACAGGAGATTATAGTTAAGAGATCACTTTGAGTTTCAGAAAAGATTTTGGGCTTTAACACAGTGTTGGACTGTGAAAGATTATAGGAACCTTTAACATTAAGACAGAATTGTTTGTCTTGTGACAGTGTTGGACTGTGAAAGATTATAGGAAACTTTAACATTAAGACAGAATTGTTTGTCTTGTGTAGTCATTTTTTAAAAAATAAGTCTTTGGCTAATCATTTCATTAAATAAGAAAAGAGCCACTGTTAGTCATAATGAATCATCACTCCTCGGGAGATGAGGAACTGGATTGCTGGATGCTGACCAAACTGCATGCCTGCTTTTGTGGTTCACAGAGGGAGAGAGGCAGGAATAGGGATGAAAAATGGGAGGCACCAAGAACAGAAATCCAGGAATGTCCCACTCTGCCCCCAACACTAGAGGGAAAGAACAGGTTCCCTGCCATCCTTGGGGTCAGGTCAGCAGCATTTCATTCAGGAAGGAACATGGACACTTTTCTAAATAGCCATATAGGAGATCATATCTTCCCTCAGGTAACTCCTGCTGCTTCAGCTATCTCAGAATCTGAGACAGCAATGTCCATAGGAAAAAAAAATAACCTCCAAAATAATCTTATGGTGTTCAGAGCACAGGATCTGGAATCAGACATACAACACACGGAACCTGACCTTATTGCTTACCCACTTTCCTCTTGGGTAGATCATTAATTCATTTGAAAGAAATAGTGTCATTTATTAATTCATGTGGAAAATAGTCTCATTCATAAAAAATACAATAATGTATAATTTAAATTGATATTGTGAACATTGACATAGATTGCTTATTTTGAGTTCTTCCTATAATATCTGCTCTTGGCAAAACAAAAAACAGAAAGCAACAAAAAATCAATATTAGTGACTCCTACTACAGTATAAATAAACATTGGCTCCAAGGTGGGGAGTAGCTGCAGTTCAGCTTGATCACAGAAGCTTGAGATTACCTTCAGTGATGATAATAACTAGGCTCACTCTGCAGACTCCTACAAGTGCAGCCTGGGAGCCTCAGCCTCCATCACTTACCAGCAACCTCACACTTTGACAGCACCATCTCCACTTGGCACAGTGACTTTGTTACAGACATTTCTACCTAAAAGATATTTTGATAATTTTTTGCAGCCTAGTGTTTTAAATTTTCAGTTTACTTAAACAGGAATAATTAAACATGAATGTCATTCAGGTTTAGCAAGCAACTTAGATGGAAATGTCATTATTACTTGCCTGCATGGGTCAGGAAGTGGTAGGTTGCTAACAATGTAAGATAGTCTTAAACGCTGAGTACGGCATGAAAGTTTTCAGTGAAACACCACTGCCTCTGCTCATGCACTCGTGTGTTAATTGCTGTGCCCAGCAATAAAAGAAAAGAAAATTCTGTGCTTACATAAATAAAGACCTTAAATGAGGCCAATAATTTCCATTCCTTATATGGCTGTAAGAAGAGATTGTGGTTTGCAGTGTAGATGAAAGTGAGGTTTGTTGAGGCAGACAATGCTAACTATCATGATCTGAGCAGTGATTCCCAACTTTAGCAAGTGCACATTTGGGAATTATTTTATTTTTGTTATATAAGTTTTGCTATGCATTGTAAGGGGTTAACAATATATCTCGACTGCACTTACACAGTGACAGTTGTGACCCTCCTAAATTAAAATACTCAGAAGGTCTTCAAATGTTTCCATTCGTCCCCCTTGGGCAGGAATATTACTTGTGCTTTAGGAGGACTAATGTAAAGAGAGGTGCTCCAAGGCAAAGGCTCCTGCCACTTGATTTTGATTTATATTTAAATTACACCTTGACTACTCCCTAATGTATAACAACCATTTCCATGCCACACTTAAAATAAACTCATTAATTTTTTTGCTCCAATTCAGCACCTTCTACACTGCCTCTACATTTCATTTTACTAAAAATTGTGACACAATTTTTTTTGTTCAGTTGCACACCTGACATATGAAATTAATTCTAAATGTTCTCCCTTGTACGATTAAATGTTTGCTTTCATTAGCACTTACATTTTTATGTGACACAAATGGTCTGTTCCAAATGTATAAGGTTTATTTGAATTTTCAGAGCTATTAATATAGCACCCTCTTGCTAGCTCAATACTAGTTTTTTCTCTTTTGCTTTATATGTGGGTGCTCCATGGAATCACAAAATTGTTTCAATCCAATATAAGATGGCTTTAATCCAATACAAGAGAGTCCTGAAAAACATTAAAAGTACAAGTAAAAATCTCAAACTTCATTTTGCCTGTCTTCCTTAAATAACACAAGCCAGGCTTGTTTTCTGCACTAATGTCACAAAAACATACGTTGAATGTCATATTGTCAGTAAATGTCAATTATAGTGAATTATGTTTAGTAGACAATACTAGAGGTAGAGATGTAAAAATATTTTAATTAAAATATAGTTACATCACTTTGCCCTTCCTTTCCTGTCTTCAAATATTCCCTTCCCATGCCCTTCTTCAACTTCATGGCCTATTATCACCATCACCATCACCATCATCGTCATTATCCAGGTTTTGGTGTGTCCATGCATGTGCAAGATGAGTCCTTTTATGTTGTTTATGTGACTTCATAAACACATGAAGTATGTGACTTCAGGGCATATTGCTTTGTATAGAGTAACTAACTAGGGGCTCCATCCCCAGGAAGACCTAATTCTCATTCTTTTGGCATTCATTCATTGGCTCTGTTCTTTGTCCAGATTTTTTTAAGTGTATTAAAATAATTCACCAGACATTGATTGAACCACTTCAATTTCCTGCTGTTTTTCTGGTCAAAATGTCCTTTTTAGCTTAGAAGTCAGTCTCCATCCAAACTAATCCAGAGGTCTTCTTCAAATGATAATTAAGATCAATGATGATGACCTAGGGTTCGCCCAACATCCCCAATGAAACTCATAAAATGAGGTTACAAAGGAAAAAATATAAAATGTCTAAAAAGGGTCCCAAGGAGTTACAACTGTGAATGAAAACCCCTGACAAGAAGCCATGTCTGCTAAGCCTGACAGATTAGAATTTCAGTGCTGTGAATAGACTGAAATATTGCAGGTTCAAAGACTTGTTACCTTATCTTGGGCTAGTTCTAGTCCTTTAGAACAAACACCCTGCCTACTTCTGTGTCAGAACTACCATCTTGTAGCTAATAGATAAAAAGCTTTTGCAATCTATGAACGTAACAGACCACTAGATTCCACTAACCCCAAAGCTCAGAAAGTATCATGTACCTACACAAAACCTTCCTCCAACTCCCTGTACCTGCCTCTCTGATGTACCCACTAACATGTTTTATTTTATTTTATTTTATTTTATTTTATTTTATTTTATTTTATTTTGATAAATAAAAATTGTTTATTCTTTTTTCTCCATTAATTATTTTTTCCATTGTTCACTTTACATCCTGATTGAAGCCCCTCTCTCATCCCCTTTTGTACAACCCCTCCCCCAATCCCTCCCCTTTTCCTCCAAGAAGGGCTGGCTCCTTGGGTACCAACTCATTCTGACACATCAAGTCACTGCAAGACCAAGCACATCCTTTCCCACTGATGCCAAACAAGGTAGCCCAGTTAGGGGACCAGGATCCACGAGCAGGCAGCAGAGTGAAAGACAGGCCCTGCTCCAGTTGTTGGGAGACTCACATGAAGACCAAGCTGCACATCTGCTCCATATATGCAGGAGAGCCATGAATGTATTTTTTTCTTCAACATTTCATTCATTTACATCTCAGATGTTATTCCCTTTCCCCATTTCTCCCTTATCCACACCAATTAATCCCCTATCCCATCCTTCCTCCTTTTTTGGTTTTATATCATTTAAATTAAAGGCAAGTATTAAGGTAAGTACTTGGTTGAGGAACTAGCAATACAAAAGATGCAAATAATCAATGAACCAGCAAGACAATAAACCCAGATAGTCAAAGAACACACAGGACAATAAACAAAGTACTGTGATCACTCCTGTGATTACTATTTCTAAGAGCTTATCAAGATGACCAAAAATATCTGAGCCTACTTCCCTGTCCTAGCCCAAAATTCATTTTCATGACTGAAGCAAACTTCTTTGTTCTAGCTTAAGTTTTAGATTTCTGCCTGTAATTACTTCTTTGTTCTAGCCTAGGATTTAGATTTCTGCCTGAAGTTACTTCTTTGTTCTAGCCTAATGTCAGATTCCTGCCAGCAGTCCATTTCCTTGTCCTTGGCCTATGTCAGATTCCTTCCAAGCAGCCTATTTCCTTGTCCTTGGCCAATGTCAGATTCCTGCAAGGTAGCCATCAAAGCTCTCCACATCTCCCCCTTTTTTATTGCATAAGCCAGACTGAGCCTGCCTTAGGTTGTTCTGACAAGAATGCTTTCCTTACCCATCATGGAATATGCATTATCAAAAGCAAGCCACTTATGTCTTGAGTTGGTAAGGCTCTGTGTAGAAACCTACCTGTCCTTGGCTTGCAAGCCTGTTAACTTAATAGCTCTATCTGGAGGTCCACTTTCAGTTTCAAGTCATATACTTTGACTACCAACCTTTTGATGTAATTAGATACAAGCTTTAACATGATGGGCAGGAATAAAAGTATTCCCAGAACAAGAAAGGCTAGCCTGATCAAGCTGTATACACCATTACTGAGGTTTGACCAAAATGGAAATACTGATCTCAAGCCATGGATAATTTTATCAGCATTATCTGCAGCATCAAAGCTCAACAGAGCAACTTTCTTTAAATTCATAATCTCAGCTATGCAGAGAGATGTTAGAATTATACTAAATACCCTACAGGTGTCTTTAAACTTTTTTCTAATTATAATGATTATCATTGTAAAATTTAGAAGTAACACCTCTCTAATGGTATTTGTCATGACACTCAAGATGGCTGCTAACTCTTAAATCCTGAACCTCCTTCCAATAATTTGAATAGAATATAGAGCATCAAACTGTTTTTCCAAACACCTATATAAATCCTCTTGTATACTCAACGCATTAGTACATTTTTTTTGCTAGATAATTAACAAAAGTAACTGTCTTAACTTCTTGTGTCAAAGCTATTGCAGAAGCAATGATGCTACCAATTAATGCAATAAAAGCTATTATACCAGCAATAATCAAGCCTATTGCCCTATTGCTTCTTCTTAAAGTCTAACTCACGTCTTCCAGCTCTTTCAAGCATTTTTCAGAGAATCAAGGTTTTCTAGTACTCAGAACAATAAGACAAAAGCTGGTTGATAGACTCCCATAACAGACATGCCAGGTGTCAACACACCAACACAATTAGAAAGTATACAGTCAATGCAACTTACAATAAATAATGTAGAAGAGACTAAACGAATTTTAGCTTGACAGCTATAAGAGCCTTAACACACGTACTGATGCTTATTTGAAATCCAGATCTTGTCCCAGCTTTATCTCTTGATATCATAACATCATCGAGAACTACAGCTAACTTCCAAATATGTATCTGAAAATGTCCAGTTCCTACCATCCAAATGAAGACTGTTATTTCCAATATTGTATTGATTTCTATACGAGTCTCAGAGTCCAACTGTCTCTGTACTTCTGTGATCCTAAGATCCTGGATGTAAGAGCTCTTGGGAGCCCAGCCCCCTTTGGGTTTTGTGAGATTGGGTGCAGAGCTGACTCTCACGATCTGCTCAGTGCTCAGACACAGACCTGAAGGAACTGACTTCCCTGGCCAGGAGTGAGTTCCTGGGTCCCACTGGGTCCCAGTTACAACATGCTTGAGGCAGATGTTGCTGCCTGCTTACCTAAGATCTTGCAGGAGTTAGAGCTCCTGGGAGACCCCGTGATCAGTTCAATGGTTAGCTGCAAGCATCTGTCTCTATATATGTCAGGCTCTGACAGAGCCTCTTAGGAGACAGCTCCTGTCAGCATGCACTTCCTGGTATCCACAACAGTGTCTGACTTTGTTGACTGAAAAAAGGATGGATATCCAGGTGGGGCAGTCTCTGGATGACCCCTCCTTCAGTTTCTGTTCCACACTTTGTCTCCATATTTGCTGCCATGAATATTTTGTTACTCCTTCTAAGACGGACCAAAGTACCCACACTTTGATCTTCCTTCATCATGAGTTTCATGTGGTCTGTGAGTCGTATCTTGGGTATTGCACGGTTTTGGCCTAATATCCATTTATCAGTAAGTGCATACCATGTGTGTTCTTTTGTGATTGGATTGCCTCACTCAGGATATTTTCTAGTTCCATCCATTTGCCTAAAAATGTCAGGAATTCATTGTTTTTAATTGAGTAATATTCCATTGTGTAACTGTACTACATTTTCTGTATCCGTTCCTCTGTTGAAGGACATCTGGGTTCTTTCCAGCTTCTGGCTATTGTAAATAAGGCTTCTGTGAACATAGTGGATGCTGTATCCTTGTTATATGTTGGAGCATCCTTTGGTCATATGCCCAGGAGAAATATAGCTGAGTCCTTAGATCCCTTGAAGGCTAAATGCTCCAGTGGGGGGGAATTTGGTGATGGGGAGGTGAGAGTGGTTGGGTGCATGGGGGCACATCTTCATAGAAGCAGGAGGAGGGGGAATGGGATTGGAGGCTTCTGGGGGGGGGATAAGGAAAGGGGATAACATCTGAAATGTAAATAAAATATCCAATAAATATTAATTTAAAAAAGGTAAGTGTGCTTCAAAAAATAAAAACAGACATTTTAAGGCCATTAAATATATTTTTTTAAAAAACAGTGTGGAACAGATAGAAGCAGAGCTTTTTAGAGCAGTGGAAAAGCAGAATACATGAAGAAACACCCACACCTCTACAGCCAATTGAATTTTGACACAGATCTCAAAACAATGAATAGTAAAAGGATACTCTCTTTTAAAAAATGGCGTTGGAATTATTCTAAAAATTATCATCATTGATCCTATCATTTTCAGGGGAAGGATCTCTTGATTAGTTTAAAATTGAGACTGACTTCTAAGCTAAAGCAGACCTTTCTGACCACAAAAACTGTAGGAAATTGAAGTAGGTTCAACGTCTGTTGAATTATTTTAATATACTTAAAATAATCTGGACAAAGAACACAGACAACTGATGATTGCCAAAAGAAAGGGTCCTGTATGATTTGCAAACTTCATTGAAAAATAAGAGCTAAAAGTCAGGAACTTTCAGAGAAATTATAGTTAAGTCCCCACAACTAGATATAAGAACAGACTTTTTTAGTGTGACGGTAGAAGCTCAGGCTGAGAAAGGAAGGCAACATATCTGAGGTACTTCATGTCTGTTTTGACCTATCAAGAAAGCAGAAAGGCGGCCAGAGGATGGAAGAAGATATTTGCAACTACTAGTTTTAGTTTATATAATGTATAGAAAACTACAGTATTCCACAACAGACACAACACCATTTTTATAATGGACAGAATGTATTTCTTCACTAATATACAATGGCTACAAATGTAAGAAAAGAAATGTGACACCATCAGTCATCAAGGAAATGTAGGTCAAAAGCATGTGTTCTGTCACTTTACATCTATGAGAAGGTCCTGGTAATAACTTCAAAGGAAACAAATCAAATATTTTAGTTAGATGTAAAACAATTCACACATAAAAAAACAGGTAATATCCTTCTATTAAAATAGATGAACACCAAATCACCATATAAACCATATATTTATTATTGGGTAGAAATAATGGAATCTTATACCTACATACAACTTGAACCTGTGCATGCATCTTCCCAGTATCACAATTCAAAAAATCTCCAAAGGAAATAGCTTGCATGCCTGTCATTTGCACTGATGCATAAACCAGCAGCATTATGCACATTTCCACCATGGATAAGGAATTAAGTACCATACATATTACAACACCCACTCAACCCCAGAAAGCAGTGTGCTAAATAAAACAAACTAACAGCAAACATTAACATGTCATATCAGTTTATTTTCTGAAATACACAGGGTAAATATTTTAAGAATCAGAAAACATGGCAGATGTCCGGATTAGGAGAAAAGGAATGAGGAATTCTAATATGGTACAGTTTCTCAATTAAAATAAAAAGGCTCTAGAGCAATAGTACCACTGGTATCTTTGCTTCAAAACACTTTTACTATGTAATGGTCACTACTGTGTGAATTTTATCTTGATTGATTTTATACGACCTTTATTAATTTTCTTCTTTTACAATGGCATGCATGCATATAGTGCATTCTGGTTACTCTGACTCACCCTTTCCTGTCCTCCTATCCACCCCTGCCACCTTCCCTACATTTCCAATCCCTTTCTCACGCTTACTTCTTTGTGCTTTGTCCTGTGTCCATTGTCTTTTATAAGTGCAGTCTGGATGACCTTGGGTTCTTAATTATCCATTGGAGACTGATGGGCTCATCCATGGATACATACATGAAGATGATGATAATACCCTCTCCTGAATAACACACCAGTAGCCAAGAGTCCATCAGGGTAGAGCATGATACAGTAAGTCCCTCTGTCTGACAGTATACACATTGTTGTCTGTGCTGTGTTCAGGCAATCAATCATATATGTTATGAGATATTGGTTATAAAAGTTGTATCTTACCTATGACATAGCAAGAATATTGAGATGAAAAACCAATAAAAGCTTGTTTAAAGCTAGAAAATGAAAACTAACAGCCTAGGCTTTCCCATAAAATATAAATAAACTTTATGAGAGGGTGTTTGCAAATCCTTGTGACTGTGATATGGGGGCAGGGCGAGCAGGATGAAAGTCTAACTATGCTTTTGTTCTGATACCTGTGTGTGAGTATCTACTTGCCAGCCATTCAAAGAGCCTATCTCTTCACCACTGATGACTCGTGACAATGTAGATTAACTGTTCTCAAGAAAAATTTTTCTTGACTCAGTCATTGCGTGCTTCCTAAACAAAGAATTATGTTTATTTCAGTGTCTTTGATTTAATCACACTGATCAAACTGTTTTTATTACTATTGCTCTGTAGTATATACAGTTGGAGGTCAGAGACGGTGACACTTCTAGAAGTTCTTTTATTGTATAGGACTGTTTTAGCTATCCTGTTTTTGTTGGTTTGTTTTTGTGGTTGTTTTCTTTTTCTTATGAAGTTGAGAATTGCTCTTTCAAGATATGTAAAGAATTGTGTTGGGATTTTGATGGGAATTTCATTGATGAATCTATAGATTGCTTTTGGTAAAATGAACATTCTCACTATATTAATCCAACTGATCCATGAGCATGATCCATCTTCTGATATCTTCCTCAATTTCTTTCTTCAGTGACTTGAAGTTCTTGTCATACAAACCACTCATTCACTTGCTTGGTTAGAGTTACACTAAGACATTTTATATTATTCATGGCTATTGTAAAGGTATTGTTTTCCTAATTCCCTCCTTGGTCCTTTCATCATTTGTATAAAGGATGGCTACTGATTTTTTTGGTAAATTTCTATGCACTCACTTTGCTGAAGGTATTTCTCAGCTGTGGAAGTTATCAGGCAGAATTTGGGGGTCACTTATGTATACTGTCATAACAATAGTGGTCAGGTGTGGGGAGAAGGAGGTAAGAGAGGCCTGGGAGTGAGAATGGCAATGAGGGGCATCTCTGGTGATTGGCTAGAGGCCTGGAATGGGAGAGGACACAGGGAGTCTATGGGGCTGACTTTAGCTAAGACTTCTACCAGAGAAGGACATTAGAGACTAGAATGGGTACCTCCTGTATGCAGGTAGGATTTCCAGAGGAGGGAGGAGGTCATCAATCCAGCCAAGAAACCTTCAAGCCAAAATTTGTCTTGCCTATAAGATGTGCAGGGATAAAGATGGAGCAGAGTCTGAGGGAACAACCAACCAATGACTGCCCCAATTAGAGACCCATCCCATGTAAGAAAGCCAACACCTGACATTATTAATGCTATATTTGCAGACATGAACCTAGAACAATAAAACATCAGGCAGAATCTGATGAGTCTTGTGGAAGAAGTAAGCAAGTCAGAAGAATCAAGGACACCACAAGAAGACACACAAAGTCAACTAACCAAGAACCATGGGTACTCACTGAGTCTGGGTCACCAACCAGGAAGCATGCAGAAGCTGGACCTAGTTCCCTTACATATCTGTAGCAAACGTGCAGCTTGATGTTCATGTGGTTCCCCAACCAAGTGGAACTGGGACGGCCTCAACCTTTGTTCCATGATATTGGATCCCTCTTCCCTCTAACTAGACTGCCTGGTGGGGGTCTTACTGGGGAAGACTAGATGCCCCATGGTAGAGTGGTACCCAAGGGGGGATCCCCTTCTCTGAAGAGAAGGGGAAGAAGTAATTACAGGAATATTTTTAAGGCTGGAACTTGGAAAAAAGGGAGGGGGCTATGAACCGAATGTAAATGTGAAACTGTCAGAGAGCAGAACGGGAGGGGGATAATAGCTAGACTGTAAAAAAAAAGATGTAATAATAGTAATAATAATAGAAAATCTTTAAAAAGAACTGTGAACAGACACCAACTATTGAAGAAAACAGACATTTCAAAAACTGAAAGTACCTGAGTTTGTTTATCAGTATAAAAGAGTAGTAAATTCATGTGAAAAGCTCAAAACTCAGAAGGACAGAATTGTGTCATTGAAAAGCAAATGCAAGGACATTTTTGTGAGTAGAAAGAAAATGTTCCACCAGCTTCAGGAGGTGTTGCAGTATTCTCTTGCGTTGACATGTCCGTGAGGGAGGCGGAGAAGGCTCTGAATCAGACCCTTGCTTTCTTTAGGGTCCTTAGAATGATTAGCCGTTAATCGTAGTTACATGCAAGTTTAGCAAGCCTCTCATTTAAAAATTTTTCAGAAAAGTAAAAGCCATAATAACTATGCTAAACATTTTATAAGGCTGATTAAATTATTTGAATTTCAGTGATTGTGGGGAGTTGGAATGTTGTAGATCCAGATATATTAGGATATCTTAGCCTCCCAAATGCCTATGTATTAGCCACCTCTGTGTGAATCCTCATCACCATCATTGTGACCATTAGGTAAGTGTTTGAGGGATGCTTAAGTTGAAAATGTCATCAGATAGCATGTGAGGCCTATAGTTGAAAACTCCTGCTTTACTACCACCCTCCTACCTGGTTTACCCATCAATGCATACAAAAGTGTTTTGAGTTTCTTTGTTCTGCTACAATTAAAACTTCATGAAACTGTTACTACATTGTAATTGGAACATGGTATTTAGGGCAACCTAAATTTGTATTCCTGGGTCATGGCCATGGCCACTTATATTTGGCTCCGGAATAAATAATATATTGTCGTTGAGGTTAGAAATGTGTTTAATGTGCGCTGTCACAAATTTTAAAAATTCAGATGTTGCAGATAGTGAAACTCTGACATATTTGTAAGTTGGAGATACTGACTATTAAAGACCATACCTTAGAGATAAAGTCCAAGTAGTCAGTTATGATGGTTCCCTATTGATATATCTACGAACTACCTCTTACTGGTAGAGGTGACTGATTGAAGCTAAAAGTGTACAGTCAGAATAGATTTTTACAGTAGTGATAACCCATCTATACCAATATTATTAAGAACTGGTAAGACTACCCAAGTCATGTAAATTCCTGAAACTGTCAAAACTGGAAATGGTTATCCTCTTTAAAATTTACTCTCTAATATTTTCTTGCATTTACACAATGTGATATGATCCTCTTCACCACTGTTCGCATGCTCCTCCCTCCAAACCCTTCATCAAATGTCCCTTTCAACTTCATTTCCTCTTATGTTTCATGTCTCCATGCATTCAATTAGCGCAATCAAGGTGTGCATGCAATCACCCTGTAGCTCATGGAAATCCTACCTATGCCTCTATCTCCAAAGAAAATGTCCATTCGCTCCAGCCACAACTATCAATAGCTCCTCAGCTAGTGGTAGAAACTTGCAACACTCTGAACTGTTGACTGGCTTGTTGTCATACAGCTGTAGTGAGCTCACAAGTGCAGCAGCCATGACGTGTCCAGAAGACACCACTAAACAGCACTTGTCACCTCACTCAAGCTCTTACATTCTATCCACCCTTTCTACCACAATGCCCTGGGCTTTAGGAGTGGGGGTTGACATAGATGCTCTCTTAAGGGCTGAACTCTGAGATTGCTTCTGAACAAGGCTATTCACAATCCTCACAGTAATGAAAGCAAAAGAAATCACAGTTGCATCACCCAACACCTCTGTCATGTCCATCTTCTTCAACCCAAGCCCTACACCATCACTAAATTATCCAAAAATCTTCACTGAACAACCTACATAACCACTGCTAGTGCCTGAGCTCTCCCATCTTATCATTGAAATTCTGAGATGCAGAGATCAACACTGTAGCTCTTCTCCCAGTTATCTGTTTTCCATTCACTACCCAGTGCTACATCTATCTTCAAGTCATCTTTCCAATATTACTCGTATCCCCTCCCTGCCTCTTTTAAGTTTCCATCAGAGGTCTGAACAACTTGTTTTACTTAACACATTTGAAAATACTTTAACTTTGGTTTTGTATGCCAACCAATTAGAGTAACCTGTATTCATCAAGAATTATGTAGAATTTTCTCAGTGATTTCTCAGTGATTCATACACATTTATTTTATCATCAGAGCTTGAACAAAAAAGTCATATTTGACAAATAAATACAGATTGATTCAATTATCAGAAAAAAGAAATTTGCCCTCTTTTAAACATTCAGATTTTATTAGGCATTGTAGTTTTAGCTGAATAGTATGATCACCATAGGAAAATCTATACTTTAAGTGTATTTTCTATCTAGTTAGAATGTTTCTTCATTCTAATCCATGACATAAATGTCATAGTTTCATATTTAATACCTCTATTTATTTTCTATGCATGCACATACATAATCGCAATAATAAATTTGATGTATGCTACAAAGTGTATTTCTAATTAGTTTGATCAAAGATCTTGTAGTCAGTGCTGAGTAATGGAAATTGTGCCAGTAAAAACTCTATAGCTCCTGACAGGGGGAAAAATGGCCGTACATTGATTCTGCTCTCCCAGCCTTCCAGAGAAACATTTACTTGCAGCATATTTATAACAGCACCTAAAAGTATATATAGTCACCACTTATAATATCCCTAGAGGCTCTGCAGCGGTAAGCAGCAGGACATCAAGCTATTTCTGCTGTTTTTAAAATTGTTCCTGCCATCTTTCAATCTGGTCTATTGTGACTTTTAACACTTGCACTCTCTGGGAAGTCCACAAGGGCAAACAAAGAAGTGGTGTGACCATAAAGAGATCCCAAATGGCCCTCCTGTGCCACCCTTGCATCCAGAGGGTGTTTGATGTGTGAATGAAAATAGATCACCCTCAGTGAAATACTGATTCACAACAGTGACTATGTCTTGGAGAGAAGTAAACTAAAAAAGCTGTGGGGAAATCAGTGGGAAATGAGTCAAATCCATATGTCTAAGGATAGATAAAGCTATATCTATTTCTTCAGAGAACCAGAGATTAGGAATAAAAGGTTTTATAGAGAAGTTCATAGGGTCAGAGTCAAGAGAGATACAGCATAGTTACTACTGATATTTTCCCTTAGAGACCCATGTTCTAAGAGACTTCAAAGAAACTTGTATTGCAGAAAACTAAGCCTCCCACAGCCATACAGCCAAATAGAACTTCAAGTCCTTCTTTTATGCATCATATGGGTTCAATCAAGATTATATTTTTGTCAAATCTTACTTTTTGTCATCTAGAAAATATGTCAAAAGCAAGTTTCTAAGCATAGGAGATATGATCCTTAAATGAACATATCGTTCTTGTGTTTACTCATTGTACATTCAATGAGAGGGAATAAGGACTTGGATATTAACATATCCAAAGTTGTCCTTTCTTAACATGTTGTTTATAGCCTTATAAAAAAGTTAATAGGAAATTAAATTAATTAATAAGAAAGTTAATGGGGGCTAATAGGAAGATGGCTTAGCAGTTAAGAGCATTGGCTGTTCTTGCTAAAGATCCAGGTTTAATTCCAAGTACCCAGATGCCAGTCGAACTCCAGTTCAAGGGAATCTGATGACTGCTTCTTGCCTCAGCAAGCATCCGGCATAACAAGATTACACACAGGCAAAACACCCATACTCATAAAAATAATAAAAATACCTTAAGTATCAAAGTTATAAAGTAAGTGTTTCTCACATTTCTCATTAAAGAAAAAGAGAGGGTGGTATACAAGGAATCATTCTGGGATTTTACTGAAGATATTTTTATAAGTGACATTTAAATGGAATAAGATGCATAAATAATATGAAGATATAGAAAAACGTTCCAGAGGTAAAGGAAGTGTCTGTGGGAAAGCCCAGAATTCTAATGGGTTTGGCAGATCTTAGAAATATGAGGAAGGTCTGGGTGAGTTACATAGGCAGTAAGCAAGCTGTGCTGATAGGTGTTGCATATCTTGCATGATTATATAATCACACATAAATTAGCTTTTACCCTAAGCAGAGTAGGAAGAATCTAAAGTAAAATCACAGAGAACTGGCACAGCCATGCTTTTATCTAAAGCAGATTATTCTGAAAATCTTGTAGTTAATCATAAAAGTACAAATAAGGATATAAGGAAATTGAGGGATAAATTTTGATGATGACTTGAAACAGGAGGTAGAGCTAAATAGTTCCATAAGAAACATGCAGCTAATTGTATCTGACTTCATATTGGACTTGACATTGGGAAGAAATGAAAATAACAGCCATAGAGAAATTTCACAGTTTTTACTATGCTGGAATTTAACAAATGGGTCATACTGAGCAGGAAAAGACAGTTCTATCTGTGTTTTCTGAGGTGCAAGTCTTGCGACACGGCCACAGGCTGGTGGAAACAAAAGGATAGGCATCAAAAGCAAGACACAAAGGACTAATTTAAAAGAGACAAGAAAACTCGCAACATTTACAAAACAGACAGAAGGAATGGGAGTCTAAGCACAAGGCAGAGTTTCCCATTTATGAATAAGAACAAGGCAAGTAGAAAGGACAGAGAGAGAGGGAGACAGGACATTCAGTGGAATGGAGATGAATAAGGATTTGAAGTGGTAAGACATAAGAGACAGTATGGCTGAGCAAAAGAAGACAGAAAAATGAGCATGTGCCTGAGACCAATGACATTTCCTGGCTATACCAAGCAATTGCTTTGTCACATTTTTTGGATATAAATTTAGGCTGAGACCAGTTTCTACACATTCAATTCATATGGGACTTTTCAAATACATTTTCCAATGGGATTAATGATGATTACAATTAGACAGTTATTGTGGTGGATCAGGGATTTTAATCTCCGAAGAATTTAATGAAAGCATGAAGAGAATAATAGAATAAAGAGTCTAGAAACTAATCTAGCTAAATAATTCAATGAAAACATGAAGGGATAATAGGTTAAAAAGTCTAGAATCTCAATATAATCAAGAAAATTATACGATGAAAGATACATACACAGCTATACTCAGAAACTGGATTACTTGGAGATGGTATAGTTAAAAACATGTGATTATGAGACTAGAGTAGAGGAAAAATAGTGTTCAGATAATAACATTGTATCATTGTATGGATAGGACACAAAGAATCATAAAAGTATAGCTCATGAAGAACACTGAAAACCAGATGCTTTTATGGTAGATAAGAAAGACATCAGTTTTAAGTAAGTCTATGGAGAAAGGCATAGTTATTTCAAGTAGCATGGGAAATATATGACCTGAAGTATATCATACTTGACTGTTCTTTAATTTCTTAAACTGATAACAGCAAAAGAAATCTACAAATTACATGTGGTCTAATTGCTTCTTTGAAACAAAGTACATCAGTATACTTATAAGTTTCTCAAAAATTATTCTTGTCCAAAGTAAACACAGGAACAAAAAACATGGAGCAGAGACTGAAGGAAAGGACATCCAGAGACGTCCCCATCTAGGGATCCATCCCATCTACAGACACCAAACCCCCACACTACAACCAAGAAGCGCTTTCTGACAGGAGCAGAATGTGGTTGTTCCCTGTGATGTTCTACCAGCACCTGACCAAAACAGATGAAAATATTCACAGCCAACCATAGGACTGAGGCCAGGGACCCCAATGTAAGAGCTAGGGGGAAGGACTGGAGGAGATGAAGGAGATTGCTACCCCATAGGAAGAACAATATCAACTACCTGGACCACCCAAAGCTCCCAGTGACTAAACCACCAACAAAAAAGTATACATGGAAAGAACCAGGACTCCAGATAAATACATAGCAGAGGATAACCTTATCTGACATCAATGGGAGGGGAGGGAGGCTTGATGTCCCATAGTAGGAGAATGCTAGAGGGGTGAGGCAGGAGTGGGTGAGTAGGTGGAGGAACACCCTCATAGAGATAAAGAGGAAGGGGAGCTATCAGAGAGGTTATGGAGGGGTAACCGGGAAGGGGAATATCATTTTAAATATAAATGAATAAAGTGATTAATAAAAATTGCATTATCATATTAAAAAAAGAAATGTATCCCCAATGATATAAAGTGTTTCTCAAGGTTGCTTCATGAATTTATAAAAATTTTAGGCTTGAAATTTAGTTTAGTTTTCTTTCTATACCGTCAAATTCAGGTGGCATTTTCCGGTTCTACAGTGTAATTGTGGGGATTTCAAAGGAGACTAATAAGTAATGTCTTTTTCTCTCTCTCTCTTCCTTTCTTTCTTTCTTTCTTTTTTTCTTTCTTCTTATTTCTCTTGTATAGGTGTGTGTGGTATGTCTGTGTAATCATATAAGTGTTGCATTGCATATCTCTCTCTCCTTTCTCTCTATCTCTCTGTCCCTCTGTCTCTGTGTATATGTGCACATGTGGTATATGGGTGTGTGTGCATGTATGCATGCAAGTGCATGTGTGTGTACCTGTGTGTGTGTGTGTGTGTGTGTGTGTGTGTGTGTGTGTGTGAATCTAGAGGCCAATGGCTGATGTCAGGTATCATCCTCAATTACTCTTCACCTTATTCATCGAGGCAAGGTCTCTCACTTGAAAGCAGGCTCTTTAATTTGCCTAGTCTTGCTAGCTAGCCTCCAGTCTACTGAGATAATACATAGTCAGCATATTACTTAGATAATCTTTGTTGGGCATATACCCAGAAGATGCTCCACCATGAGGACAGATGCCCCACTATGTTCATAGCAGCCTTAACTGTAATAGCTACAAGTCAGTATGCCCCGTAACCAAACAATAGATATAGAAAATGTGGCTCATTTAAACAATGGAATACTATTCAACCATTAAATGACGACATCATGAATTTTGCAGGAGAAAGAAGGATGGAACTAGAAAATAACATCCCAAGAGAGGTAACCCAGACCCAAAAGGACATGCATGGTATGTACTCACTGGTAAGTGGATATTAACCAAAAAGTCCACAATAACCATGATACAAACAACAGATCATAAGAAGATTAAAAAGAAAGAAGGCCCAAAATGAGATGCTTCAATCCCACTTAGAAGAGTAAACAAAATAATCGTGGGAGGCAGAGCGAAGCAGGGACCTGAGTGTGGGAGGGGAGGAGAATGGGAAAAGGAGGCAGTATCAGGTATAGGGGGATATGGAAGAAAAGCCCAGAGAGACAGGAGAATGAATGGAAATATGCAGCTATAGGAAGTGGGGGTAGGGGGCTCTAGAAAGTCCCAAAGACCAGGAATGGGGGAGGATCTCAGGATTCAATGGGAATAACTTTAGCCAAAATGCCCAACAGTAGAGAGATAGAACCTGGAGAGACCATCTCCAGTAGATAAACAGGAATCCCTGTGAGGGATGGTGGTTGCCAAACTACCTTCAAAATTTTTGGCCCAGAATTCTTCCTGTCTAAAGAAATGCAGGGACAGAAATGGAGCAGAGATTGAAGAAAAGGCCATCAAGTGATAGGTCCAACTTCAGATTCATCCCATAGGCAGGCTCCAAACCCTAACACTATTACTGATGGCATTTTGTGCTTGCAGACAGGAGCCTGGCATGGCTGTCCTGAGATGCTGTACCAGCAGCTGACTGAGACATGTGCAGATACTTACAGTCAACCGTGGAACTGAGGTTGAGGACCCATATGAAAGAGTATGTGGAAGGATTGAAGGAATTGGAGGGGACAGCAACTCCATAAGAAAAACAAGAGTATCAACTAATCCAGACACTTGGGAGCTCCCAGAGACTAACTCATCAACCGAAGAGCTTTATCTGGCCTCAATGGGGAAGGATGTGCCTAATCTTGTTGAGACATGATGTCCCAGGGAAAGGTTATGCAAGGTACAGTGTGAGGTGGGGGGTTTGGGGGGGGGGGGGGGGGTGGGTGGGGGAGCACCCTCTTAGAGGCAAACTGTAGTAGGGAGGAGGTGAAGAGCTCTTGGAATGGAGATTGGGAAGGGGGGCAAACATTTGGATATAAATAAATAAAACAAATTTTAAAACTAAAGTAAAAACATGTAACAGAAGAAAGAGGAGGGGAAGGAAGAAGAGGAAGAGGAGGAGGAGTAGCTCAGTCCTAAAACACATGAACAGAAGAGAAGTTAGAAAAAATGTTAGAGCCAAAGGACCAAGAGAATTGCTAAGATTGTGTCTTCTAGAAATAATAGGGAAATTTCACCCATTATACCTCAACAATATAGCTTCCTACACATGATCTGAACAAGGACAATATAAATAGACACACAATGGTAGAAAGGAAAAGTTTCATGGAGCCCTACCCTTAGACAAAGAACCATAGGCAACAAAGGAATATTGAAAGTGAGAGATCATTTTTACTCATAAATGAGCCCCCTACTCATAATTGGTTATCTAATGCTAACCTGAAATCATATACACAAGCAACACAATGTGCACTAAGCAGATTATACTTAAATGTTTATGTGTGTGCACAAACACACATATGTATACATAGGGAGGCCATAAATTTGAAATGAGCAAGAAGGTAGAAGAGGAGGACACGAGTGAGGTTGGAGGGAAGATTGAGAGAGAAACATATGTAATTATATTTTAATTATAAAAATAAAATTTAAAATGTACCCAGACTTACTCTATTTGTCCAAGACTTCCAAATTGATAAATCTACTCATCTGAAAAGAAACACTGATAAAACAAAAATTAAGTAGACATTAAAGACAGGAGCCTTAAACTTGTCAATATAATGACATATAAAAAACTTTCAGAAGGTAAGAGATAACTTCTCCCAAATAACAAAGAAATCATCATTAGCTCTTCCTCCTACTCCTATCCCTCCTCTATAGTGGCTTATATGGAAAGCACAAACCAATTTAATGAAAGCTTGATCAGACCCCTGCAGAAAATTAAGACATAGGGATTGTGGGGACCTTACTGGTTTTTATTTCATCTCCCAACTTCTCAATCAGAACAGGCCACTCTGGAGCTCATTTTACATCTTGGCCTCTTTATCGGATTATCTTTCTTTCTTCAATGTCTTTTTTCTTTGACTTCTGAAATTAAAGCAGTACATATATCTTTATAGAAAACACAAATTTTCAGACATGTGTGAAGTATTGTCAAATTCCCATTTTATGCAGCCACAGTGAAAGAAATGAAAAACTCAAGTCCTTGGTCTTTTTTTTTGGGGGCGGGGGCGGTCCAAGACAGGGTTTCTCTGTGTAGCCCTGGCTGTCCTGAAACTCACTCTGTAGATCAGGCTGGCCTCGAACTCAGAGATCCGCCTGCTTCTGCCTCCCAAGTGCTGGGATTAAAGGTGTGCGGCACCACTGCCCGGCAGTCCTTGGTCTTGTAAAGAGACATAAAAGTTACTTCATTTGCCAGATGTAGTCCTCATATTTCACTTCAAATTAAGTTTAAATTTAAATAGTTTCATCTATAGATAAATACCAGCCATAAGCTAACTGTCAAAGTAGTAGTGAAGCCAGAAGATGAAACTATATCTGTGTTGCATTTCTTGATGGTAATATGTCTGAGAATGATTAAGTTTTCAAAGTGTATATTCATTTTTCAAGCTTTCCTCCCAGCAGAAATATCTATAATTTGAAAAGAGCGTTAATTTGATCAGAACCTGTGGCTTGGCTTGGATACAGAAGCAATGCTCAATACATACTATTTAAGAATATTCCTCACTGATCTCTGAGAGGTGAGATTTGATGGAGACATCCCATTCAGAACTGTGAGTTCCAAGGTATACACATACATATACACATACACATCATATACACATACATCATATACATACACACACACATATGCACATGCATCATATACACATCCACACACTCATATACATATACAGTCTGTCTGTGAGTCTCTCTGTACCTGCTTCTATCTGTTGAAGGAGGAAGCTTCTCAGATAATGGTAGAACAAGGCCCTGATTTACAAATACAGCAGAATATCATTAGGAATCATTTCATCACTATTTGGTTTTTTGAGACTAGTAGTATTTTGTTCTTGTGCCTTCTCCTGAGACTCGTTTCTTTCTGTTGATTTGACTTGTTCAACTTCAATATGATGTTTTTTGTTTTATCTTAGTATATTTTACTTTGTTATGATAAGTTGTTACCTCTTAGAAGACTGTTCTTTTCTAATGAATAACAGAAAAAAACTGGACCAATATAGGGGAGGGGGAAGCAGGGAAGAGCTTGGAGGAATAGAAGTAGAAGAAAGTGTAATCAGGATATACTGTATGAAAAACAGAATTTATTTTCTATGCAATGGAAAAATGGTGATCAATTAGACTAGGGTAAGAAGGAATGTAAAAACAGTTTGAATTTGCATGTCCATGGTGCTTAAAAACATTGACTACTTTTTCAGACATTTATGGCCCTTCTTAGAGTTTACTCTAAGAACTCTCTCATTGCATGGATGATTCGGGATTTTTTTTCATTTTAATTTCTGCTGTTCTTTGTATATTCTAGTTATTAATGCTGTGCCTAATGTACACTTGACAGATTTTTTCCCCACTATTTAAGCTCTTTGCTCTAGTGATCACTTCATTTGCTGTACAGAAGCTTTTTAATTTCATGCCTGCTGTAGCAGTTGTCAATTCATGAGGTTATTTTCTGTTTTGGGTATCATTTTTATAGTCCTGGAAGAAAATGAACAGAACTGGAAATCATGTTTTTTTTTTAAATAAAAAGAGGCCAGACTCAGAAAGATAAACGCTTCATTTTTTCATATGCAGAATCTAGATTTGTGTGTATACATGTGTGTAGTATAATTAGAATAATGAAAAACCAAAAAGAGTTTATAACTGAGGAAAGGGGATTCAGAAAACAGAGTAATAGGATATATATGCTATATGAAAACAGAGCAGGGTAGTATTTAGAGAATGAAGAAGACCAGCAAGAAGGGAGACGGCTTTGGAAGATGACTAATAAGCATTGTATATATTGAATATATATAAAGACATCATAATGAAACCCATTATTTTGTATACTACTTTGAAAACAACACAAAATGAAAAGAGGACTTTAGAAAAAGATACTAGTTGATATCTAGATGGTGAGCATCTGGAACCTATGCATGGCATGCCAAGCAGAATTGGGTGGCATGAAACATCTAACGTTCCACAGGTGCTTAGGATGAGGGAAATAAGGACGCCCCATTTACCCTTGCCTTGTAATGGATTGTGTCCTCCAGCAATGCACCACAGCCATCTCAGGTGCCATGTAGCCAAGTGGAAAGCAGTAGTAAGGATTTATGGTTTAAATAAATTACTTCCAGAAGTGATGTTTCCAAGCTATTAGTGTGGAACAAATAGTCTGAAAGATCTGGAGAGAGAAGACAGATTTCTGTAAGCAAGTCAGCAGAATGAGCAACAGTCACAGCTTCACCCCTTCAAATCACATTTATGCATCTGTTCTATAACATGATTAAAAATATCATGCTCAATGTGGTCAGCAATTAGATTAATAAACATGCTCCAGCAAAACTAAGTTATCTAGCACCTTAGTTTCTATGTTTCTTATTCAAATAATTTACAAGTAAAAAAATGTTTAGATAGAATTGAGGGCAATAAAAATAGCCTGCAGTTTTCTAAATCAAATTACATCTGTTTTAAAACTTACACTGAAGTACTCATAAAAATCTAATCAAAATGTTTATGAAGGAAATAATTCTTTCATAGATCATTACATCAGAAGAGACTAAGACCCCAGTCCTTCGAAGGTCCCAAAGCTCAGAACTCCAAATGCTTAGTAACAATATAGCAAGCACTCAAAGTTCTCTTGCTTTACATGTTCAGTAAGATATGTCCAAGGACTATACTAAATGTTTTAGAAACATTTGAGACTAACAATATACAACTAAACTATGACATCATTAGTTTATTTTATACTATCTAGATTATAATCAGAGGGGAAAAGCACGGAATACTGAATGTCCAAGTTTGGAAATACACTCACCATTTTTCACATTTGCTAAATAACAAATAGCCCGTCCAGGTATTATTACTTTTGAAGAAGTAGGGAGGTACAATTTTCATGAACTCAGAAGTAAATGAAAATCATATACAAATAAACCGTATTTGTAAAGAATAAACACCTACCACCATTTAATGTTTAGGTCATTCTATATCAGATGTAATCTCAACTCTTCCTCCAAGGGAGTATCACCAGTGTCCAGCACATGCCTTTAATGGAAGAGAATGTTTACAACAGGATCAAATTCTACTTCAGGGAATTAGAAACTAGAAAACAAACTCATTGTATCCAATAACTCAGTATAGATGGACAGAAACAGAAAAAGATAAGAACAATGATTGTTCACTTCACTTCAAAATGATGAATGGGAAGCATAAAAATAATCACTGGTTCATACTAGCTCTGAAAATCCACTGAGCAGATGTTGTAAAGGCTCCCTCATTAGAAGGGAAGTCTCATTGCCTTTCCTATCTCCTCAACTACTTTCTTTCTCTCTGCAGCAAGAGCTTCTTGGGCTGGATGGATTTTATCTTTTCATATTTGAGTGACAATCACATGGGAAGCATGGGTCACGCCATTGGTGTGAGATGAGAACACAAGCCATAAATGTCAGATATTCCCCATGGAATTGGCTTTGCCAATATAAAATAGAAAAAAGGAAGAAGTGTGTATCCTCTCCCAAAAATGTGATGCCAAGGTGTGTTTTCCCATCACTATCTTTTCTAAGGAATACTTGTGGAACAGTTTATGAAAGAAAAAATAGATGGATCACTCATAACCATCTATCTTCTTTCTCTCTATTGACCAACTTCTCTATAAAATAAACTAATAAGACCAAAATGCCAAAGCTTGACCATCAAATGCCTTGACAGCAACACTTTTCTCTCCTACTCACATCATAGGTGCAGAATAAGTAATGGACAGACATGATTTCAATGGGGAAAATATTATTCCAAATACCTGGAAGGATTGAAGGCCCTGAAGGGAATGGGAATCCTACAGAAAGACCAACATGTCAACCAACTTGGACCACTGGGAAATCTCAGAGACTGAGCCACCAACCAAAGAGCATACAGGGGCTGCACATACAACACATCAGAGGACTGTTTTGTCCTGCCTTAGCAGGAGAGGGTGAGCCTTATCCTTCAGAAACTGCCAGAGTAGGGGGATATTCAAGGGAAACATTCTCTCAGAGGCGAAGTAGAGGGAGTGTGGGGAGAGGAACTCGGTGAGGGAAGGCCCATGAGGGAAGGCCATGAGCATTTGGCAAATAAATAAATAAATAAATAATTTTTTAAAAGAAAAGAAATTTTCTGTCCACCTCAGACTACCTCCAAGTTCAGGTTTCCCAGGCAAGTCTTCCATCTTCTTCTTTTCAGGGGGGTTTTCTAGGCACAAAGACTAAGCTCGTCCTTACTCTTGGCATCCCCCTAAGCTGCTTACTCAGCATTCAGGAAATCTTCCCTCATCTTCTGGCTGCAATCCATCATAATGTCCTCACATGTAGCTTAGGCACTCTTCAGACACTGATGTCATTTCTGAAAACATTTAAAATCCAGAGGTAGAGAACGCTTTATCCTTCTGGATCTTCTATTGTATGTCTTCTCTTATTTAATACAAAATTTATTTTGAAATTATATCATTAGGCTGTTATTTCCTTGAGTTCTTAATTTTAAACATAGTCCCTTAGTGTCTTTTATTTTCAATGAGGGTTTAAACTTTCTCTATTTCTCAAGCATCTATCTTCATAGTTATATCAGTTTCTAAGACTGAACCAATTATAAGGGTTTTCCATTATTCTAACTATTATCACCAAGTCAAATATTCTATTTTTACAGTTACTCTCTACTTCTCTATTTACTTGGTTTTATACACTTGCATTACATCTAAAGTATTCCATTATAATCAGTCATATGACAATAATTTTCTCAACAGCTCAAATATGTTAAAATATCAAGTTTTTCCCCATCACCACTTTTTCCCAACTACTATCACATCACCCTTCCATAATCATCTCAGAGTCATCTGCCAAGTATTTTATCATCTATTGTTTAAATGAATACATTATTACCTTCTATCTTAGCAAATTGTGAAATATTTTAAGTTTACTTCACTATATGATATTTCTTTCATTATTCTCTACCTTTCATATTGTAGAATAATTTAAAGGGCAATCACTCTTAACTATCCAGTCATGCTTAGAAGCCTAATTAGAAGTTCTAGACCCCTAGAAAGCCCTTATGAATCCTAAGTTTTCCCTATTAAGAGAATAGTTCAAGCAATGAATTCTTATTTTCTTATATACAATTGCCGTTTTCTACACATGCTCCTACATGAAGAAGCATCATCAGTCCTGAAGAATCACAAAAGCAAGTCAGAAAATGTGAATGGGATGCACAACACTAAACAAAGCTTTACATCGGACTCGAGTGTTCAGTGATATAGCTCATCCCCCAATTTCTATTGTGCTTCATGCACCAGATACTTCAGAATTTTGGATTTCATTTCTCCATAGAATATGGTCAGGCCTTCCATATGTCAGGGAAGTCGGATGTTGACTATGGATAGACCTGTCAAATAATCCTTTTTAGTCACTTCTTTCAGGCATACTATGTGCAGACTAGAAGAACCATAATTCTGGGTGTCCTCTGGATCCTTGTTGGTCTCCTATCTCATTCTAAATTCCTGTTTTTTCTTTCCTTGATATCATACAGCTGGCATCTCTTGATTATTTTTTAACTGACTTCCTATTTTTCACAATTTGTCATGTATAAATTACTTCCCATTTTTTCAGATTCCTAAAAGTATGATTTTATTTTTAATTCTTTTCTAGCCTAACACAACAGAAAGCAATTCTAGCCATCAAAGCAACATACTTAGATTTCCAAATAAAGAAGAATGAAGAGTAAGTTATCACTGATAGATAAGAGCACAGAGACTGGATCTTCTATCAAGACGTTGTGTACTGAGGAGATGATGAAAAAGTCCATGTGTGACTTTTCTGGTTGGATCATAAGCAAGTACAAGGCATTATTGGCTGTTTCTTGTGGGAAAAATGCCTTCCCCATATCAGACTTAAGGCATAACTAATGCTTTAAGTTTCCACATAAAGTTACAACTACTGACTCAACTCTCACTCATAGGTAATAAATACAACTGCATTCCTTGACCATAAATCTTCACCACTGTGTACAAAGACTTGACTGAGTTTTGTAGAATGCTTTTGCTGAGGCCTCATGATAGACAATCAATACAAAGAATACTTCTTTGCCAATCTGACTCAGGAGTAAGAATATTCTCATTCCAAGTTTATTCCATATACCTTCCCCGTGTGTCCCAAAGACCATAGAATTATAGGAATTTTTGTTTCGAGTTTAAGTTGATGAAGTTAAGTTGATGACTTTCTGATTTCAACTACTATGCAGTTCCCTTGGGGAAGAAAAGATGAAACAGTGGAGAGCTATTACTTTTAGTCTAGCCGATTGAATTCAATTACAATCTTCTGTTTCTCCACATTGTATCATTAACTAGCACGTATACCCCTGAAAAGCACAAAGATTCAAGGCTTTGTAAAAATTATATAATCCTTTTCGTTTGATAGCTTATCTCAAAAATAGCAAAGGCAGAATCTCCCAGAGACAGTTTGTGTAAGGATCCTCGAATAGTCTCAGTCACATAGTAAGTAGGAAATCATGAACAGTGATAATTTTGAACATTATTTTATCATGATGGCAGTTTAGACTATTCAACATCAGCTCTCTCTATAACCTACACATTTTATACACACTTTTGACTCATGTTTAATTCATTTCTCCTCACTAAAAAATTAAACATCAATATTTAAATAATAATGAACAGGGTGTTCCAGAAGGATAAATAGATTGAGCCTTGGGTCCTCAATTGAAATTTTATTTGCATTCTGGCAAAAAGAGATCCATCAGCTCAGATTGCAAATTAAGTCCTCACCCTGAAGGCAGAGCCTAAGGAATCATCATTTCTGTCTATGATCTATTTATTTGTATTCTACAAAATGTTTGCAAGCTTTCCCACTTGAATTATGAGTTTTTGTTAAGGCCTGCAGTGTCCTAAAAATGATCATTATTTCCCCCTCTGTGCCTACAGCAGTATTTTATAATTCTAACCCCGTATCTCTGCATGAAAAGATTAAGATGGAAACATTTGAAAAAGGAAATTCTAACTATTGAAAAATCATTCCTTCTTCTGTCTCTGCCTTATAATCCTCTCCTACCCCAGAACACAGTGGCCTAACTGTTAGTACTTTCCACACATAGATTCATCACAATACATTATTATGAATATAGTCAAATATTTTCAAGATATAGCTGAATGTTCAGCAACTGTAATCAACTAATTCTATAAGCAGAGAAAACTTTAAAACTCTGCAGAAGAGAACGAGAGTCATCCTCAGGTGAAATTATACTACACATTTTCCTGGTTTAATGATAGTAAAATTTTATTTCACTTACCAATGTTTATACTGATTAATTCATTCATCTATCTATTTGTATAATGGTCCTTGTGTGTGTTCATATACATATAAGGATTTCTGAGCCAGATAACTGCATTTCACACCTCTACAGGGGAAAATTTTCAACCTATTTCCAGCCCAACAAATACAGCTATCTCTTCTCTCAATATTCTTTAACACTATGATCTATCCCATAAAAATGTCCTAAGTTCACCTTCTCATTTATTTATTTATGTATTTATTTATTTATTTATTTAAACATATTCAATTTACATCCTGCTCACTGCTCCCCCTTCCAGTCATTCCTTCACACAATCCTTCTATAATCCCCCCTACCCTTCTCCTCTGAGCAGATAGGGGCCTCCTGGGTATCCCCCCATACTAGCACTTAAAGTCTCTGTGAGGCTAGATGCTTCTTCTTTCACTGGGGACAGACAAGGCAGCCCAGCTTGAAGAACATATCCCAAGCTCAGGCAACAGCTTTTGAGATAGCCTTATCTCAGGTTATTCTGAATCCACATGAAGTCCAAGCTTCACATCTGTTACATATGTGCAGGAAGGACTAGGTCCAGCCCACGTTTGTTCTTTGGTTGGTGCTTCAGTCTCTGAGAGCCCCAAGAGTCCTGGTTAGTCTGTTGCTCTTCTTGTACAATTCCAATCTGCTTTGGGACCCAAAAGCCTTCTTCCTGTTCATGTATGAGTCTTCAAACTCCATCCACTGTTTTTGGCTTTGGGTCTCTGCATCTGCTTGAATAAGCTGCTGGGTAAAGCCTCTCAGAGGACAGCCATGCTAGACTCCTGTCCACAAGCATAACAGAGTATCATTAATAGTGTCAGGGATTGGTGTTTGCCCATGCTATCAGTCTCAAGCTGGGCCAGTTATTTTATTAAATTAACTTTTTCTTTGGATGGATATAGAAAATTCCCCATTATGAATATAAAACCTTAATTAAGTAGCTACTACATTTACATTGGTACAGAAAACTGTTAGTGATTTTTGCTATCAGGTAAGACAATAATTTGTCAATTTCTTTGGTTGCCACTAACATGTGAAGGAACTCTTTATTCTCCTTTGATAACATCTCTTTATCAAAGAACTTGAGAAAAGACAAATAATTGGGATCTAGTGAACATGAAGTGGTGCGCTTCGATAGATTCAGGGAAATAATCACACATGACCAATATTGGTAATTTAATTTGTTGATTTATTTCATGTTACATGAATATAGCTACTCAAGATGGAGGTGTGTCTTAGGTTGTAATAATTTAAATACTCATGCCCAGTCATGTCAACTTACTTGGTGAAGACTGACTAGTATGACAAAGTATACTAATCAGAATTGTCTCATCATTATGATCAAAATACTTTATGGAGATAACTTACTATTATTCTGACACACAGTTTTGGAAATACTAATCTACCAAGGCAAGAAAGGAAGTGGAAGAAATGGAGTAGTTCAGATGGCAGCATATTGAGTACAAGAAGTGGACAAGGCAAGGTAGATTCCAAATGATATCAGTGATCTACTTCTTCCAACTATACCCTATATCAATAATGCCACTTATTCTAACTCAAGGTACTAATGCTTTGAAAAGAGATCCTGATACCTATTATACTGTGGAAAAGGTGTAGAAACACTTAAATCTATATTTCACTGATGTCCTAAATTGAAAACCCAGTCAAAGGTGAATCAAGATCAAGATTCTTCATTAGAGGAGGGTCTAGAATTCTTCTAGGAAAAAATAAAGGTCTTGTTAATGTATTTCTTGTGATAACTATTAACATAGTGGAATAAATTGAGATATTTTTAAATCAAAAAGTAAATTAATTAAATCTGTCAACTAGATAATGTGAGGCTTTGGCAGCTTCCTAGGCAACTTTAGTAGAATATCAAATATAGTTGTTTTTATTTCTATTGCTCTATAGAACAGATTGAAATCAGGGATGGTGATATCTCCTGAAGTTCCTTTATTGTACAGGATTATTTTAGCTATCCTGGGATGTTTTTCATAGTAAGTCAACTAATGTTCTATCAGAGTCTATAGAGAATTGTGTTGGAATTTTTATGGGAATTGTGCTGAGTCTGTAGATTGTTTTTGGTAGGATGATCATTTTTACTATGTTAACCCTATTGACCTATGAGCATGGGAGATCTTTCCGTCTTCTAACATCTTCTTCAGTTTCTTTCTTCAAAGATTTGAACGTTTTGTCATACAAGTCTTCCACTTGCTTAGAGTTACACCAAAGTATTTTATATTATTTGTGGCTATTATGAAGACTGTTATTTCCCTAATCTTTTTCTCAGCACTTTTAACATTTGTTTATAGGAGCACAACTGATTTTTCTTTCTGAGTTAATTTTGTATCCACCCAATTTGCTGAATGTATTTATCAGCTATAAGAGTTTCCTGGTAGAATTTTTTGGGATCACTTATGTGTATTATCATGTCATCTATGAATAGTGATATTTTGACTTCTTCCTTTCCAGTTGTATCCATCTTGATCTCTTTTAGTTTTCCTATTGTTCTAGCTAGATCTTCGAGTACTATACTGAATATACAGAAAGAGTGAACACCTTGGCATATTCTTAATTTTGGTGGAATTATTTTAAATTTCTCCCCATTTAATTTGATGTTGGCTATTGGCTTGATGTATATTGCCTTTATTGTATTTAGGTATGTGCCTTGTATTCCTGATCTCACCAGGACTTTTATCATGAAGGGGTGTTGGATTTTGTCAAAGGCGTTTTCAGCATCTATTGAAGTATCACATGGTTTTCTTCTTTCAGTTTGTTTACATGATAGATTACATTGGTGGATTTTTGTATGTTGAGCCATCCCTGCATCTCTGAAATGAAGCCTATTTGAGCATTGTGGATTATGTTTTAATGTGTTCACAGATTTAGTTTGTGAGTATTTTATTGAATATTTCTGAATTGTATCAATGTTCATGTGGGAGATTGATCTGTAACTATCTTTTTTTTGGTTTGGTCTTTGTGGTTTAGGTGTCAAGGCAACTGTGACTTCATAAAATGAATTTGACAGTGTTCTTTCTGTTTCTGTTTTGCAGAATAATCTGAACAATATTGATATTAGTCCTACTTTGAAGGTCTGGTACAATTCTACACTAACTAAAAACAATCTGTCCCTGGATTTGTTGTTGTTGTTGTTGTTAGAGTACTTTTAATGACTGCAAAATCTATTTTGTTAAAAATTATAGTTCTCTTTAGATTGTTTAGTTGTTCTTAATTTAATTTTGATAAATAGTATGTATCATAAAAATCATCCATTTCATTTAGATTTTTTAATTTTGTAGAGTACTAGTTTTTGAAGTAAAACCTAATGCTTCATTGGTTCTCCTTGATGTCTGTTGTTATGTTCCCTTTCATTCCTGATTTTATTAATTTGGATATTTTCTGTCTGCCTTTTAGCCAGTTTGGCTAATGATTTGTCAGTCTTGTTGATTTCTTTCTCAAAGAATCAATTCATTGTTTCATTGATTCTTTGTGTTGTTCTCTTTGTTTCTCTTTTAGTGATTTCAGCCCAGACTTTTATTATTTCCTTGAGTCTACTCCTCTTGAGTATTTTTGCTCCTTTTTCTTCTAGAGCTTTCAGATATGCAATTAAATCACTAGTATGGAATCTTACTATTTTCTTTATGAAGGGATTTAGTGCTATGAATGTTCCTCTTAGCAAAGCTTTCATTGTGTCCTATAAATTTGGGTATGTTTTACATGAATTTTCATTGAATTCTAGAAAGTCATTAATTGTTTTCTTTATTTCCTTCTTGACCCAGTGGTCTTTGTGTAGAATTGAATTAATTTGTAAGGCTTATCCATTGTTCCTGTTGTTGTAGTTGAAAACAGCATGATACTGGCATAAAAACAGACAGGTTGATCAATAGAATTGAATCAAAGAACTAGAGGTAAATCCACACACATGTAAACACTTTATTTCTGACAAAGAAGCCCAAATTATACAAGGGTGAAAAACAACAACAACAAACAACAAAACAAACAAAAAATAAAACATCAATTTTTATTGATGCTGGTCTAACTGGTGCTGGTCTAATTGGATACCTGCATGTAGGAGAACGCAAATAGATCCATATTTATCACCCTGAAGAAAACTCAAGATCAAGTGGATCAAAGACCTCAACAGAAAACTGAATATACTAAATGTGATAGAAGAGAAGGCATAGAATAACTTTGAATGCTTTGACACAGGAGACAACTTCCTGAACAGAACTCAGCAACAGCTCAGACATAAAAATCAACAATTAATGAATGAGATCTCATGAAATTGAAAAGCTTCTGTAATGCAAAGGACACCTTCAAAAGGACAAAATAACACCCTCAGAATGGGAAAAGATTTTCACAAACTCCACATCTGACAGAGGACTGACATCTAAAATACATAAAGAACCCAAGAAACTAGACATCAACAAACCAAATAACCCAATTGGAATAT
Organism: Grammomys surdaster; assembly: GCF_004785775.1. Taxonomy (NCBI): domain Eukaryota; kingdom Metazoa; phylum Chordata; class Mammalia; order Rodentia; family Muridae; genus Grammomys; species Grammomys surdaster. The sequence continues at coordinate 12,225,410 of NW_021604591.1, forward strand.
GAGGTACATGTCTAAACAGAGAACTTATTACAGAGGAAGTTCTAATGGCTGAGAAGTTCAGCTTTCATCTTTTAATAGTATCCTGCTATGGTTACAGATGGGGGCCTAGCATAGCTGCCATCAGAGAAGTTTCACCCAGAAACTGATGCAAACTGATGCAGAAACCCACAGTCAAACATTATGTGGATCTTGGGGAATCCTGTAGAAGAGTGGAAGGAAGGATATAAGGAGCCAGATCAAGGATACCACAAGAAAACCTATAGAATCAACTACCTGAGCCCATAGGGGCTCATAGACACTGAACTGCCAACCAAAGAGCTAGGGTCAGATCTAGACCCTCTGCACATATGCAACAACTGTGCAGCTTGGGATTCATGTGGGACTCCTAAATCGGAAATAGGAATGTCTCTGATTATATTGCCTGCCTTTGGATCCTTTTCCTCTAACTGCCTTGTCTAACCTCAATAGAAAATCTGACTAACCTTACTGCAACTTGATATGCCAAGGCTGTTTGACAACCATGGAAGAGCTACCCTTTTCTGAGGAGAAGGGGTGGAAGGTGGATGGTGGGTAGGTGAAAGGGAAGTACTGGGAGAAGGGGAGGGAGCAGAACCTGTGATCAGGATATAAAGTAAATAAATAGCTATATTAATAAAAAACATGGAGCTGGAAGTTAGAAGCTAAGTTTCACTGAAGTAGTTAGCAGGGGAAATTTTAAAAGAAACTAATACTGGGGTGTAGACACGGAATATACAAAAAATAGATTTTTAAAAGTTATAAACATCCTTGTTTTCTTTAAATGTTTCTTTCTAACAGTAAATCATGTCTTTGTACATTAAAGAAAAATGCACTGTAGAATAAAAACTAATGTAAATTCTATGCCTAGAATTGGTGGGTCATTTGGGAGCTGCAAAGTTAATTGCAATTCTGGCTTTATTTAAAAGGCTTTGGCAGATGAACTTGGATGGCAGAGTGAAACTCAAAGTGTCAGTACAGGATACCAGGTGGGCTTCATGAACTAAGTGTCTTAACTTTAAACCACACAATCACAAGTCTCTTTTTAAAGATTAGTTCATGACAGGTTAATAGATTGGGGTCACTCGGTGCTAATATCAAACACTCAGACCTCCAGATTGTTTCAAATAGATATTGGACCCTCTTGGCTGGCTATTAAATATAGTCATAAAGTTAGTCTTATGATGAAGCTTTCCACCTGGCAGTGTGAACACTCTAGGTATATCAGCTATGATGCAGTGGGAAAAAGAAATATGAATAAAATGAATTTATATTCAACCAAAGATGCCAAACAATAAGAATGTTTGTCCGACCATATTGATTAAGCTCCTGATCTATATAGCTGAGACAGCAGGAGTGGCTTCACAAATAAGGGCTGCCTTCATTATCAGACCTCGCTTTGCTTTTCTGTGTAACTGCTGAGCAAATATGCAATACCGGCCTCCTATTACACAGGCCATGTAGATTTAGATGAGGCAAATGTGCTATTTTCCCAGATTTTATAGAATTCTGTGTGGTAAGAGCTCTGATATCTCACCCTATCCATTAACTCAGCGTCTTAAAATCCTACCCAATGACAAAATAAGGAATTGCTGTTCATGTTACCCTGTGGTATAAATGTGCCCTGGAATTAATCCTTGTTATTGACTAAACATCTCAAAGCACCTGCTAGTTTCCCCTGGTTCATAGGTAACATCTGTCACACAGGATCTACTCTTTATCATTTTATAAAGGACTTGCATGGAAGAAATTGACATACATTGTGTAAAGCCTCTACAAGACCTAGGATGGGAGTGTCCACAGGTGATCACACAAAAGCCAGTCCATAACGGTAGTTAACTAAACAAAACTCTTGGCAGATGGTCTGTGCCTGAACCCTGTTTTCTTCAATTATACTGCATATTTCTTTCTGCAACGTCATACTCATTTCAGAACCATGCTGAATTTTTCTGTAAGTATCATCTCATGGATACACAAACTCTAGATGTATCTGGTACAATATAGATTTTTATCTCCTTAATATTTGCTTTCTTCTTAACATTTGCAGCAATTAGTTTAATTTATAACCTCTTATTGCTTCTGAAAAAAGTATAGGTCTGGTTATGGTAAATCTAGCTTCAAATAGTATTTTCCTAAAAACTCTAGTCTGTGCCCAGTAAACAACCACAGAATAACGACTTTATTTTGCTCTTTAAAACTGGGTAAATTTCTACACCCTCATTTTTAATCTGTCTTCCTGCTCATTAACCCAGCCATCATTAAACTCCCATTCACCATGACTCTGTTTGTCATATTTCATCACAAATCAATTGATTTATTTGATGTCGCCAAGATGGGATCAAAGGAAACTGTGTTTTCTAGCAGGGTGATGATAAACGTCGGCAGTAGTTAAGATTTTCCAGAGAACAAGAGCCAACTGGATATAAAGAAGGAGGATTTGTCATGGATGTTGGTTCACATAGATAAACAGGCAGAAAAACTCCATGATACACCACCTAATCCTCTAACTAAAGACTCAGAAAAAAAAAAAAAAAAAAGAAGGCAAGCGTTCAGTCTCAGTACTACAGCCTGCAGCCCAGGGAAATCAATAGTGTGACTTTCAGCTTAAGGATAAGGCTAGAGAAACAAGGTCAACACTGGTGTAAGTTCTTGTGTTCAAAGTCCTGCAGGTCTGCTTCCGTGAAGGAGGACCTAGAGGCAGAGCTGCTTGTCTCTCCTCAGCTTTTGGTTCTATTCAGATTCTCAATCAATCAGATGCTGACTGATCACACTATTGAGACCAGTTTTTCTTGCTCTGCCTGCTGATTCGAATGTTGATCTCAGGGAACAGTCTTCAAGGCATACCCAGGAATAACGCTTCCCCAGAGACCTTTAAGCTAGACAAGCTGACACCTAAATTAACTATGGCATTTCAACTCATACTACCTCAAAATATAATGAAGAAAATAAGATATACCTTTGTAAGTAGTCAGCAGTCATTATGAGTTTGTTGAAACTTGCTAACCTATTCCTCGGTGTCTTAAAACTTTTTTTCTCGCCATCAAAATTTAGGGCATAGACTAGGTTTCTTGCCTTTCTAGTTCCTCCACTGCACCTGCCTAGATGCCTCAACATCAATTTTGCAAAGAAAGCTTAGCTCAGTTAGCAGTAGGCTTTTGTTCTAGCTTCAGAGTTAGCCAGTTCTTTTTATCTGATGTAAGCATTTAGAGGATCAAAGCCCTCAGTAACAGCTCCACTGTGTCACCCACAACAAAGTTGAGAGGAGAGGAGAGGAGAGGAGAGGAGAGGAGAGGAGAGGAGAGGAGAGGAGAGGAGAGGAGAAGAAATCCATTAAACTATGTAAAACTTGGGTGGAACAGATATATGTCCAATATTTTATTGAGTTTTGGTCCGAGAAAAAAATTCTGTAATATTTGATCAATATAAAAAATTAATATTTTAAAAATATATAAAACATCTTAACTGGCTTATGACATCATGTCTGAGACCAAAAATTGCATCTGGCCAAGCTTCAGCTCAAACCATCTGAGTGATGATGTCTTCATAATTTTACATATTTTTCAAACAAGACATTCAATGAGTGCTTATTATGATGGAGGTGGTTCTTGGCAGATACTCTGCCCTCCCTCTGTTGCCTCCAGCAGTCATGGTGGCCTCATCCTTCTATCAATTGGTGCATGCAGATGTTTGCTGCCGAGACACTGTAACCAGGACGGATAAATCCACAGGAAAGAAATATGCTGGTCCCAAAAGCACAGGTTACAGATAGCTCTGTCACATGGGTATGGCAAACACATCTTTCAGTTCTTAGTAAGCCAGGAAAAATACAGGACTAACTGGTGGATGAAAAGCCCAAAGAAGGTTATTCTTTTTTTCATGATTAAACTTTGTGTCAGTGCTGGGATACACAGAGAACAATCATAATAAATAGATGCTACCCTACTTAAAGTCTGCCTTATGTCTGGTGTTGTGCTGCATACAGCTCTTTATATGGCATATAGGAATGTTGGTCTCAAACTTCCTTGAGCTGATGTTCTAGGAAGAATAAAAAGGGAAACAATTTAAATGAATCACTGGCCATCTGAATTTTTCATACAGATCCTCAAGTAGAATTCAGACAGGATAGATAGCAGTAAACTGCAGTAGACTGCACATAGCATCATGAGGGCTATTTAGACCCATGGATCAAAACAATATTTACCAAACATACATAAGGAAAAGAGAGAAATCTAGTCTCTGCCCAAAGTACATATTCACTGTTATCACTCTTGAAAAGCCAATCAAATGAGAGAACAGAGAGAAGTGGAAAGTAAGGATTGGGAGCTAGAATGGCTCACTCCACCCAGCTCACTTGTGATGCCTCTGACCAGCCAATTTGTTGGCAATTTTCATCCTATTTGGTTTTGCTGAAGATTTCTTCTGTGTGTGATTCTTGCCAGACAAACACCTGGCTACTGGTGCTAAAAGAGTCTTAAAAATTGTAAATCCTTAAAGCCCTTGAAATGTCATTTGCTAGTGGCTAACAGAAATACAGGTTGAGCTCCTCTGAAACAGGCTAATACTGTGGTCTTTGCTACAGTTTTCTCCTTGTCTGACTTCCTCCCTTCCTATCTAGTCACTGTTTTAAAAATTCCTCCTAGGACCATTATGTTAAAATACTTCTATATCACCACTCATGAATATTTATCTTAGGTCTCTCATTTGGGACCCCCTCGAACCAGGTATTTCTCTATGTTCTTTATTTTCTTTATTAATGTATGGTTTGCTTGGCATACATGCTTTGTGTCCACATTGTTAACCATCAAGGTGAAAAATAAATTGATCACTATCGCCCCTGATATTTTTTGATGAGTGATTAGCTAGCACCTAAGTCTTTGACTCAAACACATGGGCTGAGAAAGATCCCATCATTCTCAAAGACCTACTTCAACAGTGTGTAGCATAATAAAAATATGCAGTAAATGTATAAAGTATAAAGGAAAGAATAAATGAGCTCAGGAGAACCTAGACCACATTCTTTCAAATGAATGGTACTCTCTCTTATTGCCTAATTAAAGGTACTTGGCAAACCACCTCCATATTTCTTCTCCTAGTATTTGTCCAAATTCAGGGAAAAAAGCATGTATCTTCAAGTCTCCTTGCCAACTCTTCACATTGCTACAGAATTTTCAAGGACAGAATTACCATTGGAAATAACAATGAGTATTTTGAAAAATAATTGACTTCCACTTTGACAGGACTTGTTAGGTGAAAAAGTCTTTATAAAAAAAGACAAGTAAAAATTGGCTTTATGGAAGATGATTTATAGCTGAGAAATAGAATATAAATTCTTAGAAAAATTAAATATTTTAGTGTATATGTATTTGTACATATCAGTGTGTATAAGGATGTGAGGGTAGTGCATGTTTGTGCACACATGTATGCATGTGTGTATGTTTGTGTATGTGTGTGTGTGTTTGTGTTTCTGTATGTGTGTCTGTGTGTGTATGTGTGTGTGTTTGTGTGTCTGTGTCTGTGTGTGTGTGTCCGTGTGTGTGTATGTGTGTGTGTTTGTGTGTGTGTGTGTTTGTGTGTCTCTGTGTGTGTGTGTGTGTATGTGTGTGTGTGTGTTTGTGTGTCTGTGTGTGTGTGTGTGTTTGTAGCTGTACATAGGAGCCAGAGGACAAAGTCCAGTGTCATTCCTCAAGTTTATATCTCATTAGCCCAGAACTCGCCAAGTTTGATAGAACGTCCCAAGGAAACCCATCTCTAGGGATCTGCCTGACTTGTTCTTACCAGGGCTGGGATTACAGTCTATTAAAATACAGGAACAGGAAATCAAACTCAGATAACCACTCTTGCAAGGCAAACACTTTATTCACTTTATCAACTGAGTCATCTCCCAGGCCAAGAAATGAATATTTTAACTACATATTTCATTTTAGACTATAAAATATTTATTTTTCAAATGAATTCCATGGGGAAGATTTTTTATCATACAAGTAATATATACCTGTTGCAAAAATTTTGAAAAGAGAGAATAGAAAAACAAAACCAAAAGTGATTATTACTATACATTGAGTGGGCTTTCCTTTAATTTATATAAGTAAAGATGAATTTAACTTGGGATTAAACTGCCAATAAAATTCTCTGTAATCATTTTAAACATCTTCTTTATTTTAACATGCACATGAGTGCTATAGTTCCATTAGTCTTTAAGAATATGAGATTAATGATTACACACTATTTCTCCATAGGTAACTATACTAGTCATCTATGTTGTATGTCAGGTAACTCCAGAATATAAAACAACAAGCATCTCTGATAGCACACAAATTATGATCACTAGACACTCACGGCATTAGAAGGGCATCTCTGCTTCAGGGTCCCTCCTGAGACTGCTGGAAACTTTCATTTGGGGTTAGATGCTATTCTCTGATACTCACTTACCTAAATATTGATTGGAAGCTTCAATTTCCCCATATATTGGCTCCCCAGAGCCTCTTCAGCATGACTCTGATCAGAGATGGCTTCTAACAATGCCTACAGGGACATGGATGGTGAATCATTTTGTGTGTGTATATGTATAGGAGAATGAAACTATATTGTATACATAAGGGGGTCAGAGGAGAATGCTCAGTGTCATTCCTCAGGGCCTCTCATTTCTTTTTTTCTATCTCTTTATTTCTACATCTATCCCTTTTTATATCTCTCCTAGAAGTGGTCTCTCAATGGACTATAATTCTCCAACTAAGATAGGGTAGCACAATCATCACACATCATCATAAGGAAAGTTTTCTATGTGAGTTCTGTGAATAGAATTTAGGTCACCTGATTAAGTGACCAGGGTATTGCAATCATATATTTCTGTATAATTCATCCTTCAACTAACTTCCATCTCTTTTATCACATACTTTAGTAGAAGCAAGATTCTAGCCCATGCTCACAGGTTGATATGACAGCAAGATGTGGACCACAGCAGGCAGGAATCTTGAAACAGTCTTGATCTCTGACAGGGGTATTTGTCTTAATATTTGTATGACTATATATACATTTTTGTTTTGCCTTGTACATAACAGAATATAATTTTCTACTTTGGATATTTAAAACTATTTTCATTATTGCTGCTTAAAAGTGGTTATTATTCTTATTTAAATATGTTTACCTTAATTTAATTACCTTAAAGGGCTAAATATTCAATAAAAACTTGTTTTATGATACTGAACAAGTATGAAATGCCAGTTAGTGGATAATGAAGGAATATGAGATCTTTTCTCTAGTGGTGTAGACACTAATAAGCTACCCATAATGCAGTCACTAACCTTTCACCCTACCAGTATAAGAGCAACTCTATTTAAATTTACTGGAGAAAAAATCAATGGAGAAAAGAAGATAATAGATAGATTAATAGAGGATGAAATGAACTAAAATTTATTATATGTAGACCTGAAATCATCAAACAATAAATAAATATTTTAAGCCATCAGGGTGGGCAAAATTTTTCACATTTTTTTAATCTTCTCACCTCCCACTGTCATTTAGGAATCTTGCCACAAGATCAATGCCATGTAGAATGACCTCCAAATTAGGGTCATTTGATTGACAACCTTAATGTGACCTGCAATCCTAATTCCCTTTTGTGATTTGAAACAACATTCACAAATTCAATGGAATAGGTTCTGCACAATTTCAAAATCATTGCTCTACTTAGCACAATACCTAAAGTGTTTATTATAGTTGGTACTAAATAAACATTTATTTTCTAAATGAATTACTGCAATGAGGTGACATAATCATTAAACAATAGTGATATTTTCCAGGATTTTTTAAATTTTGCAAAACGAATAAAAGTAATGGCTATGCAAATTTCTACTTAAATTGTTTTCTCTTTACTATTGATTATCAGTATTTACTTGGTACCCCAAATAGTATATTATTACATTGATGTACTGAGTGATTATGCATTCTCTCCTAGTCTTGGCACTAGTCTAGTGGATGATTTACTTAAAAATCTAGGTGTTTATTACAGAAATATAATACTGGACTTGGTGTGGATGAAATAAATTTGAATAAGTTTATTCATTTAACATAAAATAATTCTAGTAGCCTTACATAGTAATCTTTTATTATTTGCTACATAATAAGGTTATTCGTGAATATTGTGAATGTTGCCTAACTGTTCTCTATTTTATACACTCTGTTTATGTAAGACTTTACAACTGGTGTTTACAGCAACTCTACTTTGCAGGCTTCATTATTGCCTTCATTTTGTAGAAGAATAAATTGAATTTTATAAATACTTCATATTTTCCTATTATACCCTTTATAGTGGCAACTGCAGTATACCACATCTGCTGTTTGGTAATCATAATCTGTACGATTATATCAGTACAATTTCCATTATGCCTTTTGTTTTCAACATAAACAACATAGCTTTCTTGCTCTTTCCTCTTTCTTTTAAGATTTCTTAATTTTATTTTATATGTATGAGTATTCTGCTTATATGTATGTATGTGCAACATATTTGAGTCGGGTGCCACACAGTCTAGAGGAGGGCATCACATCACCTAGAACTGGAGTTACAGGACCTTATGAGCTCCCATGTGTGTAAATGGGAACCAGACAAAGATCTTCTGGAAAAGCCACCAGTGCTTTTCACCTCTGAGATATTGCTCCAGCTTCAGCATTGTTTCTTACAAAGCCTGGACTAAGCTCTTTCCAATATAAAATCTATTACAGTCTCATCAGAACTGTATCAAACAGGACACTTCTTCCAAATTTTATGTGTTGATTAGTTTGTTAAATCTTCCTAAGAAATGTAATGGGTTTTGTACTGTCACAATCACCATAGAATTATGTTTGTTATTCATATTTTTAGATAAAAATAGAATATTTAAATATTAATTATAACTTTCATATATAAAATCTAAGGGGGGAATGCATGAAACAGAATCAAACTAGTGTTGGGAGCCAAAGTCCTAGCAGAAAGCAGCTATCGTCTTCGCAGCCATCTCAGGCCATATACCCTGACAAGAGACTTGTTTTCAACAGCCCACAACAGCTGAGCACACTCTGATAAACATCTTGTTTTTCTCACATATCTTGTTTTGTTGTTTAATGCCCCACAGCTGCAAGGCGCACGTGGTAAAGTGTCTTCAGCTGCCTTCCCCTACGTGTGTTTATGTATACCCAGGATTTCCTTTCAATAAACGGGACTTGAACAGACTCTCTGTCTTGTCTCCATTCTTCGCGTCTCTTGCCCTTCCATCCCCACTCTCTCTCTTGCTAGACCCTGTTGACTGACCCGAACAGACCGAGACAAACTAGTAGAAATGTAGAAGGATAATGGTAAGGGAGAGAGGGGATAACAAATACTCACAGAGGAAGTAAGGACAATTAAAGTGCATTGTGGGCCCAAATAAGCAGATGTCATTATGGGGCTCACTGCTTTGAACCATTGTATACACTGCAATTATAATAGCTATACCAAAATGGAATTGGATGCAACTGAAAGACTGATATAAGTTGTAGATCGGTCAGAAAAGTCTGGCTCCTACTACTTAAAGAGATGCATATGTAAGGTGAGATGGAGAAGGAACAACCCAATGAGAATCAATCAGCCTTCTTTCCTGGTCTTTGGGATCAAACTCTGATATCTGAAATTTTCTTTAGTTGAAGATGTAAGTGTAAATTTATAAGCATTATTCTCCCATTCATGTATCTATCACCAGAATCTGTCCTGCATACATTCAATATTCTGACTGTTCTCTTTAAAATGTGTAAATGTTTACCTACATTTGTTTTTCAGAAAATTAAATATATACATTATTCTTAGTCCTACTCTTAACCAGTTCAGAGTCAGGGCTTTGTAAATTCTCACTTATAATGGTAATCTGGACCTATGAAAATATAATCATTTAGTGCCAGCCATATCTTTCAACAGGTAAAAAGTACTTGCTGCCAACCATGACCACTTCATTTTAATGCCTGTGGTTCACATGGTAGCAGGAGAGAACCAATGCCACAAAAATGTCCTTTTAACCTACATGTATGCATCATGATACATGTGTGTCTCACTACCTCCCCAATAGTCAGTCATTGTTTGTTTAAAATAAGAAAATATAAATGATTTAGAAAAACTTGTGTCTTAAAGTTTAGATATTATACTTTGCAAGAAACAGTCCATGAGCCAAAACACGCACTTCTTGGGGGTTGAGCTGGTGCGTCTATGTATTCAAATGTTAAATACTGACCCCAATATCTGGTTGCCCCCATGAACAGATCCTCGTGTCCACCAATTGATCCTATAAAAACTTTGCCCCCACAATTTGAAACTACTGATTAAACAAAGGTGGCTACAGCTAACTACTGAAGAGAATAGAGGTGGACTGAGTTTTCAGTTGCCGAGGTGGAGGTCTTTGGTAGGGACCACAGACGGAAGAAGTAGCGTGAAGGAAGAAGAAGACAAAGAGAACAGGAGAACTCCATTAGATGTACTGGACCAGGAGCATGTACCTGAGTTAAGAGCCCACCAAGGACAGACTGCTGGAGCAGAAGTAACCCAGGCAAGATTCAAACAGCAAGTGTTTGGGGAACATAGCAGGGAATTAACAGTCTAGCATGTAGAAAGATAGATTAGGGGTTATTCTCCAATAATTGTGCAAGAATTGATTAAATAAATCTAAAGGACTCTGCTTCAGTTACTGGGGAGCTGGCTGGGTCATACTAAAAGTTGATAGAGATTACTAAAATCAATTTACACACACTGATTCATATTTTGTCTTTAAACACCAGACTTTCAGAATGTATCTTTAAGGATTGCATTTGCATTTTTACAGATAAAGTAACAAAGAGTGATAGTGTTTAAATACAATCCCATCTGAGTGTGGATAATAAATCAGCCCTTTTCTCTTGTCAAGATGTCTTGTCTTTGTCATTTAATTTTCCCTGAATGGCTATAAAATCTGTCACAGCAAAGCATTTACTCTCTGAGGACAGTTATTGATAAGCTAGCTGGGTCCATCTGAAAGGTGAAACCCATTAACACAGTTTCTAATAGACCTGGATGGTCTTAAAATTCCAGTATTGAAATATTATTGAAAGGCTGAAAGTCAATAGAATGAGTCATTGAAAGAAAAATATAGCACATCTATTTATATGGGGAATTAACTAAAAATAGAAGACTACAAAACATCCACTTGTTTTGGCTAAATTGTACAAGATTCTGCTGAAATAAGCAAAAATATTAATATTTTATGTGTGCTGTTGTCCAATTCCTAAAAGGTGAAAAATTTATGTAACCAAAGAGAAAGCAGATTGTGTTTCCAATGTCTGTAACACAAAGAAGCCAGAGATATTAACCTCAATTTCATGCTGCCTGAACACACACACACACACAAATACACACATACAAATTAGAATTAAAGTTAATAAGTTAATACAACATTTGTAAGAACATTACAAGAACCAAGTAAAATGCATGTATAACTCTCACAAGCATCATATCCAAAATATTAAATGACTTTTCCTTTTATTTTTATTCATGTGCTGGCATATGTGTGTCTGAGGTTGTGTATATGTTTGTAGGTACCCACAAAGCCAGAAGAAAAAATTGATGCCCTGGAACTTAGAGGCTCCAGATATTATCCAGCTTTACTCAGATGCTGGGAATTAAACTCTTGATTCTCTGCAAGAGCAGCAAGTACTCTCTAGCCCCAATGCCTAGATCTCTATGACTATACTGACCAACTCCAAAGTAAAAACTCCTTCACTGAACATATAATATTCTCTTTGGGTTGGACTGAAAGGTTGTGGACAGAAGATTCTAACAATGTCTTCTCTAGATCCCTGTATTCCTAAAGTAACCTAAAAAGAGTGATGAGGGTAAAACTAAAAAACTAAAAACTAGTGACAATAGTAAATGTCAATGTATTATGAAGTGATTTGCTTTTCAAAGTAATGCTGGAAACTATTTTATACAATTTACTGAGTCTCCAAAACATTATTTTCCTCATTTGTTAGGTATGGATCTATGCCAATTTCATATTATTGCTTAGAAGGGGCCTTTAAAAGTTACAAAGCACAGATGCTGTTAAACACAAATATACTCAGGATCATGATAGTTCTCAACCACCCTGGTAACTGTTCATACTTTTAGCCTGATGTTAAACTCTTTCATGAAACATACACACACACACACACACACACACACGTCTTTGATGAAATTGGAACTATTAATAAAGTGAAACGAAGCTACTACTTAGTGTAAAATATTTATTTAAAAATGATTTATTTTATTTAAAACTTTATTTGATCAAACTGTGACTGAGGAATGCATTTTGGGGGCTGGCACATAAGAAATGCTGAAGGTTTAATACTGGTGGGGTTGGTGAAGACGTGTGAAATAAAGGAAACAGATTCTCTGCACACAAGGGCTCAAAAACATCTTCCTTTTCCCTTCAGTGTGCAAGAGAGTAGTTTAATGTTGTTATCCTTTACTTGATTAATTCTAGAAAATAAACTTAACCTAGGAAACAGAACTTTGTATTCTCCATTTAAAGATGCTCAGAAATCCTGTTATTTCTAAGAAAAAAATGGGTGAAGTATTTCTGCCACATTGGAGTATGAAGAGATGGATTTTCTCACATAATGGAACATGCAGCTTAACAGGGGTGGACTTTGTAGTCAGAACATGACAAATGTTTGACTGGAAGCTACTGTCATTTCAAAACCTGCATAGGCAGTAGTATTGAATATAGGAGAAGAAACCCCCATGTGAATTCTCAGTCCTGTAGCTTATTAAAGTTTGAAGCAAAGCTCAACTCACATACAATATAAATAAAGCAATTTCTCTCTCCCCAGTTTTTATTACTAGGGAGTTTTAGAAAGAAATCATCCATAAACAGCTTTGATTTGTTGTGTTGCTGTTTCATGTTGGGGAATTGAATCCATGGCATTGGGCATGCTAGAAATTCGGTCCTCAATCCTAAATCTTCTATAAACAAATGGCTCTTCACTAACTCACATGCAGTTTATCAGGGGACCAAACCAAGAGGAACTATAAAGAAATAACATCTAAGGGCATCATTGTCTTTGTTGCTGCTTTCCACAAGTGACAAAAAAATAAGTTGTTTGCAGTTTCTTGACTCATGCTGTGCAGTGCAAACATTGCTCTAACACAGTGAACATTTGTAGGAGCTTTTGCATTCTGAGACCTTGGAGACTCAAGGAATTTGTCCAAAGGCCTGTCTTAGGTCAGGTCTGTCATTTTAGTGCTTATGTTGATGTTTTGAAATAGAGAAACATGTCCATAACCTATAAGCTACATGGAACACTCTGAAAAGAAACGAAATCATGATCTAAAAGCCATTGGTGAACTGAAAGCCAAGACAATAGTCAAGGACTTGAGTGTACTCACTAGAAGATCTCTTACATGGCCTTGGGTGAATCCCACTACGGCTGGAAAACAAGGAAAGAAGCAATAAAGGTAGATAGATGATAGGTGGAAGACAGACAGACAGACAGACAGACAGAAAGACAGAAAGACAGAAAGACATAAAAACAGATAGATGATTGATTTGATAGAGTAATAGAAAGGTGATAGATAGATGATAGATAGATAGATAGATAGATAGATAGATAGATAGATAGATGATAGACTCAGACAGCTCATAGCTTATATATACATATATATACATACATATATATATGATAGACAGTAAATAGATAGATAGATGATTAGATAGATAGATGATTAGATAGATAGATAGATAGATAGATAGATAGATAGATAGATAGTTGATAGATAAAAGAGGCAGGGTGAGAGAAAAGGGAAGAAAGGTGGGAAGGGAAAATGAGGGATAAGAGAAAAGATGACTGATGTGAGGAGGGAGGGAGAGATCTGTATGCTTGGAAGACTTAGAGAGGGAAGAGGGGAGAAGGAAAAATGGAGAAGGTAGAAAGAAGATGGTCCCTGTGGATAACAGACTATAAACATGAAAGAATAAAGCAAAAAAAGGAGGCAAGAAAGACTTATATTTTTGTGAAACAACAAGACATCTTGGTACTGGTAGTGTAGGGACTGAGGACCTCAAACAGAACTAAATAAAATTGAGGTACCATCTTAACCAACATCCAGAAGACAGGCAGGGATCTCAGTTTCAGAAGTAGTGGGTCTAAATTCTTCCAATATCTCAATGAAAAAGAAACAGCTTGTCCCATTGAGCCTCTGGAACACAGCTTTGCCAATACCTTGATCTCAGCCCAATGAGAAAAACATCAAACCTCTCCTACAAAACTATAGCATGAGAAATTATGCCAAGTCATATACTTGAGTAGAAATTTATTATGGTATCAAAAATAAAACTAATACAAGCTCCAGTCCTATTTCTCTCATTGTCTGGCCTTGACAAGTTTCTGAAGGATAATCCATGTCTCTCTTACTTTTCTATTGCTGAAGAATAAAAGAAAAGCTACCATGACCAAGGCAACTTATAAAAGAAAGCACTTAATTGAGGGGTTGCTTACAGTTTCAGAGGGTAAATTATGTCAGAAAGCATGGCAACAACATGGTGCTGGAACAGTAGCTGAGTAAGAGCTTATGTCTGATCCACAGCACAAGGGAGAGAGAGAGAGAGAGAGAGAAAGAGAGAGAGAGAGAGAGAGAGAGAGAGAGAGAGAGAGAGAGAGAGAGA
>NW_021604591.1:12240106-12322336 GCF_004785775.1 Grammomys surdaster
AGAGAGAGAGAGAGAGAGAGAGAGAGAGAGAGAGAGAGAGAGAGAGAATTTGGAATGATGTGGACTTTTAAAACATCAGATCTCACTCCTAGTGACCCACCTCCTTCAAAAAGACTGTTTCTCCTCCAACAACAACACCTAGTTTTTTCCAAACATTCCACCAACTTGGAACCAAACATTTAAATACAGTAGCCCATGAGGGCAATTCTCATTCAAATCTCACATTATTCAAAATAGTTGTGAGGACAAAATTAGAAAGCCCACAAAATAAATAGCTAAGCAGATGAGATGGCTTAGTGAGCAGAGTACTGATAAGCATGCATATCTGAGTTCAGATGCCAGCACCAGAGTAAATGGCCAAGTATGGTGGCATGTGGCTATAACTATAGCAAGTGTGTGTGTGTGTGTGTGTGTGTGTGTGTGTGTGTGTAGTGTGTGTATAGTGTGTGTGTATAGTGTGTACCTATAGTGTGTGTGTGTGTGCTGCGTGCACACACTTGCGCACGCACAATTGCGTGCGCATGTGTGTGCCCCCATTACTGGGGAAAAAGAGAAGATAGGAGGATCCTGGAGTTTACTGACCAGTCACTCTAGCAAAAACATAGAGGAAGACAGGAATTCTAACCTGTCACTGGCACACATGTGTGAGTATAAAGACACATACACATATTTTCATACACATACAGTACACCAGAGAGAGAGAAAGAGACAGAGAGATAGACAGAGAAAGAAAGAGAGAGAGAACAGAATATGCATCACTAAGTACTTAACCCAATATTAAAATTTTTAATTAATATTCATTATTAATGACATATGAAACCAGCATTTTAAAAATCAATCATGTTTCAAATTTTTGAGAAATTCCATATCAACATCCTTTTAAAAATAGATTTATAATGTGTAAACTGAATTTAAAAACTTACACATATTTAATGTAAATACACATTGAGTTGATGGGTTTTGATATGTGATTGCATAGATCACAACACCACAATCAAGAAAAACCAAGATAACAGAAACTGGATTGAACTCTTCATTCGGGTCTTAACAGAGAATTTAGCAGATGAATATAGAGCTTTTTTCTAATTTCCAAGAAAACATACACTACAATATTGCCCACCTTGTGCAAAAAAATATTATTATAACAAGAATTATCTTTTGCCATTACAGTTATATATTAGGAAATGGTGAACTATATTTTATGATTATAGTTTCTGTAGAGTAAATATTTATGTACTTTCATAATCCAAGTATTGAAGACATATCCCTTATGTACTGACATCTAAAGAGACTGTGGAAAGTAACTGGATTTAGACGTGGTTCTGAGAATAGAGCCCCATCTTGGCATTACTGCTTTGTAAATAAAAAGGAGACAGAGCATCCTGACTCTATTATGTAAAGACACAGCAGGAGGTTATCATCTGTCATCCACGGAAAGGTCTTCAAAGAAGCATCACACCCATTGACACATTAATCTTGGGATTCTTAGCCTTCTGAACTATTAGAAATTAATGCTTTATTGTTTGAACTACCAGTCTCTGGTATATCATAAAAACAGCCAAAGCTAAGACACATAAAATACAAGTATTCCTGGAAAGAGTAATGAAATTATTTGTTGTTATTCCAGTTGACAAGGAATATAAATATTTTAGTAAGTTACATTATATAAGTATTATATTTTGAAGAAAATAAATAGTTATCTTTCTAGTTAAAGAATGGGGGATGGTAGTTAATAGAACATGAATCATTGCTAACAGAGGTAGGAAAATGATTTCTGCCTGGGAAGGTATTATTGATCAAGGCAGTCCAGAAATCCTGCTATTGCCCAATTCAGGAATGTTGCATGAGAAACTTCATCACCAAGATTAGCTTACACTTAGCACGAAGGTGAAGTCAATAGCCTTTGAAAAGCAATGTTCTACTAAACAGAATGTTCCGTTCCACAGTACATTAAAAACATAAGGTAGAAGTAGCCGGAGGACTTTCCTTCATTCTATTCAGGCTGCAAAGTCAGTGTCTTTCCTCTCAAGTAAGTAAACATAATATGAATAAACTAAAAAGTAATACACTGCATGCAGAAATGACTCAGAGTGGTATTTTGCCACATCAGTCATCTTCAAAAGTCACATCTCAAGAACTAGTGATGAAAATACACAGAGTAACATTATACAGACTGAGAAGAGTATATTAAAACTATGTATGTACATATATATCGACACATACATACATGTAATAATAATTTTTAAAAGATCATGAATTTAAAAGAGTAAGAAGGGGTGTGTATATAGGAGGATTTAGAGAGAGGAAAGGGAAAAATGTTATAATTAGATTGTCATATCAAAAAATGTTTAAATAGAATTACCAGTAAAAAAGAAGAAAGGTCTCTTAAAGATTTGCATAGAAAATCTTCAATATACAAAGTGGAGAAATCAAGAAGAATCCAAATATAATTTATATTTAAAATAAAGCATACATTTGTAATCTCCATTTCATCTGTGTCTATATGCACGTATATGTATATAATACGAAATGAACTTCCAAAATTCCTCTGAAGATATTTAAATAGTAGACTAGATAGAGCTTTGGTCAAATAAATGACTAGTGTGGTAGATGTCTGAAAGCATACTTGCAACTGTAGAAATTGATAGGAAATAAGAAACAGAAGTGATAAAGAGATTGACAAAATATTTTCACTATTCAACAGACAATAAAATGAGAGGGAGAACTGACATTATGATAGTTGAATTTCCAAAAGAGATAAGATTGCTAGCAATTCCAAGGGAAAAAAAAGCAAAAACATCTAATTACAGGCTTTGTTAAATGTTAACATTCTGTGAGAGTGTGATATTCACTGAAATTGATGAGGGGGATTGAGCAATGCAAGAATCAAGTGAAACTAGGAAGTAATGGAATTTAATTAATAAGGGTAGGTAAAGTTCATGGGTTACTGTTTTCAAAAACTAGCATGATCAGATTTGAGATATTGAAAACAAAGTATTATAATCTTGTAGAGTGGGGTGTTGGTGGAGTTTGTATGAAGTATCCCATAGACTCAAGCCAAACACTAGAAGTATGAATGTGATCCTAGAGTTAGGAATTGAATGAACAGGAGAAGTGAAGGCAGGTCTCAGAGCTATCAAGGGCACAGGAGCAAGATCATTGAGAAGAATGATAAGATGTTGACATTTATGTAATAGAATTGTTGAAGCTAATTAAGAGACTAGGGATTTGTCTTTTAAAAGTGACACCATTAAGCATACAGCTAGCCAGCTGTGTCAGCACCCAGCTAAGGAAGACTCCTGTGGGACTAAAGAAGTGATTCAGTCTCTGCTCCATATTTTGTTCCTGTTTTTCCTTTAAACAGGAACATTTCTGGGTTAAAAATTTTGAGATGGTGGTTGGCCCTATACCTCAACTGGGGGCTGTCCCTATCTACTGGAGGTGGCCTCTATGGGTTCTCTCTCCCCTTTTGGGGTATTTAGACTAAAGTCATTCCTGTTAGGTTCTGAGAGCTGTGGGACTGTAATTTTTACTCCTTCTGGCTCTGTTATCAAACTTCTATCTTTCTCACTTTAAACTTTTCTTCAAAGTTAGCCTTTTTTTTCTCTAAGAAAAACAAAGGGAGGAATGCCCTGGCTTCTAACAGGCCCCCTCCCCCACTGATTTTAAACCCTTTGCTAATAATTTTCTCCCAAACAGGGTTACCTACAACAGCAGTGTTCGTGCTTTTCAACCCAAAATTTTTGTTTTTGCTTAAATATTTCCTTTTCTCTCTAATACTCATGATATATGTCCAACACTGTCTTCAACTCTTTAAAAAAAATTTTCTTCTTCAAGGTTTGAAAGTTATCTAAATTTACTTCCACAGGTTAAATCAACAAGCTGATCAACACCTTTCAGCTTTTAATTAACAACTAATTTTCCTTAACAGACAAACTGTGGATGTCTACCCCAGATGTTATTAACACAATGTTTTCTCCTTCGGCCATCCAATTTCCTCAAACACCTTTGGCTTTCCAAGAGTGATTCAATGCTCACCTTTCAGACATCTCCCTGCCAGAGATGCTGCTTCCCTGTGATTATATCCACAGATCCAACAGAGACAAGCTGCCTATATCTCGTCAGACCACAGACTCCAGAGATGAGCTGATGCCGAGACAGCGCCATCTCCTGAAACCTAACAAGCTGCCTTCTTCCAGTCATCTCATCTGACTGAAGACCCAGAGATACTCGATACCAACTGCAGATGAACTCTTGCCAAAGTCACATAGCTGAAGTGACGTGTTAGTGAAGAAATTACAATGTCTATTTAGATTAATCAGATGTCATTACTCTCAAATTGTACAATATGTTTTTAATTGATTCAATGACTCCTTGCTTTCTCAACCCCAACCCTCAATTCCCATTACCCTTGGTTTGGTTATGCTACACCCCTGACCTGTGTGGTGTTTTCTTTTGACTTCCTCATCCAAAAATTTCATCACAGGTGACACCTCTCCTAAGAGAGGGAATTGTGGGGCGGTGAGCTGTAGAGGCCAGAGACCCTGGTAGTAAGGCCCTAGAAGCCCCGCCCCTAGTCTCTGAGACGAGCCTCTGATGCGGAGGCGCTTCGGACCTTCCCAAGCCATCTGACTCTCAGCTTCAACCCCTCAACAATCCCTCCCACAGAGAGACTCACATGAGAGTCACTTGTTCACCTGTCACATGACTCCACCTTCAGAGATGCCCCCATTTTTTATGAAAGAATAAAGGGAGGGATGTGGGACTGTAATTTGGCCACACCCCCAGAGCCCAGAGAGAAGGCAGAGAGAACAAATCTCTGCCTCAAGATTTCCCTGGCCCTGCCCTTCTTCGCCCCCCCCCCCTTCTGATATATAAGCAAACACCTTCCGACATGTTTCGGGAGAGTTCTTTTATCATCCAAACTCACCACCAAGACGATAAATCTGGACGTGTTCAACTCCACATGTCTCGGGAAATCTTGGATTCATTGTGTAAGCCAAAACCCACTCGACAGGGTGGGAGTAGGAGAGAGCTAGCGAGCCGCCGGACACTTTCTCCTGAGAGCCGAGGAGAGCAGTGGCGCTAGGGACGCTCTCCGCCCGCTTTTGTTCGAGCCCCAGCATCTCAACTGGCATGCAGCGGCCAGGCGTCTCAGCTCTCTGGACTCTACAGCCGCTTATACCAGAGAGTGCCGCAGCAGGCCGAGGTCACGGCTCCCGAGACTGCCCTGACATCTGAGCGTGGGCGCATGGGCCCTGTCCCCCGCCCATGCCTGGGCCGCCCCCATGCAACCTGGGTGCGAGATCTGCCCAACAGAGAGCCTCTCGCTTCTCTGGTGTCTGGGACTTTCTAGTGGCTACACCCAGTTCCCCATGGCCCCACTTCTACATATTTCTATTCAATTTCCTGACCCTCTATACCTGATCCTGCCCCCCCTTTTCCCCCTCTCCCTTCTCTTTCCCTCCTAGGTCCCTCCTTACCTCTATCTCTTGTGATAATTTTGTTCCTCGTTCTATGTAGGATTGAAGCATCACACTTTGGTCTTTCTTCTTCGTAAGTTCCATATGGCTTGTGGGTTATATCGTGGGTATTTTGAGCTCTGGGGTATAATATCCACTGAAGGAAAGGCAATCCAGAGATCATCCCACCTAGGGACCCATCCCATATGCAAACACCAAATCCAGACACTATTGCTGATGCCAAGATGCTCTTACTGACAGAAGCCTGGTATGGCTGTTCCCTAGGAGGTTCTACCAGTACCTGACCAATACAGATACAGCCAGCATCGAACTGAGCCTAGGGACCCCAATGGAAGAGGTAAGGGAAGGACTGAAGGAGCTGAAGGGAATTGCAACCTCATAGGAAGAACAATATCAATTAACCAGACCACCCAGAGCTCCCAGGGACGAAACCACCAACCAAAGAGTATACACGAAGAAAGCCATGGCTCTAGATACATAAGTAACAGAGGATGGCCTTATCTGACATCAGTGGGAGGTGAGGTTTTTGGTCCTGCGGAGGCTTGATGTCCGAGCTTAGGGGAATGCTAGAGTGATGAGGTAAAAGTGGCTGAGTGGGTAGAGGAGCAAAGGGGAGTAGAGAGAAGAGGGTTGGGATCAGGGAGGTTGCAAAGGGGCAATCATGAAGGGAGATATCACTTGAAATGTAAACAAATAAAATGATTAATAAAAAAATAAAAAAGTCTAAAACTTTTTTTAAAGTGATTCAGTGATTAAAACTGCTGGCTACTCTTGTAGAGAGCCAGAGTTCAGTTCCCAGCACCCAGAACAAGCAGCTTTTCTAGACTCTGCAGGTGCCTGAGGGTTGAGTGGTGCTTAGTCTGCATATGACATTAATGCATAATCTGGATACTGAGAAAATTTCTAGTACAAGCAAACAATGTATGTATATTAATGCCAGAATAAAAGAAACAATATAGAAAACAAATAGGAAAAAAATCCTCTTGGGGAGTGAGAACAGTAAAAGAATCATTGAAGCTAGGAGTGAAAACAGGTTCTGCTTTCATGTTCAGTGGTAGATGAGGCAGGTAGAGGAAAAGAAAGAGAAGGAGATAAGAAATACTTATTTCACTTTTTGTGCATATTGACATTGATGGACACACCCCCATATTAATATCCCACTGCCCAAAAGATCAGGAGGTTGGCAGCAGAAAGGCAAATATAGGGAAGGTACAATATTCAAAAATAAATCAAAGTATGAGATTGCTCAAAAGAAAATACTTCAGATATTTTTGATCATTAAATATAACCAGAAGCATACTTTTGGAAATCTATCACTAAGCTCTGTATGTTTTCAACATATAAAACCATCTGTCTACACTGTACTCAAAACTAATGCTCTACTGATCTGGAGCCCATACAGGACTAATACAGATACAAGGACTCATCTTCTTCTATTCTTCTCAAGCATTCATTTAGCTTCCAACTAGATCACAGAATTCCATTGTGTCCAATAGTGTTTTATATGCACATATATGTGGATATATAGACACATATGTATATATAAGTGTATATGTGTGTGTATATATATGTATGTAAACATATATGTATACATATATTCTAGTCAAAACCTCACATATATACTGCTTTCTTTCAAGCTCTATTTAAAGTTCTGTATAAGGAACAAAATCTGATAGTTTCTATGTTAACATGTATATAAATACTTATTTATCAGGTTTTATGATGTGACTTTATCTCCATATGGGTTTTTATTAAGAAAGTTAATTTTAATAACCTGGCCTCACTTTTAGCTAAATTGGAGAGTCACAGCATGATTACCATATGAGCACACATCTGAAGTGAGATGAGATGGGACAGTGTTCAGTATGATGTGGCCATAGGACATTTCTCAGGCCTGTGTTATAAAATAGGAAAAAAAGACACAGAACTAACTACAGTTGACAAAAAAAATTGCCTGCAAGTTCAAATATAGAAAAGCTTTTAATCTAATCTGAGGAAGACTTGTGTGATGACACCTTGATCTCTGTTTTCTTGTTAATTCCAGTTTTTTTTTTAAGACTCACATCTGGCAGGTGAGTTAGTACCAGGAAAAGTATCAACTCTAATCAGGACACTACCATCTTTCATATTTAACACCTGAATCATCAAGCAATATACAAATCTACTCATTTAGAAATAAAAATAACTCACCAAAATGTAGTCATCTCTCAACTAAATATACATGTGCACACACATCCATGCATGTGCACACACACACACACACACACACTTCCATGCCCATATACACACACACATCCATGCATGTGCACACACATATACTTTTCCATACACTCCCATCCATCGTCTATGCAATTGGCATTAATACTGATGTCAGCATTTCAGCTTTGGTAGTAGGAGCTGGATCAGGATGCTTTCAAAAATGATAATAAAACATATCAGTAACAGATATCAATTTTACCTCTGTGTGCAAGCAAAGGAAAACTGAAATTTAAAATGATTAGGGCATCTATGTCATGCTGATAAGTAAACCTAAGATTGAGCAGATCTCCATTTCAAAGCCAACAAGCCATTCTGAGAAAAGTGAAACCTGAAGTAATGGATGATCACATTCTCTCAGATCAGAGCAGTCAGGCTCCAAATCCTGCTCAGATCAGCCTGTGGATCCTCTGAACTATCTGTCAGAATCCTAGCAAGTGTGCTTACAAACTGGATTTCTGAGTTTCCTGAAAGAGCAAAATGTGAAACCTGTTAAGGGCAGTGTGTTGTAGAGGAAGAAAAGAAACTCATATTTCCACTTGGTGCTCACCACTTTGGTTGTTCTTCAACTGTATTTCTTTATTATGTGTTTTATTACAAAACATGGTCCAATTAGCATAAAGAAATCCTCTGGATGATACAGACACCTGAGAGTGGAATCTCCCCCAGGACATGGAAATTTACATGAAATTAATGGGGAAAGGCAGAAAGGATGTAAGAGCTAGGGTGGGCATATTGTGAAATGCTGTCTTCTGAATAGGTCATGGCTATTGCAATCCAGACTCACAGCAGCTGTGGTTTTCTGCACAAAACCAACATAGCATTATGCCAGCCAAATTCTCTGATGGGTCTGGCATTAGTTACCTTTCTGTTACTGTGATAAAACTTCAGGACCTAGGCAATTTATAGAAGAAAAGTTTATTTTCATTATGATTCTGGAGCTAAAAGAGATTTGTAAGAAAGCTCAGCCTCAGGTGGCAGTTATGGCCACAGAAGCTGAACACTGAAAGCTCTCATGGTTTACTGAGGGGGGGGGCTGGTAGCAGAGTAGGGCTATACTCTCTCAAAGCTCACTTCTAGTGACATACTTGCTCCAATGAACCCTGACCATCTAAGCACACTGAACAACTTTATCAACTAAGGAACACATGTTCAAATGCCTGAGCCTATGTGGGACATTTCCCACTCAAACCACTGGAGTGGTAGGAATGGTGATTGCTGGACCCCATTGCCTACTGAGGATTTACTGTCCTGGACAGGAAGATGGCTGGCTGGCTGGCTGGCTGGATGGATGGATGGCTGGCTGGCTTGCTTGCTTGCTTGCTTGCTTGCTTGCTTGCTTGCTTTCTTGCTTGCCTGCTTGTTTTTTGGATATGATTACTGGTAGATTTCCCATTCTCTAGTGGACATTTATAGGTACCATTATGTGGTGGGTTATCCTACAACAAATGAATATGGGATGAAGTTGGGAGGGGAGAGTAGGAGTTAAAGATGGAAATGGGGGAAGTGTGGCCATATTTCATTTTGCACATATATGAAGTTCACAAAGAATAATGAAACAGAAGCATTAAGTTTGGCAATGTTTTGAATAGAATTTTAGAAGTCCAGTCCTTATAGTGTCTAGAAGTCCTGTGAACTTTGGCTACACAGTATTGAACTTCAGAGAACTGTAGGAACTTTCCTAGATGAGAACAGCATTGCTCGAACTGCCTTTAAAACTTCAGCACTTCCTTTTTGGTAGAGCATTTTATTTGGGCTTCTGTTAATTTCCAGAGTTCTGAAATAATTAATATCAGTCATTTTGTTTAAAGGTTTCTTTTCTCTTTTCTAGAGAGAAGACCATCAATACTGGCACTCTGAATTTAAGTAAGCTGATTCCCCTTCGGTTAATAAATACTTTGTGCATGTATACGTATGGCAACTTATAAGCAATAATGGGAATACCTAGAAAATAGAGCTAAACATCACACTGACATTTTGAATGCTTGTCCACATGTAGAAGAATGAGCAAGTTGAAACAACTAAGTCATATAACTAACAAGGAAGCTGCAAAGATACATGGATAAAATTTCCTCTCTTTTATTGGTTTTTCAGTTAAATGTCATTTAAAAAAAAAGAAAATGAAGAGGTCTTAAAAGGAATAGCGCATACTGATCCCAAGTAAGATTTATCAGTTGGTGGAGCCAGCAGCCTCTTCTGGATCTTAACTTACTTTTCAATTTTACAATCCATAAAATATTCAGCAAAGCATGACACAAGTTTGAGTTCGAGCACACTGCACTTTATGCTGCAAGATTCATTAAAAGCAATAATTTGTAATATCCTCAATAGGGCTGTGTGCATTTCAAAATCACTTCAAAGAGGGAAGAAGGACCAATTAGTCCAGTTTTATATTAAAGTAATCTCCTTTTCATCTATAGATACTTCTCTCCTGAGATGATGATGGAGTGAGAGGTCTGCGAGCAGAATGAACGACACCCCTTTCTGTCATGGGTTCTCACCCACAGAATAGACTCATGACCTGACTTGCTCTTGGAGAGGCAGCAGAAAATCCCACTCACTGTGAAAGGATGAGGAAGCCTCTGATGATGAGCTCATTCTAATCTATATTGCCTTCCTATGTTTCCTTTTCTTAGTTGATTTAAGTGGGAACTGTGGGCATGAGTACTGAATAAGATTTGATTATTTTGTGTCATTATCTTCCTGGCATCCCTTTGTCCTTGATAAATACAGTTCCAACAGAACCACAGTGATGGGTCTGAGAAGAAACTAATCCTGGACGTGGTCTTACATAGCCTTCCTAGCCCCATCCATCTGAACATGGTTATTGCTCTCCCAAGGCCTCACTGTCTCCACATGTAAACTGGAAGCTACTTGTTCCTTTAACATAGTTTGCATTTTATTTTATGTTCACATACTTTATTATATATTTTGTATCATTATTCATTCATTATGCATATGGTACATGCTATTATTGTTAATATTATTACTTAATGTGCATATATGACAGCAGCATCCATGTGGCATGGTGCATAGGTGAGGTTCAGCCACAGTGGTATGCTGAGATCATACTGAGGTAGACAGATCAAGTGGCAAGAGCTTGAGCCAGCTCACTGGCTCCTTTCACGTGGTTTTATAGGGTTAGTAAATAAGAAAATACATAGGTGGAAGCCCAGCCAAATCATGCTCGATACAAATATAAAAACTTACAAGTGCTATTAAAATAATCACAATTCTACTGGAAAAATCATTTTGAAACAGGAGAACAGTCTGTGCACTAATATTGAATCTGCCATACAACACTTGTTCCACATGATAACACTTTCTGTAAGCAATGATCAATCTTTTCTCTCTTACCTGCCATCGCTGCCTCATTTATTTACCATTAGTTTAAGCCATTAAAAGAAAGTTATCCTGTAAAGCATCACAGTTCATAGGCTTTAAAATGTAATAGTATCCGTATGTAAGATTTACAAAGTAAGGAGTCTTATTTGAAAGGAAAACTGTAAAACTGTGACATTCGACAGAATTCCAACTTCCCCAAATTATATGGGAGAAGAGACTCATGAAAATTTAGCTTGAGCATAGATAATTGTAATTAATTGATTTTTAGGGAAACAAAAGAATGTGTATGTGTATACTCCTTTATAAGTTTATGTGCATCTCAACACACAGGTTCCCACAAAGGCCAGAACACTTCATTATATCCCTGAATCTAGAAGTATGGATGATTTTGACCTATTTTGCATAAGTTCTTGGAATGGAACTCAGATAATCTGAAAGAGCAGCAACTGCTTAGAATCACTAAGCCGTCTGTCTGGCCTTAGGTGTCACTTATTCTATGAACTTTTATTGATTTGCCAGTATATGAAAATATTGAAATGAGGTGTGTGTGCGCACGCATGAGTGCGTGCATGCGTACATGCATGCATGCATGTATGTATGTATGCTTGTATGTGTTTTCAAGACAAGGTTCCTCTGTAACAGAGCCCTGGCTGTCTTGGACTTGCTCTGTAGACCAGGCTGGCCTCGAACTGAGAGACATCTGCCTGCCTCTGCCCCCTGAGTGCTGGGATTAAAGGCATGTGCTACCATGCCTAGCCCTGAACTGTTACATTATTTTTAACATGTCTCCATTCTGAAGGAAAAACCCTAAATTATAATATTCTCATACTCAAGGTTGGTATTTAATTCTTCAAATGGAAATGGAGCTTCTGCAAAGTTCTATGTGTTCTTCAAGGTGATGATGATACAGTGTTGAGTGAGACAGAAGCCTAGAAGGATGCAATGTTGTGTTAGGAGAAGCTTTCAATATCATGTCAACTTTCTATCCTACTCTGCTGTCTCCAAACTCGAAACCATCTGGATTACTTATGCTCCATTCTGGTGAGCTCACCAGGATCTGATGGCTTGTTCCAAACTGGTATTACACAGATGGTTCCAATTAAACTCTCTTGGATTCTAAACCAAACCAAAACTGATAAATAGGGAAGAGATTTGTGGAAAAGAGGGTGGGTGCCAATAGAGTAAGGAAGGAAATGGGAGAAGGCAGTGTGAGAGGAATCCAACTACATAATGTACGTGTATAAAATTGTGAATTAAAAAATTATACTATTAAAAATCTCTAACTGAAAAAATTGAGAGAAGATATATTTGAAATAACCTTGCAGAATTTTCAGTGAGCTATGATAACTTTCCAGCTACCCTCATAAGCATACACTGCCTACTTCTCTACTTTCCATATCATGTCCAGTCTCCAACAAGAAGTCGCTCACTAGTCCCATCTCTCTCTAGCTTTTGTTTTTAATCAAACACCTCTCACTGACTGTACCCTTAACCTTTCCTTTTTGCTACAATTATTTATGTGTTAGTCTTATCCTCTGTGAATTCTTAGTCTCCTCGAGGGCAGCATGCATACCTGATTCAGCTCCCGAGACATCTCATATACACATGATGCATTGCACACCTGCGTAATTTCCCTTCTCTTGGCAGTTGGAACATTGCCTGGACCATAACAGGTGCTCAATAAATATTGAATCCAGTGAATGATTGTAGGTGTCAGGATGAAGTGATGGAAATGCATGTATAAATGTATGATGTTCTTGTAAGTGCCCTTGGCAAATTTGGAGATGAGTATAATGACAGGCTTTCAGGTTTGTCCAGATCTCAAGGGAGAGAAAGTTTAAGGCTCTTTGGAATTCTACATGTGAAGTGAATCTGAAAGAACCATACAAGAAACTCAGAACAGAAGTTCTAAAATGTCTGAAAAAGTGACAGATTTACCTAAAGATTAGGTTCATTTGGAAAATATAAATCTGCGTGAAAATATAAGTTTCTCCACCTGTCATGTAGACACGGGAGTAAAAAAGTAAATAAAAATAGTATGTGCATTTAACAATGGGTGATTCAACACCAGTAGTAAAGGGGCAACAAAGATTAACTCAATGTTTTTAAGAGAAGGTAGGAGGCAGGGTGGGTTAGAAATGGTTGGGAGGATATGTGGTTAGCATGTGATCAAGTATATTCTAGGAGAGTCTCAAACAACTCAATACAAATATTTTAAAAATATTTTTTTGGTCCTCTAAATCGCCAAAGAGCACCCAACAAAATTGAATACAGTGTTCTCATTTGTGGTTACCTTCACAGAGCATGAAAGCTACTTAGCCAAAAGAAGTTTGGTGTTCAGCTCTACCTTCCCCTTCCTCAGTTCTGGCTCCAAATAACTGAGAGAGTCCAAGAAATCAGGTCATTGTTTGTCATTGTGTATTTTGAGTGACACAAAGCTGTTTACACTGACAAAATAGCACAGTTTTAATTTGTTTTTTCATTAGTAGTAGTAGTACTGTTTGTGCATGTATGTTTATGTGGTGTGTGTGTGTGTGTGTGTGTGTGTGTGTGTGTGTGTGTGTGAAATAAGCACGCCATATTGCACATGTGGTGGACAGAACACAGCTATGAAGAATCAGTTCTCTTCTCTATCTTGCGTTTTGGGAGATCAAACTCAATTATCAGGTTTGCACAGAAAGCCAGCTCACCACCATTCCCACATAAAGTTAATCAAGGCTTCTATAGTAAAGCTTCCCATATTGTAAATTTTTTGTAATATTTTGTATTATTTTTTATATTATTGTAAATTTTATAACATCATAAAACCATTATGTTTATTTATTTTAAATTAACATTTGTCTGCAGTTATGAATCTTTCTCTGTAGCACCTTTAAGAAGTGTGCTGTGTTGTGATGGCTGTTATTAATGTCATCACTATTACTCATTACATGGCATCTTAATGCCTATCATTTCATGTCAAATGTCTATTCTGTGTAGCTGCCAATGTAGCTTAAATGACTGCCATTAACTTTGCATGGAGCCTGCAATCACAAAGTCATCTGTATCTGCTCGATTCTTTGTAAATATAATGGAGTTTGGAGGTGTAGCAGGAAAAAGATGTCTCATGCAAAAGAATGCCTTGTGGCAGCCTTAGGAGATGGGGTGTACACACTGTAGCCCCAACAGTCTTAGGACTGAGCATTTGAGACCAGCCTGTCCTACGTGTGAGACCCTAACTTAAAACAATATGACAGAAGAGGTTGGTGAGATATCTCAGCAAGGAAGGGCACTTGCTGCTAAACTTGAAAACCGGGTTTGATCCTCAGAGTCCAAGTGGAAGAAGAAGAGAGCCAATGCCTGCAAGTTGTACTTGACTACTGAGTACACATTTTGGCATGTGTCAGTGTGGATGACTGTAAGTATCACACACACAACTCAATAATTGCAAAATAATATGAAAAATACACAAGCATGGAAAGGATTAGATTAAGTCATGTGTTAGGAATTCTGCTTTGTTAGTCTCATCCTAATAGTAATGAGTAGGCGTCTCTACACTCAGCCTTTGTTTCATAAATGTCAGGCTGTACAGAAAGGGACCTGAGGGCCTTTAGAGAAAGAGATGATTCTAAGTATGGAGTAGGCAAGTATAACATGAGCCTGAAATACATTTAATGTGTTAGAAAATAAGAAACAATTAAAAACATCCATGCTGACCCACAAAATGCAATAGGAAAGCATGTGCCCATGTTTAATGAAACTAACTGGACATAATTATTATAAGTAGGATGCAAAGACTGTCTGATCTGTATCACAGATGTAACTCAATTACCAAGTAAATAGTCAAAGTTTTTCTCTTTTTTGTAATTTATGAAGAGAATTATTCAGAGCATGTTTTACTAATAGATTAGCTATACATATCTAGGGGATTAGGTGTGGTGCTTCCATTAGATTACAGTATGTATTATCAACTTCAGACACCCTTCTTCTATCACTACCCTGTCTCATTCCACATGTTTCTCCAACTCTGGTACCCATTTTTCTAGTTTGAAAAGAGTGTTTTTAGCTTCTACATGTGAGAGTGAAGGTGAGGCATTGCCTTGCTGTGCCTGGCTTCTTTATGTGCTCTTATCCTTCAGTTCTAATTACTTTTATAAATAATTATTAATCATTTTCTTCTCATTGAACATTATCACATCATGCTGTCTTTACTCAGCCATCTGTTGATGGACAACTAGTACTGGAGAGGACCACAGGGGAATTTCTGCAGTAAGCATGGCCACACTGGTTTCTCTTGATAAGATGAATTCATTTCCATTCAATGTTTCTTTTTTAAAAGTTTTACAAGACAGGGGATGGAGAGATGACTCAGCAGTTAACAACACTGAATGTTCTTCTAGAGGACCTAGGCTCAACTCTCCCACCCACATGACAGCTCACAACCATCTGTATCTCCAATTCCAGGGGATCCAAGGACCTTTGCTGGCCTCCACAGGAATGCATGTGGTACATAGAAGACCATACAGTCAAAACATTCAAACACATTCAAAAGCAACGCTTTATATTAAATAAAATGGTTACATAATTTCAAGAATGTCCCTGTAGGGACTGGGAGATGACTGAGAGGGTAAGAGCACTTGTTCTCTTGCAGAAAACCTGAGTTTGTGTCCTAGTACTCATGTCAGAAGCTGACAACTGCTTGTAACTTGAGGTTCAGCACATCTAAACACATTGTTCTGGCCTCTGGGGATACTTCAATGAACATGGCATATACACATACAGACAAATATGCATGCACACAAATAAAAGTGAATCTTAAAAACTAGTTACACATGGTATGCACTAACTGATAATTGGATGTTAGCCCAAAAGCTCGCAATATCCAAGATACAACTCACAGACCACATGAAGCTCATGAAGAAGGAAGACCAAAGTGTGGGTGCTTTGGCCCTTCTTAGAAGGAGTAACAAAATACTCTTGGGAACAAATATGGAGACAAAGTATGGAACAGAAACTGAAGGAGGAGTCATCTAGAGACTGCTCCACCTGGGTATCCATCCCTTGTGCAGTCACCAAAGACAGACACAGATGTGAATGCCAGGAAGTGTATGCTGACAGGAGCCTGATATAGCTGTCTCCTTAGAAGTCTGCCAGAGCCTGAAATATACAGAGGTGGATGCTCACAGCTAACTATTAAACTGATCGTGGGGTTCCCATGATCAGTTTAATAGAGGAGTTAGAGAGAAGACTGAAGGAGCTGAAAGGGTTTGTGGCCCCATGGGGAGAGCAACAATACCAACCAACCAGAGCTCCCAGGGTCTAAACTACCAGCCTGGGAAAATATAGGGAGGGATCCATGGCTCCAGCTGTATATGTAGGGGAGGATGGCATTGTCAGGGGGAGAGAAAGTCCTTGGTCCAGTGTAGGCTTAATGCCCCAGTGTGGGGGAATTCGTGGGTGGGAAGGTGGGAGTGAGAGGGTAGGTAGGTGGGAGCACATCCTCATAGAAGCAGGAGGAGGGGGGATGGGATATGGGGTTCCTGGGTGGGAGGGGGAATAGGGAAAGGGTATCACATCTGAAATGTAAATAAAATATCCAATAAAAACAAACAAACAAACAAACAAACGAAAAAACTAGTTACAAGTATCCTCACCAAATACTTTGCAGTTGCAAAGAGCAGGGAAGAAACATCAAAATGAAAGTGTCTGAGAGAATCTCGCCATCAAATGATAAAAAGGAAGCATCATCAGTGGTAATGGGAATTGAAATCCTGTAATTCCTAATGGTTGCTATGCAACCTGACTTTCATGATGACCCTGCCAAATCTGCATAGCATAACTCTAATCACAAAGAGACATTTCACAGCTCATCTAGAAAGATACACTGCAAATTAATTGTTAGTAGCTTTGTTAAAAATGTCAAGGTCATAAAAGTCATAGAAATAGATTTTTCCCCAGGAATAGATAACAAAAAAGCATTAAAATTAAATATAATGTACAGTTCCAAAATAGACATTTTTTATAAAAATTATACTATCCTGAGGTAATTGTTGGAATGGTCTGAGGATTATAAAGAAGCAATGTGTTAATTTTAACTTGCTGATTTGAATGATTGCATGGTAGCCCTATAAGGAAAACACATCATTTTGTATTTAGGAATCACATACTAACTCAGTGGTATCACAACACTGGACAAAAATGTTCTTTTTAGTTATACTTACAGTTATTTTGTAAGTGCAGGGTTGCTCTGAAACAAACTGAATGCATTCATTCCTGCAACAATCTCACTCCTTGAAATCAGCAGAGAAGCTTCAGAATGCGAGAATACATATATATTAATATATCTATAGTAATGTTGACTATGGGCCCAAATAAAGGTATAAGGATAAGTAATTCTGGTAGGCTCATGTCACAAAATATATTGAACTGTTAACACGAGCACAAAAATTGTTGATGTGCTGAGTGCTGAGTGGAAAAGCATTCAATATTCAGAAAAAATACATTATACTATAATTTTCATTTTCAAACAACACTGAAAGAGCTAAATGGAGTGAATGTTGTTCAAAGATCCCTGAGCTAATTATTCTATGCCATATATAAGTCACGTGTGCATGTGTGTCTTTGGATGCTGGGTCATTTTTCTATTTGATTTACATACACACAATATATCCTTAAATATGTTTGCAATAAAAGTTCTTTAGCAAGAATAATCTGAGGATTAGACCTTTTATATATCCAAACTTGCAAATTAAATAAGCCCTTACATTGCAATCGTCAGGAAAACAACTTAGTCTTCAATCCAGTAAAAGCAATGTATTATCCTCCTGACTACAGTCTCAAGAAAAAAAAAAATTTAAATCATCTACCAGTTACATCCCCAGCTTGCTATCCTTGAGAAATGGATTAATCCCTTGGTTTTGCAGTGCCAGTGTTCTTTTTGACACTGTCTTTTTCTTCATTTTTCTCCTCCCATTAAAAAAATCCTTTTGTGAGGAGATACCACAGGAAAAAAAATGCCATTGGCATTTCTTTTCTTGGTTTGGAGAATAGTGTGGACACAGCTAAGATGTTCTATTAATTCCCAAGCTCAGTACCTTAGCTCAGAATCTATAAGGTTTCATGGGAGCAAATAAGTCCTTGAATTTTACAGAGGTAGACACTAAGCCTTTTCAAGCTAAGAACATAATCCCTGAACTCAAGAGCTCTAAATTCATGTCTTAGACAATTCTGAGTGGAGAATCCGAGGAGCTACTCCTCCTAGATGACAGAGTTTCGTGCTGCTTGCAAAGTGTTCAGCTGGAAAGTGTTTTTGTCAGGATTTGAAGTTGGTCCTTTAATGAAAAAAGAAATGCTTCTGGCCAGTCACTAACTTGTGAGGTTAAATCTAGTGACGCCGTGTCCAGACAAAGTTAACGTTTACTCTGCTTTCCTTACTTGTTCTTCACAATCTCAAGATCCTTATTCATAAACTAACAATCACAGAAGGACCTCAAACAGGTAATTTAATCACCAGGACAAAGACTTCCCAGAAAGGGAAGCTGCACAATTCACCTTCGATGGACAGGCAAAAAGAAGCCTCACAATGATATACAGGAGGACCCAGACTTATTCTCATCACATGTATAAATTTTAACTCTTGTTTTCATTTTGTACCACTGACAAAGCATGTTCATCTCTTTATTTCACACACACACACACACACATATTTATATATATATATATATATGTGTGTGTGTGTGTGTGTGTGTATGTGTGTGTGTGTGTCTATACATATATATGTATGTGTATATACATGTGTATATATTATATATACATATATTATATAACGCATTATTGCATATATATATATACACCATTACATATACACACATGCATATACACACCCAAAATGCAAGCGCTCTAATCTAGGGTCTATAACAATCATTTAGTAGTCAAATTGTGTTCTAGACTCTATAGTCTACTAGCCTTTATTCTTTAGATCCTTAATAATATTTAAAAAGTAATTTATTTGTGTTTATTATGCATGTATGTTCAGGCATGAATGCATATGTGTGCACATGCATATGAAGACTAGAGATTGACATTGGGAGTCTCCTTCAAACACATTTACCAGTTATTTCATTTGAGTTTTAGAGAGCAATACTGAGAAGTAGGAGATAAAGCACATGCATAGTATTGCATGGGAGTAGAGTGAAGGCTAGAGACAATTCTCCACATTCAAAGCCTGCAGATGTCATGTCCCTACTCATCTGCTTTACTTCCTCATTGATTTCTACCTGTATAATGCTCTTCATACTTTTCCCTGCTATTTAATATCCATGTACATATGATGTACATGCATATATATATATATATATATATATATATATATATATATATATATATGCACCTGTGTGTATGCTCACACAAATACGCACCAGTGCATTTTCCTGTTGCATGTAGAAGCTTAAGGCTGATGACAGCAATCATCCTCCATTGTCTTCCCACGTTATCACTGAGGCAGAATTTTTCAAACCCAGAATTCTTTGATATGGTTAATCTCATTATTCCGCTTGCTCTATGGAGCCCCTATCTCTACCTTTTGAGACTTGACATGCTGGAGGGATTCCACACCCACCTGGCATTTGTAAAGGTTCTAGAGATGTGATCTTTGATACTCATATCCATGTAGCAAGAATCTTAACCACAGAGACATCTCCACAGTTCAATCTTCATTAGCATAATAATAAAAAATCTATCACTTCTTCAGTGTCTGGATAAAGATAGTTCTTCATAATACCTCAATAGACTGTATGATATGATTTATTGCTATGTGACTCTACATATATATTTCAGTAATAAATCATTCTTTTTCAATACTTCTAAAGGTAAAACTAAGAATAACATCCCTCATATAAAGAATACGTCAAACAAGAAATCAGGCACCATCTTTTATATACCACAAACAGATCAGTACAATATTCATCTGGGTTAGAAAGAAATAAAGTGAATTGATTGTCTAAGATATGTCAGGGATTGTGATTGAAATTACAATGGCTCCCAGAGGCTCATATGTTTAACCACTTGGTCTCTAGTTAGTGACACTGTTTGACAAAGATTAGGAAGTGTGGTCTTGTTGGAGGAGGTATATTACTGAGGGCAGAGTTTGAGGTTTCAAAAGACTCTTGTCAATTTGAGTTTCACTAGAATGAATCTTAATCTAGACTCAGTGTTTTGTGCTTCATATTTTTGGATAAGAATGTAAGCTCTAGGTATCTTCTCCAGTTTCATGTGTATCCGTAGCCATCTTCACTACCATGATGATGATGGACATCTATACATATGTAGCTATCAGCTGCAAATAAGCCCTCCTTCTGCAACTTGCATTCATCTTCCTGTTTTGTCACAGCAATAGAAAATATACCAGATAAAATTTTAATGTATAACTCACACACTACAGAGAAAGATCCTTCACTGAACAACTAGTATATACTAATCAGTATTCCAGAAGAGAATCAATCACATATATTTGGAAAGAAATAGGTATGCATTGAGTACCTACTACATGTCAGATGTTATTCTCATCTAACATTCTTACAGATAAGGGAAGGGGTAGCAGTCACTAAGCTTCTATGTTTGCCAAGCAGTTTTTATGATTGTACTCCTAAAGAAAAAGGGAATGTTGTATATGGCACCTAGTACATGCCAGCTGGAATCTAGACAACATTTCTCAGACATAAGACAAGGAAATGTTCATGAATTGAAAAGGCATTATCCATCATGGCATGGTTCTTAATCTTGACAGGATTGCCAACTTGACAGGATTCAGACATACAATGGGAATAAATCTCTAAGACTGTCTGAGGAATTTTTCTAGTATAGGTTAGTTAGGGTGAGAAGATTCTCAGAGTGGATAGACCGAAGAATGAAAGCTAAGAAGCAGTTGACATCCCTCTGCTTCCTGACTGCAGATGCAGAATAACCAATGACCCTACATTCTTGCCCACCATGCTTTCCCCATCATGATGGATCATAAAACCCCAAACCATGAGCCAAAATAGACCCTTCCTTCCTTCCTTATGTTTCTTTTGGATAAGATATTTTGTCACAGAGTGTGAAAAGTACCTGACAAACATGAACTATTCTAAGATGGCATTTCTAACACAGAATGGAAGCTGCATTCATTAAGTATCTAGCTAGCCCACTGATTCTACTGCAAAGTAAGTCACGCAGAAGTGGAACTAGTAGTTTGCACATTGTTAGCCTCCTAAAATAAAACCCATGTATGGAAAACCAAAACAAGCTTGTGTTCATTGTTCAGTAATTGTTAGTTACTATTTCAACACTTCTCTCACAGGTGAGTAAAACATATGCATTGACTGCCTAGTGTCTTCCTGGTAGCACTCAAGCATATACCTTACACATATGTCTGATGGGGAAGGGAAAGACATGCGCCTCAAGAGCTGACAATATGTTGAGAATTCTAGTCACATACAATTAACCAAATAAGAAAACACTGATTATCAGGCATTATGTCTGGCTATTTCTTAAACAAACATTGAATATTAAAAATCATCTAAATAATCTTCCAGCTCCATCATTTGTATATCTAGGAAATATTATGATTTATGGTCTTAGATAAATACTGTTACAATAATTCATTGGTAGAAGGGAAAAAGCTTGCATTCACACATATTATTGATTAGGTGTTTAGAATATAACATTATCCTGATATAGTTGCAGCTGCATAGGAAAAATGTTGAGAATAACAAACCAATGAGTATACACCAGACATCATTATGGTATTGTATTCTTCACCTATAGAGACAAAGAAAAGTGTATGGAATGTCTACACTCTAAGTACTTCTATAATATAACAATATCCATATATATTAGAGAATACGTATGTATATAAGCCCCATGTACTCCAGTTGATATAGAGGATCAAGATTCCTCACACAAAGATGAAGCACATCTTCACTGCTTGAGCACTGATATCTACTGAGTACATTCCATTCCGTGCTTTCTCATGCTTATGGTAAATAACTGACTATGTGTTTGATTTAGATGGACAAAATCCCTCATAGACATATATGTTTGAGCACTTGGTTCTCAGCTGGTTGATACTGCTTTTTTTAGGATGTGAAAGATTTAGGAGTTAAGACCAAGATGCTGAAGAGAGTGTGCTACTGGGAGGTTGTATTATGGGCTGTAAGCTGGCTCGATCCAGGAGTTACAGCTCCAGTTCTTTCTGCTCCCTAACTATTGGTGTGATGTAGCCTGCACGCACCATGGACATGAGCCAGTCCTGCCAGCTGCCATGCTTCCCATGCCTTGATGAACCTTATCCCACCAATCTGTGAGTCAAAATAAACCCTTCTTTCTTAAAGTTGCTTCTTTTCAGTTTATTTAATCACTATGATGAGAAAGTGAATAATACAACATGTTTTGAAGACCTTGTAAGTTCCAAGTAGTTTTTAAATGCAACTTGCAACCACAGAGGAATAAACCTACACAGATGGTTCAGTTTCTGTTAGACACCATTTTACTATGTGCTCATACGTAGGCTTAGGAATTGGAGTATTAGGAAGTATGTGAAATATAACTGCTGTCCTACTACAGTAGTAATCACACACCATAAGACAGGAGAAATGTTTCTTTAAGCACATTGTATATATTGTATATATATTGTATATATTGTATATATATATTGTATATATTGGAATTTTCCTCTTAAAACATAACAGAAAATGAGTAAATGAAAGCAGCATATATTACACAGCTGCATATCAGACAGTATTTTACAACTCATGTATAGAAGCAGTGGAAGAGTATAAAATTAGTTCAGAGTGTATGCATAAGCAATCTATAAAATAATACTCTAATGATAGTGATAAAATATGAACATATTAACCTCTGAGGATAATTTTCAAATATACCTCTATAAGTAAGTCCAAAAAACTCATTGATTCATCAGTCTATACTTTGCTGTAATTGTAAGTTTGGTCTGTTGTGAGTGCTGACTGCAGTTTATAGACCTGTGTGTGTTGTGTCTTCCCAGGAAAAGCCTCACCCAACAATGACAGATATCATTACAGACTTTTATAGATAAGCACAAACATGAATGCATTGATATTCTGGGACACACAAACACACACACACCTATGCAATTACAATATAGAATATGCCCAAGTGGAAAGGAACTTAAAAATAAATTCAGGATTAGTTTAGACCATACGTTATTATAGGATGGAAATGCTGTTCATTGAGAGGAAGAAACAAGAAGACTTTGAGTGCATAGAATATAATAGGCATGACACTACCTTCACATTAGGAAGGAATAGAGGGAATTAATCGGCTGACAAAGGGAAGGCACTGTTTTAGAACCATCTTTTCTCTATATATGGGAATCAAATAGACATACATATATCTAGTCTTTCTCAGGAAGAAATCTCACATAAGGGCCAGGGAAAGGCAGGGAAGAGCTTATGTAAGCACCCTAGAGCTTATTGATATTTACACATAAAAGGAAGGGGAAACACCCCACAAAGCACTTGGAGCATGCAAAGTCTTACAAAACTTCCATTGAGGTAAAGAGACATGATGCACAAAACACCTAGCCTACATTAGGATTCATTCTAGTAAAACAAACAGAACAAATCTCACCACAAGGAAAAGGAAACAATCACATACCAAATATCTATTTCATGTCGAGTCATTTTCTAGTAAAATTATTCACATCAGAGAAGGAGGCCAGGACTACACTGAAGATGACTGACAGGTCAGGAGCTGTCTAAGCTGATGTTATGCATATCAACCTGTTTTGATCACCTAATAAACCAGAGATGCTACAGTTCCACGTTGTTGCTCAACATAAATGAGCCACTAGTGTTCACAAGGTGCTGCTGTGATACAGCTGTATCCTCCCAGGAGGAACTGAGCATGCAGGAACTTTCCATGTTGCCACTAATATAGGAGTACACCACCCACAAGGATTAAAGAGAAAGCAGCAAGGATACATTAGGTGTCTGTTTATGTCACCAATATTTCTGGTATCAATTTGATCTAAACAAAGGGTATAAGCATGCATTGAGTGTCCTAAATATGCCAAACACTATTCTAGTATAGGACTATTTATGTAGAGAGGGAAGAAAACAATTCCCAAAGATTGCTTAAAAACATTAGCTAGAGTCCTCACAATGGAAAAAAAGAAGCAACATATTTAAAAAGTGCTTTTTTTTAATATGATGGGTAGTTTCAAAGTCAAATTTACCAATAGAAAGCAGATACAGTGAAGAATGGTAGATGTTGCATAGGCCAGATATTGTAATCTGACATATCTTACACAACAGGGAAAAGTAAGCACATAGTAGATGTTAATATGGAAAAATAATTCTGTAACATACAGTATCTGTTATAAACCAGGCTGTATTTATCAAAGTGTTGCTCACACACAGGGAAGATGAATAGGGCATCCACTAAGTGCCAGTATATGTCAGGCTGTGTGTGAGTATGTTAGTCTTGTATGGGACATGAAATGCAAATTATTTTAATACAAAGTAGACACAATACAATACTCTACTATAAAATGGGCTCATAAAAGAGTACCACCATGCTGGGAATGCCTAATATTAAACAGATGATATTCCAGTATAATGATTATTGAGCATCAAGGAAAGAGGCAGGAATGCCTTAACATCTAGTTAAGCCAAACATTACTCTATTCTAATTTTACTCGTGTGCATAAAGAGGAGGTAATAAACCATTGAGCAGCTTCTGTATTGAAAATCTAACATTATCACACATAAAGAAAAAGAAGCAAGCATGTTTCCAGTGCTTTCCACAGACCAAGTGCTATGAGAGTACACCAGCACTCAATCAGAAGGCAAGGAAAAGAGCTCACACCAGACACTGAACGTGTGTCAGTACATCAGTCTTCTCACATACACTCATTTCCTTTCTAACACAATAGTAAGGCTGTACTAGAATCCCGTCTGAAAGGAAACCAAATATCTCTTTCACATGTATCATCCAGGTTGTTCTAGGACAGCATAAATCACCCAGAAGAATGAGAGAAACGTGTTTAATTACGCTCTTGATCTACGTTCTAACACTTATGTCATCATTCACACATGAATAAAAGGACAAAATCATGAATAAATCATTTAAAATCATCCACTGCCTGTCCTAGTATATAAGTCACATATAAGGGGAAAAGTTAACTGGATGATCTACCTGATGGAAGCCAGGAATAATATTGTTCACACACGGTGAAGGTAAATGATCATGTATCTGGTCTAGCATACATAAGGTGTTATTAATTGCAAATTTACTGATACAGAACAGAATGTCAAAAGCGTGTAATAGGCACCTGGTAAATGTCAGATTCTATTATGCACAAAATTACATACACACAAGCAAAGAAAAATGGATGTATAGAGCAAATAACATGTTTGAACTGTGTTTTCATAAAGCATAACTAATATGAGGATGGTAGAACAGCAGATGAGAACTATAACAGGCTACACATGACCTGGATAAAACATATATAATATAAATCACCAGCAAGAATTAAGGACTTAGCAGGTGACAAATATCATCTAACAAAATATCAAACCTTCTTCTGTAGCTCACACAAGATAACAAAGAACATGTTAGTTGACCCAAAAACTATCCAAATAAACCCTTACCTATTCATGAAAAAAGGACATGAGCATGCACTAAGACCTTAGTATACACAAGGTTGTGTTCCACTACAGGCCTATTCAAGCATAGAGGAAGCAAACAGAAGAGCCAGAACACAGGAGTTATAATTCTAGTAGAAAGATCATTCATGACCATAGAAGACTAGGGTTAATATAGTAAAAATAGCCATCCTACCAAAAGCTATCTACAGATTCATACAAATTCTATCAAAATTTCAATACAATTCTTCACTGATCTAGAAAAAAACAAACTTTGGCTTCATATGGAAACAAACAACAAAACAAAACCACAACAACCAGGATAGCTAAAACAATAAGAGAACTGAAAGAACTATCCCCATCCTCAAGAGAGATAAAGAAAGGATACAAAGAGAAACAGCTAAAATGTAAGGGGTAATATGGAATCCTAATACAGGAGAAACTTCCTAAAATATACACATATATGAAATAAATGAAATCACCAAAATATTGGTGGAAACAGGATAGCTAAAACAATAAGAGAACTGCAGGAAGTATCTTCGTCCTCAATTTCTTTCTTTTTATTTTTTTGAAAATAATTTTTATTGGACTTTTTATTTACATTTTAAATGTCATTCTCTTTCCCCATTCCCCCCCCCAGAAACCCCCTATCCGATCCTCCCTCCTCATGCTTCTATGAGGATGTGCCCCCACCTACACACCCACTCCCACCTCCCCACCCTCGAATTCCCCTACACTGGGGCATCCAACCTACATGAGACCAAGGATCTCTTCTCCCACCTATGCCCAACAAGGCCATCCTCCCCCACATATACAGCTGGAGCCATGGGTCCCTCCCTATATTCTCCCAGTCTGGTGGTTTAGACCCTGGGCGCTCTGGTGGGTTGGTATTGTTGCTCTCCCCATGGGGCCACAAACTCTATTAGCTCCTTCAGTCTTCTCTCTAACTCCTCCACTGGGAACCCCTTGATCAGTTCAATGGTTAGCCATGAGTATCCACCTCTGTATATTTCAGGCTTTGGCAGATCTCTAAGGAGACAGCTATAACAGGCTCCTGTAAGAATGTACTTCCTGGCATCCACATCAGCATCTGTCTTTGGTGACTGTACAAGGGATGGATTCCCAGGATATCTCTGGATGTCCCCTCCTTCAGTTTCTGTCCCACACTTTCTCTCCATATTTGCTTCCATGAGTATTTTGTTACTCCTACTAAGAAGGACCAAAGCATACACACTTTGATTTTCCTTGTTCATGAGCTGGGAAAATAGTCAAAATAAAATACTCTTTTTGAAACACATCTTAAACGTGAGTTACCTCTCCAAGTCCTCTTTACACTCTTAATAGTGACTGGAGACCCTAAAGAGCTTTTGTTTATGGTTTATATCTGCCTACAGGAAATCACAATCAAAAAGTTTTATGTATTCGCCCAAATGATTTTTAGCTGTCAGTTTGGAACAGCCCAGAGTTATCTGAAGAAGTCTTGATCTTCTTCAGATAGGGATTGTCTGAGGGACTGCCCAGATCGAACTAGAATGTGACCGTGTCTGTCAGGCATTGTCTTGATTGACGAGTGATGTGTGAAGGTCCTGCTGTGGGTGGCACCATTCCTAGGTAGGCGGAGCTGAGCATCCCTCTTCCGTGGCTCCTCCCTCTACTCCTGCCTGAAGTTCCTGCCTTGTTGTCTTACTTCAGTAATAGATTGTGAGGGGTTTTTGTTGTTGCTGTTGTTGTTGTTGTTATTGTTTTAATCTGTTTTTAAAAGATTTATTTATTTATTTATTTATTTATTTATTTCATGTATGTGGGTACACTGTCGCTATCTTCAGCCACACCAGAAGACAGCATCAGATGACCATTACAGATGGTTGTGAGCCACCATGTGGTTCCTGGGAATTGAACTCAGGGCCTCTGAAAGAGCGGTCAGTGCTCTTAACCACTGAGCCATCTGTCCAGCCCTAGATTGTGACTTTTAAGTGTAAGCTGAACTTAACCCTTTCCTTTCCAAATTCCCAGCTGCCTTTTGGCTCTGGGACCCCCAAGCCAAGAGCCTCGACTCCCCATGGGACCTCAGACTGTGCTACCCACCCGAGGCACTGTTGTGGGGAATGCCTCTCCCTCTCTGAGCAGTGACCCTAGCTCCTTGGGGAGGCAGGCTTGTGAGACCCACACATCAACCCAACAACAGGTTCCACACACACTACAACCTAAGTATGCATATATTCTTTTCTAAAATTTACACTCAATCCAAAAGCATCCAGGGGAATTTAGTCATGCCAAATGTAAAATGAAATTCCTAGAAGAAAATCCACACATCAAATCTTTTTGAAGATAAAACCCATCAACTATTTGGGACTTATGACTGTGGGATGTTGGAATGTTACAGATCTAGCGTCAAATTTATCTTCAGTTGCTTGATAGGCTTATGCTACACATCATTTGTTCTGTAACTAAAATCTTTGTGAAACTATTTCCATATTGAGATATGGGGGGAGGTTGCTTTGTTTATTGAATGGCCATATTTCTAGGCTATGATCACTCACGTTACTCAAGAATAAACCCTCTTATTTCTCTCCCCAAAAATAAGCAAGCAAAAACCATTCTAGCAGGAATACTACAAGAAATTCTGACACAGGTAGTGTACACTTTATATATTATTTGAAACAATGTATTAATTCATGCTTAGTTCATAAATATCTATTCTAATATAGTATTACTTCTATAAGGAAGAACTAAACAGGCATTCATTGACCACTCCATATATTCCAGGAAGTATTTTACACATCATTACCCATGCATCAGTGAAGCACATGAGGCTTGTTTAAGTGCCCAGCACATAACAGATACTTTTGCAATACTGATCTACTCTGATAGGAGTGGAAAGATTTACGCAGACCTTAAGCTTCTAACAAATGCCTGCTACTCTTCTGCTGTAGCGTTATTGACTCTAATGAGGAGGAATTGAGCATACTGAGGATACATAGTACATCTTAAGTACTCGCACATAGAGATGAAAATGAGCTTAAATTGAGTGCACAATGCATGTCAGACACTGTTCCAAAACAGTTACTCAGTCCAACAGTAAGGAAATAAAACTGAATTGAGCATCAGATTTTTTCTCAGACACAATTCCAGCACTGCATGAGCCACTAAGAAGGGAATTGAATCAGCATGTACTACTCATCTATAAGGGGTACTAGTTTACAAAAAACAAATCTATTAACATGTAGCAATAAATGCTTCTAAATGCTTTGATCTCCAATAGAACATGACTGTACAGACAGAAAGGAAGGGAACAGCATGGAACAGAATGGAGAAGAAACAAAACTTGACTATTTAGCATATGCTACACAAACTTGCATATATGGGAAGAAAATTAGCATAATAAATTGTTATAGTTAGTGTACACCAGATATTCTTCTGGCATAATTCATGTATAAAAAGAGAAACAAGAAACATGTATGTGTCAAGGAGTTTTTATAGGCTGTGTGAAATTATTGATCTTAATTGTCAACTGATTGCATGTAGAATCACTAT
Organism: Grammomys surdaster; assembly: GCF_004785775.1. NCBI lineage: Eukaryota > Metazoa > Chordata > Mammalia > Rodentia > Muridae > Grammomys > Grammomys surdaster. The sequence continues at coordinate 12,269,367 of NW_021604591.1, forward strand.
GGAAGCAAACCCGAATGTGCCTGTGAGGGAGTTTCTAGATTGGGACAGCTGAGCTAGAAAGACTCACACCAAATGCATATACCACTATGCCATAACTGGAATGAATAAATTAAGTGAAATAAATAAATGAGAAAGTGAGCCAAACACCAGCATCCTTTTCTTTCTGTGGATACAATGTGACAAGACGCCTATTGGTCCTGTGGCAAGCTTTCCTCTACTTAATGAACTATATTCTCTTATGCCATACGACAAAATAAACCATTACCTGCTTAGTTGTCTCATAATCAGAGACTCTGATTGTAACAATAAGAAAAGAAACTAATAGACCATACATTACTTTTATATCATGACTCAGACATAGTAAGAGAAAGCACCCATGCAATAAACCACCAATGTATTAACAGGTAGATTGTGGTATCAGTTTAATCTCGTGTAAGAGAAGATAGCTACCTAATAATGAGTTACTGCTATAAGATAAATTGTGAATGGGAAAATGTTAAGTGTTTATTTGCAATTGGAAGAGAAAATTAACATGCTTTAGATGCCAAATGTATCACAAGGACCGTTTCACACAGAGAGAAAAGAAATAAAACTGCATGCCTCACCTAGCACAGACCAAGCTGTGTGCTACAAGAATTTTATTCACATACAGGGAAAAGAAGGAAAGATGTATCAAGAACCTAACATTTGGTAGACACTATTCTAACCCAACCATATGCACTCAAAAGTCAATGGAAGGGTACAAGTATTGTATAGGTATAGTAAGTTCCATATCTAATATGTATCAGCTATGACTCTATTATAATCTATTCATTTACAAGAAAAAATAGGCATACCTAAAGCATTAGATGCTATGCACTGCAATTTTAATATAGCATAGCCCACAGTAAGAAGAAAGAAAACAACAACTCATTAAGTACTAGCATATGTCAATGCAGCTTTCTAGCTCAAACATGCCCTTACATATGATGAATTAATCATGCCTTCTCTCTCACACACACACATACACACTTATACATATACACACAGAGAGACACACACAGAGCACCTAATTTAATCCTTTCACTATTTTAGCAGAGCATTACTTACACAAGTACAGATAGGAGATGGATGTCATCTTTAGCAAATAGAACACAACAGATACAATATTACCTATCTGTAAGTAACAAGAAGATCTATTAAGACTGTTGCATGTTTCCGTGAGATTTTATCTCTAGTAATGTCAGTAGGTACATGTATAAAGTCTCCACCAACATGACTTCTTAAACATTAGCTGAACCAAGACAACAATAGACATGTTGTTAAAGCAATCAGGAAAAAGCCCATGAGGCCTCAACCCTACATAAACAACTACAGGAAACTAAGGTATGCTGAGACCAGGAGAAATAATCTTCTCTAGGGAAGAGCACACCAATTGGTTATCCAATACCAACTGGCCAGCCCTAAAAACATATGTAGATGTAGCATTATACAGACTGACCAGGTTGTATTTATATATTTAAGAAGGGATATGTTTATACATATACATAATTGTATGCAAAAGTAACAAATAAAAAAGAAACCATGAATTTGAAAGAAAGTAAGGAGAGACATGTAGGAGTTTAGAAGGAGGAAACGGAAGAGGAAATGGTGTATCATATTATAACCTCAAAAGAAAAACATAATTTTTAAAAGGATTTTATGTATTCAAGTAACAATTTTAAACAAATATCTTCACATGTGTAGAGTAGAAAAAAGCATACATAAATAATAGTATATATATCTATATCTGGTAATTCTCTTGAGCAGCTTTGCTTATATCTAAGAGAGAAAAAATAGGCAGCCAGAAGCACACAATATTGCTAGGACCACTAAGAAGTTTACATTATCCATAAATAAAAAAAATAAATGGATAAAAAGAAACTAAATGTACTGATATGTTACACAAAAATTTTCATCCTTAATTAATATATCATAATAATATAGCATAATGTCTTAGGACACCCTTATTCTTGTGAAAGGAGAGGATATAATCATGATTAAGTGTTCAGTATATCTTGGGCGTTAGTCAATTATAGTTGATCTATACCTGGAGTCTCTGGATATTGTTAACATCTTTCATTGGTCAGAGTTCATTTCCTTCCTGCTACTGTTTTATGGTCAGATAGTCTTTTTCTTAATCTATACTTGTAGATTCCTCAGTGGGTAAACAATCCAATACGGTCTAGTAGCTGAGAATATTCACTTTAGGATTGAGCAGATTGTACTTAAATTGCAGCTTTATTGCTTAACATCTGTGTGATCAGAGCAGGTTGGCCAACCTGCCCAACCCTTAGTTTATGCATCTGTAAGTGAGGGCAATTACAGGACCTTCTCATTATGGTGGGTGAAAGTATGAAATGAAGGTCTCTACATAAGTACTTGGCCCTGAACTGAATAAGGGGCCAATAAATGTTAGCTGCTACTACAACTGGGCCACAATGACTTTCTCTATAGAAACGTTTGCTGATACATGATACAAAACATTCATTCAAGTTTCAGGATCACAGTTATTGTCTTGTATTAATAGAGAAGCAGATTTAAACAAGTCATGTGATTTACATTGGGTCCTACTATCACAAAAGATATCTCTGGAGTCAATACCTGTCTCAGCACAATCTAAAACCAGTCTTCACTTTTAAATGCTATCATTATAATTTTTTCATCTTCTCTGAGTCTTTTCATTTCTTCTTGCTTTATTTACCAAAAATGTAACTTTTCTGAGGTATGGCCTTGCTATGAACCCTAGGTGGTTGCATACCTGTAGCCTTATGCTTCAGTCTCCTAGTACCTGGGATTATAGGTGTTCTTATTCTTATACTTACTGGAGAGAGGTTTTAACTTTCTCTTCTCAATATTTCCTAATCTATCCCTAGCTTCTTAACTCTGTTCTTTGTGATTTCACTAAAACCTTTCTCTCTTATAAGAAATATTTCACCCCACTGCAATCTAACATGAGAGAGGGAAACCTAGAGATGGATCTCTCTAAACCCCATGTCATAACATAAGTTTCCCTTCATTGCCAATTTCTTCCCTCAAACCCTACTTGGTACTCAGGAGCATGGCTGAAAATACTTCCTCCTTTCTTCAGTTGAGGTGATCTGTACTCCCTACCACTTTCTTTCTATGCCACTCAGATGGAGATATGGCAACTCTTTAAGAAAAACAGCAGAGATAAAAAGAAGGGATGTTGTTGTTGTTCTGGGGCCAAGGAGAGAACTCAGTTCATAAAGTGATTGTTTTGTACCACATGAGAATCAGAGCTAGATCCCAGTGGCCATGTTTGAAATACACAAAATTTGGGTATATTACCACATACCTGTAATCCCAGTACTGGGTGGAGTGAAGACAAATAGATACCTGGAAGTCCAGTAAGCCATGTGTGTTAATGAGCAGATGTCCAAAAAAAGAAGTTGAATAGCCCCTCAGAAACAATACCTAAAGTTGTCTTCTTGACTCTACATGCGTATACATAATATGCACATACACTTTCATAACTATTTAAACACACACACACACACACACCAAAAGAAGTGTTGTATAACTGGACATACAGAGACATATAGTTACCAAGTTTAAATCTATGGGTTTTTTTCTTTCAGTCAACTGGGAACTGGAAATGGTAATTTTAATATAGCTATAATCAGTAAATTAATATGGCAGCTGATTTTCATTATCCTAGCTAATTCCCCAATATTGACACAGTAAAACTACGATTTATTTTCAAGGTTTACCACAATACCTGGGTAGTCAATTGATCTATTTTATCCCCTTAACTAATCTGGCTACCTCCCAGACAAAATGGACATAAATCTTGCAATTTAGATCCTTCCATGGTTCTACTGAACCATTTTTCCTCTTCTTACTTTGGCTTAATCTGTCTTCCCCTCTCTCTCCTTCCCCTAGCTGGTGGACGTCTCACCCTATTCTCATTTCTGCCTAGCCACTGAGTAATCAGCTTTTATTGACAAGGCATAAAATAAATTGTAAGAGTTGATTTTACAAGCTTGAGACAGGAGATTCTTCACATAAGCATTACAATGCTGTGTCCAGATTGAAATGAGATATGAGGATAGAGAAATCAGCATTTGAGTAACACATGGATAACTTTTACACAATGTACAAAACATTGTGCCTACAGAGGTAAAGCAATGATACATTCCTTCAACCAACATATTGGTCATCTAATGCATAGTAGAGGCACTACTAAGGCTGAAAATGTTTTTTTTTAAGTCTTCTATATAAGTCTTCACTGTTTTGAACCAATGAATCATCTCTAGAGCTTGGGACACATATCGTGAAGTCTTTTGTTAGTTGAGACAGACATAAATCAGGTGAAATCACAGATCTACCTAGAAACAGTGGAAGCAACAGTATAAGTAATGAGCAAGGACCTTGCAATAAACTAGATCAACATCTAAGACACAAGGCAGTTGCGGGTACCCTTACTTCTCTGAAATCCTTCAGGTATAATATAATACATATTTATGAAATTAATAGTTTTGTGAGATACTTGCTTATGGTGTACACAAGATGGACTATCCTTGATATTGGGAGGTTTCATGACAAGTGCTGTGGTTGAAATAGAAATTAGTGTAATCAATTATACTCAGATTAGTAAGATGAAACAGTACCATTGTGAATGACATACAACGAGTAAGTTTTCTTGTTACATTCATGTAGCATCAGAGGTACAGTTTCAGAGCCAACTTCATGTCCTTCTTGACTCTCCTTGTATAGGCAGGCATATGCACATACACTTGCCTGGTCTACTGAAAGAGGGATTAACAATGCACTAATTTACAGGGTAAATTTGTAGTGGTTATACTACAAGAATATTTTCTGAAACAAAAAAAGATGAGTATTTGGTCTAAGAATCCAAGTAGAAATTGCCTTTTATTTAACATGCAGATAAATAAATATTTCATGAGGGGAAAAAAGGATATGGAAGATAAGAAGAAAAGTTGGTGAGATGACTCAGAGCATAAACTGCTTCTCTGTAAGCATGAGGACTTGAGTTCAGATCCATTGTGTCCACTTAAAAGCTGGATGCAATACTTACCTATAATCCCAGAGTTTAGAAACAGAAACAAAAGGATTTCAGGAGTTTACTGACCAGCCAGTCAACCTACACGTTCTAGGCTCAATGAGAAACCCTGACTCAAAAAAGTAAAATGTACTATAATAAAGAAAGATACATAACGTTGACCTCTAGACTCTGAATTCCCACATACATTTATATACCACACACATACAATCACATACATACATATACACAAATAATGAAAGAAAGCTAAAGTATTCTGAAACATAATAAAAGTATATCGTCTATGTACCAGAGCTTATAATCTAGAAACTCATGTTGATTTATATGGAGACTGAAATATGTACTCCAAAGCCAGTGTAGAGTGACAAATGCAAGAGGAGATAATTCTAGGTTATGAGATTTGCAAAGTAAAGTAAATGTCCAAAGTGTAACTAACAATAGCAAACACTCCACTCTCTACAGTACTTCATAGTAAATGAGTTAAAAGGAGATCCTGATGTTGACTAGAGAAATTGCTAAGAGGTTAAAAGCTCTTGTTGCTTTTTGGGGGAACCTGAGTTCAGTTCCCAGGACCCATGTTGACAGCTCACAGCCATCACAACTACAGTTCAGGAGATCTTAACACTCTTGACTTCCATGGACACCTCTGCAAATTCTCACACATATACACACAGAGACATATACATACACGAATCTAAAAATAAAAATCTTACTTTTGTCTTATGTGTCTAAATGTTTTGCTTGCATATGTGTGTGTACACCAAGAGCAGACCTGATGCCCAAGGCGGCTTTTAAGAGAGCACTGGATTCCCTAGACCTGGAATTATAGAGGGCTGTAAGCTCCCTTGTGTGTCCTCCATAAGAGCAGTCAGTGATTCTAACTGCTGAGGTATTTCTCCAGCCTTACAACATAAATCTGATAACAAAAGAGATACTCCAAGAGCAAACTCACGATATATTTAGGGTTTCCTGATAAATCACATGAGATTTATGAAGAAATTCTTAGGCTGTGTGGAAAGGTATGTGCTAGATAGGGAATCAAAGAGAAAAAAAAAGCAACATACAATAGGCTCTGATGGCAGGAGTGGAGAAAGCAGTGTAGCTCGACATTTATACTGTCCTGCCCAGCCTACATTTCTGGAACAGAAAATAGCATGCCAATCAATTCTTCTTGATATCTTCTCCAACTAGACACTAAGAGACATAAATGGCATGTGCCTTTATTTTAGCTCACAAACTAGAGGAAAGTAACATGTAGTAGACAAAGCTATTTTAAAAAAAGAAAACTAGAAAGAACACCAGAAGGTAAATAATAAAAGGACTGACAACAAATTCCCTGCTGCGGCCTGGGCTGAATTGGTCACATGACTTTTAAAAGCTCACACAAATTAGAAACATTTGCTGTACTCATTTGAGCAGCATTTCGAGTTACTGTGATGGACATAAAGATTTCTTCTACTTCTGAATTAAAAGTAAGGCAGAGCCATGCACTTCCTTATGTTCCACCACACAGAAAAGGAAAGTGATCAAAGAAATGTGAATTGAACTGCAGCCTGGACCAGAGAGCTGACTGGGCAAGGCTATAATTCGTTCAGGCTACATTACTAGTCTTATCCTTGACAACATGGGTTTTCAAGGCCATTTTTAAAGCAAGCACTGAATTCTGAGAGATGCTCAGATACCATCCTTTTCTACAAGAGATTGAGTTGAATCAATCAAAAAAAATGTGGTCTTGAAAATACAGAGCCATGATGCTAGGAACCAGCAGTCTTATTATACCTGAGTGTCCCATAACTCTGCAAGTACAGCACACGGTGCCCTAACAGCCTCATAGCTATGATAGTTGCCTAAATTAGATCTTACATAATTAGAGTCTTTGCTAGACTAAACGATTTAGTTGATTAACTCAGAAATTAATCAACTAGTAATAGGCTAGATGTATTAATCACTAATGATATGTCAGACAATGTGCTAAGCACCTTCCCCACCGTCTCTCAATCCACTTTAAAAACCCTATTGTATTTCGCCTGTTGTCATTTTTCCTCTAAATGTGAGGGTTGGCATTAGTGCAATAAGTAAGTTTTCTAAAGCCGTTCAAGGAGGAAAGCCAGATTCTGAATTTGTATGAAGAGTTCAAATCCCAAGCTACTTACTACTAAGCGATAGATTATATAAGTGGGCCTCAGTTGTCTGACTGATAATTTCATGTTCATTTCAAATGATAGCATTGGTGTAAGACAAAACAGAATTAACTCTTTTATTAAAACTTCTGGAGTTATCATCTTTTAAGAAACGAGTGGGCTTCATGCCTAAGGAGGCATAAACTACCGAAATTATACTTCACCATGGACTGAAGCTAATTCTGCTTATCAAATGTTCTAGAAACATTGATTATGATGGCCTTTCATCAGCCAACAATGTAGTGAATTGCAAACCAATTTTACTTAGTTTTGTGTATTTTCCCCAAACTCTTATTTGTGCTCCTTCTCTGCTGCCTCCTTCTTCTAGGCCTCTTAATTCTGAGAATTGTCCTAAGGCTTCAAAAGTCGAGCCCTAGGGTCTCTCCATGCCCTCATTTTCGTTGTCTTTCTCTGCTTAGTAAACCTTCTGTTCACATCAGCTGAGAGTCTTAGCTGTTCCTAAGCAAAGCTTCTGGCAGAGAAAGTTTTCCATCCAAACACAGTTAAATATTAAGACAATGCCCTCTGGCATGCTTCCTCTCATTCTGCTTCAGTTCTGTAAAGAACAGAGCAAATTCATGGTTTAGTATTTCAGATGTATTTAGTATTTCATTCTGCTTCTGTTCTGTAAAGAACAGAGCAAATTCATGGTTTAGTGTTTCAGATGTGACAGAATCTGCAATTGAACATTTTGTACTAATGATGTATTTCTTATTATTTTCTAAATACCAGTTTGGTTGCAAGCATCAGCCTTCAGTGAATACTGTCTCCTGATGGATGGGTTCATGGCATTTACCGCTTCATAAAATAACAACTAGGATACATAACAATTAAATGTCTCAGGGCAAGGAATTTACCAGGTGAATAAAATGGTCTCTGGAGAAGAACTGGGAGTAGGTGTGTGAAAGGTGGCTGAGAAGAGTCTCCACAAATAGATACACTATGTGGCTTCTGGAGAATAATAAAACCATAACTTAGTTCTGTTCAGTATAGTGTGTTAGGGAAGCTTCCAGATGACACAAAGAAAAAAAATTATGTCAAGCATTTCAGTGCCTCCGGTATTAAATTCTGAATACTGTACCATTTGTTTTAGGAAAACTTTCCCCCAGATCCTCCTACCACCCCTGCTACCTGTTTGCAGAGATATAAGCCAGAGTCTTGAGCACACTGAACTGGTTCTCTACAACTGAGCATCTCTCTCTCTCTCTCTCTCTCTCTCTCTCTCTCTCTCTTCCCCTTATTTTATTTTAAGATAATCTCACCACAACAATGAGTTTGGGACCATGCTGCTTCAAACTCTCAACTCCTCGGGGTTACAGTCCTTGGCCACCAGACCCATCACATCAAAGATCTTGAGTGACCATCTATATTTCTAGTGAAATTAGCAACTTTGTCTTTAAATAACCTGACCAGAAGTGGAAAGAACAGGACTAAAAGTGGGAAAGAGAAACCAGTCCTCAAGCAACCCATGAAATGTGATTTGCTGGTGCCTTTAAGAGAGGTTTAACATCATTTGCTTGGAATTGTTGAGTTCTGCCAAAAATGGTTATAGATCTATTCTATCAGAATAAAAGTCACATAGTGGAAACTTTTTATCATGCTAGTGTTCCACCTACTTATCTACACAATGTCCATGCAGGCCTCAATATTCTACAGCCTGGCTGCCTGTCTGTGGACACTGTTCCCCTAACTAGATTGCCTTGTCTGGCCTCAGTGGGAGTGGATGCACCAAGTCCTTCAGAGAACTCATGTGCCAGGGTTGGGGGTGGGGATTCCCAGGGGACCCCACCCTCTCAAAACGATATTCTACAGCTTGGTACCAGTTGTGTCTTCCCTTTCTCCTGAGTACTATAATATATGTCCTGGTGCTACGTCCCTATTCAGCTATGAGAACACATCAGAATTCATAGTCTTTCTTGTCAGCAACAAGTATTTGTACTAGTTACTTTTTGTTGTTCTGATGAAATACCATGATCAGAAGCAACATATGGAAGATAGAGTTTATTTTGGCTTACAGTACCAGAGTGATATGAGTTCATCACAGCAGGGAGGTAAAGCAACACATGTCAGGATGGCAGCAGGAGCAAGAAGCTGTGACCACATGTCAACCACAAGCACAAAGCAGAAAGATGGAACTGAAAATGGCTCAAGACTTTTAGTCTCAAAACTCATCTCCAAACATACTTCATTCAACATAGCTGCAACCACCTACATCTCCCCAAACCCTAGCACCAACTGGGTACCAAACAGCGTCAGAGAATATGGAGGGCAGTTATCATTTAAACAACTACAGTATACCACATTCATTTACTTGAAAGTTGGTGAATTTTTACTTTCTTCTTCAAAATACTTGCTTAGTTCTAGCTATGTGGTCTAACTTGGCCCATCAAGTTACTTACCTTACTTCCATCAACATTAGTGACATTTCTGTTGCTATGCTAACATTCTTTGGCAAAAGAAATATCAGGTAGAAAAAATGTATTTAGGCTTACTCTTCCAGTGGTGACATAGTACATTGTATGTTTCTCAAGCCAACTAAGAGACCACTATGAATGATGTGCAAATAATTAAGAAAGTACACAGACTACAGAAAATGTTCTTTACTTGAGGCACATTAATTATTCTTAACTTATCTTGAATCAGCATGATCAACAGCAAGAACACTAGTTTGCCAAACACAGCACAGGGCAAGGAAGATATGACAGTAGGAACAAGAAGCTGGTTGATATTGTATCTGTTCTCCAGAAAAAGGAAGTACAGTAAAAGAGTCCAGGCCTATTCCCAGTGACATACATTCTACAGCAAGACTCCTAAAGGTTCCAAAATCTGCCCTAACAGCACCACCAGCTGGGGACCAAGTGTTCAATTATAGGAGCCTACAAGGGACATTTCATATTCAAACTGAATGACCCTGGCTGTGATTTGATTCCAAATTTTAATTTTCTGTTTACTACTCAGCATCCTAAGTTATAGAATAAAGCTGCTGAGGACCTAGAGGCTCCACCCAGCACCTGAATCAGACAGATATGGATACCCACTGTCAAACAGTGGATGGAACTTAGGGACTCTTATGGAAGAATAGGAGGAAGAATTGCAGGCCCCAAAGGGGATAGGAACTCCACAGGAAGACCAACAGAGTCAATTAACCTGGACCCTTGGGGCTCTCAAAGTCTGAACCACCAACATGGTCTGGACCTAGGCCTCCCCACACATATGTAGCAGATGTGCAGCTTGGCCTTCATGTGGGTCCCAAACAATTTGACCAGGGTCTATCCCAAAAGCTGTTGCCTGTAAATGGGACATCTTCTACTAGCTGGGCTGCCCTGTCTGGCCTCAGTAGGAGAGGAAGCATCTAGCCTGGCAATGACTTGACGTGCCGGAGGAGAAGGGAAGGGGGAATGAGGACAGGATTATGGAGGGGGTGACTGGGAAGGGGCAATGAGTGGGATGTAAAGTAAATAAGTAAAAACAATTAAATTTTTAAAAATTAATAAATGCTGGAGAGAGGGCTCAGCAGTATTGTCCCAGGAATCTACATTAGGAAGCTCACAATAACCTGTAACAGTCCCTATGGAGCCCAACATCTTCTTGTGTTCTCCCCAGGGTATGTGTATGCACAGACGCACAGGTATGTAAACAGTTAAAAATGAGAAAAAAATGTTTTAAAGTGATGAATTTGAAAGATAGCAAGATGAGTGCATAAAAGATTCTGGAGAGAGAAAAGGTACAGATAAATAATGTTATAACTTCCAAAAATTATTTTTTAATTAATGATCAAACACAAACGCTAGCAAGTATGGAATATCATAAGTATGACCTAAGCAAATGCAGCATGATTGGAGAGGACACACAGAGAAGGGTCCAGAATTGTGCCACTGTGTGCATTGCTCCTGCTCTATGCTTACTCTGTATCTGTCTGTGCTCCTTCACACATCCACCCACACATTCTGCATTTGAGAACTTTTCTATTTCTCAAGCCAATTAAGAAACTGGTATGAGTGTTTTGCAAATAGTTAGGAAAGTATGCAGACTCCAGAAAATGTTCTTTGCTTGAGGTACAGTAATTATTCTGACTTATCTTGAACCAGCATGATCAACAGCAAGAACACTAGTGTGCCAAAACAGCTCTCTATGAAGATGCAAACAGGAGGGAAGAGTATTCAGAGAGGACATTTAAATCACTGGGTGGATTAAGTCTTAGCAGCCCACTGTGAAGAACCAAAGCAACAGAAAGGGGTAAAAACACTGTGATAATTCTAATGAGACCCAGGGACTACGCATTTTCTCAGACTGGCATAACAAATGTTTTCAGTACAAAAAAAAAAAAAAGGCATTTAACTCTGTTAGTTGAAGTGTTTTAAGTTGCTTTGATGACTTGATTTATTTCTTCTCATTTGTGGTCTGACTGCATGTATGGAAATCACAAAACATGAGGAAAATGAATAAAAGATATACTGGTCCTTTTCTTGTGTGGAGGCTGTAAATTATGATTTTTCTAATATCTTTTTAATTTTCTTACATGCCGTGTTATATAAACAGTTTTCTCCAAGATTGAAACATTTCATTCTGCAGGGAAGTCCCCTAAACAGAAAGGTAAGCAACTCACAAAGCTTCAGGAAGTCCCTGAAACTGACCAGATTTATTAGTCTCCTCCCTGCTAGAGTAAGCAATAAAGTCTGCTGAGAGTCAGTCACCTAAACAAAGCTGCAAAAATGACTCTCAGACTAGGGCAGCAACCTGAAAAAAGCAGAAACAATCTAAGCTGCCCAAAGAGGCTTAAACCAACTGAGTCACTGGAAAAGGGACTCCAACCTATTGAGTTGTCTGCAGGCCGTGCAGAGCATGCCAAAGTCCCAGCTTTTGTGAACTGTCACCCATACTGGGGTATGCTTTTGTTATACAGCTGTCTTTGAGTCATTTCTGCTCCTGTAAATAACCATCACCCATATCCTTGACAACAACCCCAATAACACTTGTTGGTTCACCAAGTTTGACTTTGATGGTCTCTGTACTTTGGGCTCCTTATCTGGGGTAAGTAGATTTGTATGTTGTACCTCCCTAGGAACAGTCTCGTCATAAAACAGGAATAAAAGAAAATCTTCCTATGGCCTCACAAATCCCAGCATACCTTGGGTGTAGTCCAGGCATTTTCTTTGATAAGATCATGTCTTGCAGTTATATTAATGAATAATTCACATTACCAAGAGTGAAACAGTTTTGTTATAAATAATGAGTGTGACATAAAAAAAAAAGCTGATGTGTCTGCTTGAGCTCAAAGCACAATTTACTGTCCACATCAGCAAGATGGAAGAAAGGTCTTTGTGAGTTCCTAACCACAGAGCAATGATAAATATTTGAGCGTATAAATATGTTTAGTTTAATTCAAAGATGATATAAGGCTGAGGATTAATTAGTGAGAAGTATCTTGCCACAAAAAGCATGAGGGCATGAGTTTAAGTCCCCAGAACTCACGTAAATAAACAGATGCAATAGAGCAGGTATCTGTAACCCCACAGCTCCTATGACATAATGGTAGATGAAGAGAAGAGAATCCCTGGTAGTTCAAGGGACAGCTAGCCAGGATTACACAAAAGTAATAAGATTGCCTCAAATGAGGAAAAATATGAAAACAGATATTGGATACTGTCCTTGGACTATTGCAGAAGTGTGTTATGCATGTGCCCACGATTACACAAATGATCATGTACATGAACATACACACTCAAAATAAACACACAAACAATATACTTCTGGAAATATCATATTACTCCACTAATAGGTATAATTACGCTTTTATGTATCAATTAAAATAGTTTAATTAAAATACAAACACTCCAATGTTGGTGACTCAAAAACAGTATTGAAATAAGAACTCCTATTAGAGGTTGACCAAAGACATTGATTCAAAAAATAAAAATGTGATCCTGTCACAGAAAGATACTTTCAGGAAAAATAATATATTTTAAAAATTTAAATATTATTACAAATTTTAAAATTTATAATAAAAATTATATATCATTCCCCATATTATTTTCCAAGTGACAGAAGTCCTACAGAAATTAATTACTATCCGCTGAAAGAAAAAGCTCTATGCTGATGCTGATTTTAGCCTTTGTTTAAAGGAGGAATAGTTTATTTCTCTCACAGTTCCAGGTTATAGCCCATCACTATAGGGAAGTCACATTGGCAGGAAATTTTAGCAGCTGTTCAGATCCACAGACAACAGCAGAGAGTAATGCATACCTAGGTACAACTCCGAAGGCTTTCTCCACTCCCATCCAATGCAGTATCTAAGGCCAAAGACTGAACTTGCCTGCATTTAGACTGAGTGTGTCCAGTAAATATAATTAAGACAATTCTCCACAGACATACTCACAGGCTAGTAACCCCAAAAGGAGACTATTTTTTTTAAAATAAAAAAATAATAAGAACGATATGGATGTGAGCTTTTGGAACACTCTCTGAAACTCAGCATGGCTGACAAGTGGGATGGATAAATCTTCACTGACTGTTCTACCCACAACATTGTAGGACTGTAATTCTTTAACTTACCAGGTACCTCTCACATGCTCAGTCACAATTAGAACAGTAAGAGATGTCTTTAGACATTACTAAATTTCTCCTGAGGGAAAAAATTACCCCAACTGAAAACCACTCCTATCTCTGGCTGGAAAGAATAGCCAAGGTGTCATCTGAGTTGGTCTGACATTCTATGGAACAGACCTAAATCAAATATAGGATATGGAGGTGGGCATTCAGGAACTAACTAACCAACACAAGAAGTGTGAACAAGAACAGAAAATGGTGGAGCCAGAGACATGGTGCAGCAGTTACAAGCACTGGTTCTTCTTGCAGAAAGCCTGGGTTCAAGTCCAAGCACCCACATTGTAGCTTACAACCATGCAAATTTCCAATTTCAGGAGATCTGACGCACCTTGTACTCTTTGCATGAGGGCCTCAAGCCCTCATGTAGTGCACAAGGAGGCAATTCATTTACAATCAAAAATTAAATAAAAACTTTTAAATTAAAAAAGAATAGAAAATTAAAATAGGTTTCTCTTCGTACTTAAACTTCAGTTGTTACCTAAAGAATTAGGGGGAAAATAAATGAAAGTCCTAAATTTAGGGAAGGATAAAACCAAAACAGTAATATGTTCAGATGGTTTAATTATACCTTAAAATCTAATATGAACTGGATATTACTAGAAGCAAAACCTTAATCTTCTGCCTATACTTTGGTTATTTACAATGTGGCCAACATAGTATTATTTTGAGGAATTTAAATATCTTTTGTAATAATTGACAGAATTACTATGATACCTTCATTCCTAAGAGATTTCTAGAAGGTAGTAAAAAAAAATGTAACACACCATCACCCATCAAGAAAACAAAAGTCTTACATTAATTCTTTGGATACTTTGACTAATGTGTGTGTTAATAATAGCCAAAATCTCTTAAACAGTTCATTTTCTCAGGTTCTATGTTTTGTTTTACAGGGAATATCTTGCTTATCCATTGTTTACCCATGACCCATTTCCAGAAGCAAAATCTGGTTCTTATAGAGAGAGAGGAAAATAACTTGCCCAGGGTAGGACAACTGACGGGTGACAAAAACATTGTAAACTTTGGCAACCTGATAAAGCAGGGGCTTTGGTCTAGGACTTGTCTCTAAAGCCTTTTAATATTTGAGGCTATATAAGTAAGCTCTTTTAGCCTCTATTTCCTCATCTTTAAGTGGAAGATTCTACTTTTTATCAAACAAAATTAAATGAGTGCATGTATTAAAATTCTTATTATTTAATAATGACTTCTCACATTATATGTACTCAAAAATGTTAGTCATTACCTTCATAACTACTACAACCACTACTACATACTCAAATGGAACCATGCCCAAGTACCCCAAAATAAAGACTCTGAAAAATGACTATTTATAAATAAATGCCTAGGCCATATACTAGGGCTTGTTTGCTGCCTAGCTCATAATGTAATTAGCCCATTTATTCTATTCCTTGAGTGCCATATGACTGGTTACTTCCCAGTTTCATGTGTCTGTCTCCATCAGTGTTTGGAGAGAATCTCCCATTCCTTATATCCTACCCTCTAATCCTGCCTCAGCTCAGTGGCCAATTAGCTTTTTATGGACAGGTGAAACTTCCATACATTGCACACAAGAGATTATCCCTATACTCAAATTAATCAGAAGATTCTTCAATTAGGATATACCTAGGTAAATTTCCCCAAGATTCTAGTATACAGATTTGAGTTGAATTAGGTTGGGTGAAGTTGGGTTACTTTGGCTTGGTTTAGTTTAGTTTGCCTGTTTTTTGGTCCCTGTAAAGGGGAGAAAATGTATCCTTTGCAGAAAGAACTACATTTTCTCAATGTTAAGGTAATAAAAGTACAAGGTAAGTAGCATGTGAGTTAACATGTCACTCAATCAGGCTAGGGAAGGCCTTCCAGGACATCCTCAATACAAAATAAATTATTACATCTTAGATATGATAATCTCATGGCATTTCTAGTTGAAGGAAAGTGTGTGGAAAAGATGATTCCAGCACTCTTCCGCCTCTATAAATGACATTAAGAATAAGAACTAATCACTTTAACTGTGGCACAAAGAAAAAGTAACTTAAATCATGTATACTTTTAAAGTAAGAACTACAACTAATATCCAAGCTGACAAGCTATCCATTCTTCTCTGCTTTCTGAAACCTCAAATTCTCTTTACTTTATGTTTAATGAGAGCAGGGAAGCTTGGCAGAGGGGGAGGTGTATTCCTCTTTTTCCATTGGCAATGTTTACTATCTTGTTAGGAAACTGTACTATGAAATGAAGCATTTATAGTCTACATAGACTCCATCTTCACGAAACTTGCACCTTTGGGTCTGGAGAGATAGTTCAGCGAATGCTTGTTACTCTTCCAGAAAACATGGTTTGATCCCTTGTACCCATATGATGGTTTAAAAACCTTCCCAGTGTAGGGAAGTGCCAGGGCAGGAAGGCAGGAGTGGGTGGGTGGGTGGTGGAGAAACAAGGAGAGGGGAGATGGGATAGGGAGTTCCAGAAGGGAGACCTGGAAAGGGAATAACATTTGAAATGTAAATAAAGAAATATCCAATACAAAGATTAAAAAGATTTTAAAAAAAAAAAGCCCTTTCCTTAACTCCAGTTCCAAGGTATTTGATGTTTCTTCTGGCTTCTGCAGGCACCAGACATGCAAGTGATACACACACATTTGTATAGGTAAAGCATTAACATAATTTTTTTTAAAAAATTCATGTTCATATTCTTCCTGATATTTGTTAAACATTTTGCTCATATTTGTAACTCAAAAATACATGAGAATACACAAATTTTTCAGGTTTCAAATGTTGTTTTAGAACTGTTGTGTTTTGAAGATACTAATTTTAAGCAGACTTCTCATTGGTCAATCTATGAGCATGCTTAAAGGTGATCTTGGAGGACTTCCTTCCTCTAAAATGGAGGCTAGTTAGGATTTGTGTCTGTCATATTGGGGGAACAACAATCCTAAACATCAATGCCATCCTTCTAGTTTTGGCATTTTAACTATTTTCATTTTTTATTGGTTATTTTATTTATTTGCACTTCAAATGTTATTCCTCTTCCCAGTTTCCCCTCCACAAGCTCCCTATCTACTCCTCCCTCTATAAGGGTGTTCCCGTACCCACCCACTCATTCTTGTCTCAGCACCCTAGTGTTCCCCTAATCTGGGTCATCTAGCCTCCATAGGACCAAGAAGATCCCCTCCCAGTGATGCCAGATAAGGCAATCCTCTGCTACATATTCAGCTGGCACCATGTACTCTTTGGTTGGTGGTTTAGTCCCTGGGAGCTTTGAGAAGTCTGGTTGGTTGATATTGTTCTTCCTATGAGGTTGGAAAACCCTTCAGCTCCTACAGTCCTTGCCCTAACTTCCCAATTTTTGTCCCTGCGCTACAGTACTACTCAGTAAGGGGAAGAGAATAATCTCTGGGAAGTAGAGGGAAAGAGAAATCTTGGAGGGAGAGAGGATGGAGAGGGAAAAGGGGGAGCCAGTTCAGATATGGGAGGAGATGGAGGAGAAGTACAGAGGGTAAGGAATTTGAAAGTAAGTGTGTAGCAGTTGGGGAGGGAAACTGCGAGTAGCTACTAGAAAGTCCCAGATATCAGGGACCCAAGAGGTTCCCAGGACCCAACAGGGAGGATATTAACTAAAATACCCAACAAAGAGGAGATAGAACCTGTAGAGACCATATCCAGTGGATAGACACAGCCCCTAGTCGAGGGATGGGGCCACCCACCCACTTCAAAAATATTAATCCAGAATTTCTCTTGTCAAAAGGAAATGCAAGGACAAAGAGTGGAACAGAAACTGAAGAAAAGGCCATCCAGAGACTGCCCCACCTAAGGATCCATCCCATCTGCTGACACCAAACCCAGAAACTATTGTTGATGCCAAGTGCTTACTGACAGGCACCCAGTATAGCTGTCCCTTGAGAGGCTCTGCCAGAGCCTGACCAATACAGATTTGGATGTACACAGCCAAACATTGGACTGAGCAAGGGAACATTTTAACTATTATTGGTACCTTTTAAAATGTGGTGCGTCTGTAATCAGAATTTATTTTATTTGGTGAAATGGAATAAGAATACATGTTTAACCTGGTTTTGATATTATTTTTAGCTCATATAAATCAGATATATATTTACGTATATATTACACAACTGCTGTAAATAATATACTTTAGTGAGCTGAAGGGAAAATAAAGACTATTGGTAAAACAGACATTTTCAAGTTAGCTTGAGAAAGTGATCTCTAAGTGGTTGCATACAAGTCAGTAATGTGCATGCTCTTCTTACAAATAATTATACTGAAAATTTAGTGATGATTCTTATTCACAAACTACACAATTGGATTTTATGTTATTTTTCTGTATAAAAATGTTTACATAAGCATGGCAATGTCATCAAAAAAAGATAACTATGTGTACCTAAAGTATTTAGTATATAATCAATTCAAATTTACTTGTGTGATAAAATATTCACTCAATATTCCACTAATCTGCTAGCAAATGTCACACTATTTCAATTGCATTGGGTAAGATGAAGTAAAGGCTAAAAATTTCTCACAAGGGTTGTATTTATAAAGCCTGCCAACTCTACCTACAGAAGAAACAAGTAGAGAAGACCAACAGATTGGACTCCAGCTGTTAAAACCTTTCCCAGAGCAGTCATTTTCCAATTGGGAGCCACAGGAAGCCTCAGAACTGCGGCTGGAAAAAGAAGAAACTGAAGAACTGATGAAGAGGTGAGGTTAGAGCTACAGTCTCAGCACTCCTTCATCTGAAGCAGCTCTGTTCTGTGTGCTGAGCACCTATGAGAGCATGCATGACATGTGAGAACTCAGCAGCATCTCAAGATCTAAAGCCTTCTACCGAAGAACCCTGGATAAGAAATTAAGGACTCTTCATCTTTGCTCTAGCTCTGTGACCCTAGACAGCCAGATATCCTCCCCAGGGCTTAGAGTTTCTGCCTGTACAACTGGTAATTTGAATACTATTGCATAAACATCTCTTTGCATTCGTACGTGACTAGTAAGGACTATGTTTTTCAAAATGTCCACCTCATTTTAATGCAATAATTATGGAAATTAAAATTGGTCCCTTAGGAAGGCAGAGAAAGAGAGAGAGACAGAGAGAGAGAGGGAGAGAAGGAGAGAGAGAGACAGAGACAGAGACAGAGAGAGATTTCTTTTCTTTTAGAATACTAGAGGAGCTATAGAGATAACCCAGTAGTTAAAATCTCTTTCTGCTCCTCCAGAAAACCCTAAGATTGTTTCTTACCACCCACGTGATGGGGTTCACAGCTGCCTTTAACTCCAGCTCCAGGGATCCAACAGTCTCCTCTGGCCTCCTCAGGTGCTTTCTCTCACATGTTGACACAGTCATATACACACATACTCAAACTTAAATTAAAAAAAATAAATTTTAAAATGTAAAATGAATAAAGTAGTATCTGAAGTCCCTTATACCTGTTAAGAACATGATCAAGTATGGTTTGTTTTATGCCTCCTTTATATTATTTATTAATTCATTTATATTTTATATATATGGGTGCTTTGTCTATATGTAAATCTGTGTACCATATGAAGGTTCATTTCTCATAGAACCACAAAAAGAATGTTGGATCTCCTATAACTGGAGTATCAGATAGTTGGGAGCTATGAGGGAGGTTCTGGAAACCTAATCTGAGCACTCTGCAAGAACATCAAGATCTGCTAACCACTGAGCCATCTCTTCAGCCATGTTTTTCTTCTTCCTTCTTTCTTTTCATGTAGAAAACAGGAATTAGAAGATGTGGCTTTTACTACTCCACCTTCAAAGGAGTAAATAATCCCATTTAAATCTAGCATTTCTTAACTCCAGACTTTCTTCAGAGACAATACAGAGGAAGAAAAACTCCTAGTAGAATATGAAGGAAATACTCACTGGTGTTTATTCTTTAGTCCATCACTACTCTCCGGATGAAGGAAGTTAAAAACGTTGGCTTGAAATCTAGTTGAATTATATATGCATGCCTTCTCTCCTTAGTCAGTAGGCCTGAAATTGCACGAGTGTCAGGAACACTGAGGAAGTTCTATCAGCAGAGAGTCAACTTACAGGGAAACATGCTAGAGTATTCATGAAGTATGTACATGCCAGACATACATGTAACAGAGTTAGTGGTCAAGAAAAGGAGAGGAATTAATGTAAGGAGAACTCTGGGAAAGCCCAATTCCAGAGAACCCAAAATGCCATGGGAGGTTTATAAAGTATCTAGAGAAATAATCTAGCATCCAGCAGTTAGGAGCAATTCTGAAAGTGACATTCAATGATGTCAATCTAGGGAGATTGGTCCTACATTCCTTAAAACTGCTAATTATGCTCATGATTGCAATAGCTATGGCATGTCCAGAAGACAGAGATTTGTACGTACCACATATCCCCATTCTCTGGATCTTATATTCTTACCACTATCCTTTCCACAATTTCCCCAAGGTGTGATATCATTCTCTTTAAGGGCTGAGGGAACCACAGTCACTTGTTCTCAACACTTTCACCAATTATGAGTCTCTCTATTAGCCTATACCTACTCCAAAACCAAGGCCAAGAGTAACACTAGTTCATGTTTATAAATATGAATACCTAAAAGGCAATTAGACAATATGCTAATCTAACAAATTAGTAGTTGTAGATTTCCTATCCCATACATGATCATTGATTTACAGCTGTGGCCACCTGTATAAGACCTTTACACATACACATACACACACACACACACACACACACACACAGAGAGAGAGAGAGAGAGAGAGAGAGAGAGAGAGAGAGAGAGAGAGAGAGAGAGGCTAGCAAAGGCAAAGACAATTATTTTTAATGTCAAGGCTATTTACATAAAAAGCAAACAAAAGTGGAATTCTGCCAAGAAAATAACAGATTGCATCATCATTTGCTTTTTTCTTGCCCAAACATCAGGTGCCACCCACACTGTGTTAACTCATAGCCCCTGTATGTCCAGCAATAGCCTTCTGGCCCATTCAGAATTTTTATTATCACTGCATTCTCTGTAAGCATAAAAGGACCCTATGGCCCTCTCTTATAGACTGCATCATACCAACACTGCCTCAACTACCAAATCCTAAAGACTATCTTTTCCAAGTGTATTGAATAATCATTCATTTATCTGGTGTCTTAAGACTTGACTTTTTTTTATTTTTTTAAATATTTATTTATTTATTGACATTCCAAATGCTGCCCCCCTTCCTGATCCTGCCTCCCAGGGTTTCTCCCCCATCACCCTTCCCCTTCACCTCTAAGAGGATACTCCTCCCCCCACAGGTATTCCCCCACCCTGGTGCATCAAGTCTTTTCAGGATTAGTCATGTGCTCTCCCACTGAGGTCAAATAAGGCAGCCCTCTGCTACACATGAACCAAGGGCCTTGGACCAGCCTGTGTATGCTCTTGGGTTGGTAGCACAGTTTCTGGGAGCTCCCAGGGGTTTAACTTTCAGTTCATGTAATCATAAAATCTCCTAAATTTCCTACATTAAAAAAAATCATTCTAAAATTCCTTGCTAAACCTCCAGTCTGTCTCTATATTAACTCAGTGTAGGCAAGGCCATGTATTAGTTCATCATGTCACTATCCAAAGATCTGGAATCATTTTTGTTTTTTATTTGTGTGTGGCTTATGTGCTTGTGTGTGTGCACACATATCCCTTGTACATGTCTGTGCATGTGATGGTTAGATGTCAGTATAAGGGAAGGACGCAAATAAGCAAGAATTGAGCTGGTTTGAGTTTGTTTTGTTTTACAAGTTTTTATGAGTTGGTACATCTTTAAAACATGGCCTTATGTTCTTTAGAAGAGAATGTCATAGAACAAAGAGAAACCTTTCTCCTGACCAAAGAAGAAGAAGAAGAAGGAGGAGGAGGAGGAGGAGGAGGAGGAGGAGGAGGAACGAGAAATTGCATTTGTATCTAGGACCCATAGTGGATCAGTCCTTAAGAGTGTTTGATATTAATAACTGTAGAAAGTAGCCTGGTCCTAGTTTGTTTATCTCTTTATTCTGTACCTACATTAAATAATCTATAAAATGTAGATTATATTAAAGAAACAACTAATATTAATAATAGTTCATACTTTTGAATGGTTCCTGTGCTCCAGGAATCATCAGTTGATTCGCACAGCACCACAATGTACTGTGAGTACTGGTCTGGTTTGATAAATATGGAAATTAAGATGTCAAATAGGGCTGGAGAGATAACTCAATAGGTAGAGGCGCCTTCTGCTAAGCCTGACTACCTGAGTTAACTTCCTGAGCTGCACATAGCATAAAAATGTACTCCTGTCCTAGCTCTCCTCCACACTTTTACCATGCATTTGTACACACAGGCGCGCATGCGCGCGCACACACACACACATAAAATGTAGGAAGAGTTCAAACAGTATCCCTAAAGTTACATCTGCTAGGGGGAGGCAGACTCTACTCTAAAGTCACATATCTATCCTTTACAGTAGCAGTTCTCAGCAAATATTATCTTTTGTCAACATCTGGAGACAATTTCCATCATCACAGTAGAGCTAGGGGCTCCTGCTGGCATCTACAGAGAAAGAGGCAAGGATGCTCAGAAACACCCCATAATGTCCAAGAAAACTTCACAAAGCAGAGATTATTTCAAGCCTGTTTTCATTCATGGTGCCAAAGGTGAAAATCTCTGCACCACACTCCCATTTCTCAAGTACAGTGGAGTTTCCAAGAAAAAGCAGTTTAATCAGTAAGTGAAAACTAAATAGTGATGATTTCTTTTTCTTTAACCAGAGGATTCACAAATTTTCTATTAAACGTGCCTGTGGCTTCATTGTGTGTTTAGTGTCTTGCTGTTTCTAAGCCAATCTCATGAGTTAAAGTGCACCCAGTGTCCAAACTGGCAAAAGAATACATTTTCTAGGTAGAGACAAGCAGCACTCCTAGAGTGTCCTTAACGGATCTGGAGGTCAGCAAGCAGAATCCTGGGTAATTAAGCATGAGGCTGCTAAGTTGTTACTAGATCAGATATTTTTTTTATAATGCCTTATCATTATAATTAAGGAGACTATATTAACCTGAAAACTCCCAAGCCTGGGTGTAATAGGAAGGCTGAGTGGACTTAATTAAAATGCTATCAGATTCCTGTGCTGTAAAATTCCACTGATAGGTCTTGGTGCATAGAAGGGAAATTGTCTCAGAGCAAAATGAAATAAAGATTTCCTCTCTCTCTCTCTCTCTCTCTCTCTCTCTCTCTCTCTCTCAGTGTGTGTGTGTGTGTGTGTGTGTGTGTGTGTGTGTGATTAGCTACTATATAAATCTGATTAATAAACATGGAAAGTCCAGATAAGCTGGGAATTTATTTTCTGTAATAACCTAGGTGAAAGCAGGAAGGGACTTTACAGATGGATGGGAGGTTTTAGATAAAAAAGCAGTTTCATTAAACTAAATATATATTTCTCTTTTCAGAAATGATCACACACCTGGATCTGGAATTGTTGCTTTGAAATCGGAATTCAAATTAAGTTTAAGGTGAACCTCATATCTCTGTGCCATTGCTTCTTTAATTCTCTCTCTCTCTCTCTCTCTCTCTCTCTCTCTCTCTCTCTCTCTCTCTCTCCCCCTCCCTCCCTCCCTATCTTCTACATCTCTCTCAACTCTCCCATCTCTCCTCTACCATGCTTCTCAATTTCCACTGATTCTATTTTCATCTTTCCTATTTTACCAATAGATAGATAGATAGATAGATAGATAGATAGATAGATAGATAGATTAGAGAGAGAGAGAGAGAGAGAGGATAGAGATAGGCATAGAAATAAAGATGGAGATAGAGATTCCTGATAGTTTTTCTCTTCTCAACTGTCTCTTTCCTATCTTACCTCTCATCTCTCTTCTTTCTCTTATTTCCTCCCTGACTTGTCTCATCTTCCTTTCTCCTTTTCCTCTCTATTCTCCCTCTCCTCCCCTTCCTTTTCCTCTCCCATCTTTCCTCTTTTCTTCTGTCTCTCCTCCTCTTGGTCTATTTTGATGCCCTATCTGAAGTGAATAAGTAGTTTTCCCTCCCTCCCCAGAAAACTTCATGCAAAAGCTGAAGAGCTTTAAAGGTGAAAGGGAGTTTAAAATTCAACCATAACCTTAGTTATCACCATAGGTTCATCAGACAGATATAAGAGATGTGACATTGTTTGTGAACACGGCTAGCACTGGAGTCAATCTTAGCAGTCACTGTGAAGAGAAACACTGAAGGAAGGTGCCAACAGGAGCAGTCACGTTCAAGGTCTTTGTCATTCCTATTGAAATGCCCAGCAAGAGCCAAAGTTCCTTTAAAAGGAGCCATAGCATATCAGGAGAGCTGGCACCTCTGCATGGCTGACTGTGACACACCTGCTTGCTGCTGGAATTCCAGAGGCATTGAATGACTTAGCTTGAGATTTGAGTTATGTTCTTTAAAATATATTTTTTTTTTATTTAAGTGAAATCACCTATGTGTTACTTATATATTTGATGTGACATGTCATGATTCATTGTAGAAAACCAAAGTGTCCTGGCAGCAATTTGAAGGGTGAATAAATACAGGAGCAAACTTAAGTATTACCTTCCCAGAGAGAGTGATGGGATCCAAAATAAAAAACTTCTCTGGATAGAGAAAGTATGACCTTTTCTGCTTTCTGAGTGGAGATTTTGTGATTAGGCATTCAAAACGTTGACATCTGTTGCTTTCAGAGACCTTTGTGATATTTGAAAGGAGCTCTAATTAAAACAAGGCGGTAACCTCCTTCCCACTCACACAGTTCTTGAATGTAAGATAGTAGTCTTCATAGACTAATAAACTGAATGCTTTTTCTTACCTCTTACCTCCTGCCTACCAATTGATCCAGTTTGCTACATCTTCAGTTTGCAAAATAGGTCATCAGAAAACAAAGCATTACTATATTTGAGTGAGCCTGTAGTTAAGTCTCCATTTAAAGCAAAATGAATGTTGTCATTTGCTCGGTATCACAGAGTTAAAAACTAATAAACGTATTCGAGTATTATGTGCAAACTGCTTCAAAATATTATCTCACCTAACCCAGAAAAAATGGAACCTGTGAATGAAAGTACCTAGAAGAAGCTGTACTTTACAAAGCCTACTGACTGAACAGAACTTCGGTTATATAAGAGGTTGGAATGTTGCAGGTCTAGAGTCAAAGTGTCTTTATCCGTCTTTAACCTTTTTAATAGCCATTTGTTATCAAACTGTAAGTGACCGAACATCCTAACAATCCTCTGAAATGTATGAACAGAACCTCAACTTTCACCAACCCAAAAACTAATACTATCTGATAATCTAAGACTTATAGAAGTAGTTTCCCTGTGGCTGTGTGAATGAAAACTCCCAAAAAGATGTGTCTGAAAACAATCTTTTCCAGCGGAGTCTCAATGGGTATGCTAACTGCTTATCATGGTAGGCTCCATTAAAAATTAAAAGTTTACAAAAACAAAAACAGACAAACAAAAGAATTTCAGTACTGGAGAGAGATTGGAATGTGATAGCTTCCAGTTGCAACATAGAATTAGGCAAGAAATGTCTGTTCCCGGGGGCTAAGACTAACCCTCGACAAGTTGAATAACCTCTGTACCTTCAATACTAGAATAGTGACTAATACATAAGGACTTTTTGGAATCTAACTTAATGGACTACAAGTATCCACAAACCCAAAACCTAAGAATGTCATTAGATAGCATCTTAGGGCTGTAGAACATCTTCCCCCATCTTTCTGTGCCTGTCTCTCTGGTGTACCTACCAATCTACTTTAAACTTGCTTTGATCTGCTTCCATTAGGACCTGGAATTTGAGGAAATCTAATCTGTGTTCTCAGGCTATGATAACTCAAAATGGCTCCCAAATAAACTATCTCTTATTCCTCTTAAAGATTCTTATTCCTGTAATATAAATATTTTATATACAGGATATCTGATACACAACCCTAATGAGAGTCATGATGCAAAGGTTGAGATCCCATGCTAAGAGAAACTAGCATGAGCCAAGAATCTGAGAGGCAAGTTTCTTCAATGTGCTGTAAGTACCATGAACTGGCTGCAATTGTAAATGCTTTCTGTGATTTGGGATATGAAGATAAAAGTATTTAAATTCCCATGAATAAGTATTAATATTCCTTTCACCTAGAATAAAAAATATCTTCCTATTCTCTAAACTAATGTCTTTCTATTCTCCAAAGAAATATAAAGACTATAATCAGCATTCTGACACTTGAGGGGCCATTTGAGGTTAATTTGGTATAGATGAAGCCTGTGTATTTTCAAGTAAAAATGTACCTGTTTATTGCATTTATCTCTGGATAAATCAGGCACCACTGTGTGTCTTAAAATTGTGGGCTATTTTATTGTACATTGTTAACTGGCCTATACCTTGATGATTATTGCAGATTTTCTTTCTCTATTTAATTGGGTGATTTGATTTGTTCTTTATATAATTACAGTATTTGTCGCCTCCTTCGTTTGAGACAAAATTATAATCATTAGTTCTGCTATGTGAGGCTGCTAAATGAATATTTACTAAAATAAAAAAATAAGTCACTGAAAGGGTATAATCTTATCTGAACCAGAAAATTTCCCTGCTGTATCCATCACCTTCATCTCACCATAGCTGCTGAATTGGAAATAAGAAGTAAGAAAGCCTCAAGTGAGGAAGAGAAGGGAGAACATTACATCTTTGAAGAAGACAGGCAGCAAAGCCCTCTGGCTTCATAGCCTACACTTAAAGAACAGTGATGCTAAAGTCAACCAAAAAGTAGAGAGGGAGAAAGGAGAGATGTCTGAATGAGATGTATCATAGTAAAACTCTCAACTGACAACCATTGCTAAAGTTAGGTGATTTTACTTATTTTTAATTAAATGTTATAGTGTGTGTGTGTGTGTGTGTGTGTGTGTGTGTGTGTGCTTGTGTGTATGTGCGCATGCTTGTGTGTATGTGTGTGTGTGTGTGTATGTGTGACGTGTGCCCACATACAGTAGGTGTGTGTGTATGCCTGTGTGCATTCACAGAAAACTGAGGACAGAGGAAGACACTATGTGTACTGGCCTGTCACTCTCCATCTTATTTCTTTGAGACAGAGCCTCCCACTGAACCTAGAGCTTTGCTGGGGGCCAGGAAGCCTCAGCAATCTTCCTGTCTCTGCCTCCCATGGCACTGGGGATTCAGATGGTATGCGAAGTTATGCCCTACATTTTAATATAAATTCTTGGATCTAAACTTAGGTGCCTACAATTGTAATGCAAAAGCCCTCATCCATGGATTCACCTCTCTTTCCACAAACTTTGTTTAGGCTTGTTACCATAATGTAATGACCAACCTCATGAGTCAAATTGTTTTAACTGTGTTGCCCAGGTTCGAAGCCCAAAACACTATTCAAACTATTATGGATGTTTCTATTTTGAATGAGATTAACATTTTAATTAGTGGGGTCTGAGTAAAACAAATCTGTACAGCAAGATTGCTTCATGCAAGCGGACAAAGGCCTTAGGAGATGGAAAAATGATCTCCCCTGAGCACCAAGGAGTTATACCAGCAATTCTCTTTCCTGGGTTGCATATTTGCTACTTGCCCTGCAGAATTTAAACTTTCCAAGCCTCTGTAATTGATAGTTAATTTCTTAAAGTAACTCACTCTAACCCATGGTGTCTACCTAATATGTCTATAGGTTCATCAAGTTGGAAGGGAGAAGAGGCATGAGGTGTTGGGTGTGGGGGATTCATAAAGGAGGAAATAGTGAATTTGGTCAAAACACATTGTATACGTGTATGAAGTTCTTGAATAAATAAAAATTGTGTCTTAAAACAATTTTTAAAACAAACTTTTTGTGAAAATTAAAATTAAAAACTTACTCTCTATACATGATCTGTCTCTTGTGCTTCTTTGAAGAATCCTGGCTAATGCACCAAGATGTACTTCACCACCACCACCACCACCATCATCATCATCATCTTATTTTGCTATTGTTTTAGGCAAATACAGTTCTCTTATTTCTTCTGAGCAAGCAATAAGTGTTATATATTCACAGAGAGTTAAAACCTGTAAACGGTTTAATTTTTTAAATTAAATTGTAAAATCGTAAAATTTATTCATTGTCAAGGGTCATTTTTCTCTGAAACTTCCATTTCCACATCTGTATTGTGTAAATTGAGCAGCAACTGAAATTTCTTACTACGGTGTATTAAATGTGTTACTCTAATTTATTTGTTACTTGATCTCTAATATACTGTTTTTCAGTAATATTTTACTTTCCCATTGAATGAATTCAGTAATTCTCACCTATCTTCTCTAAAGATAGCAAGGAATAAAGTTTGTTGTTTGTCATAGGGGATAAAGGGCTATTTTCACAGACCAAGAGTTCACTGTGGGATTAGATAATTTTCCTCCATTGGAGGTAAAATATTATCTTTATTATTTAAGCAACACATTAGTTTCTGCATCAGGAAGAAATATCACCTGTAAAAGTGACATAGTCAATGCTGCAAAAGCTTGAACTTCTCAGCAAGTAAGGCATAACGGTGAGTTTAGGAATGTTGCAAAAACCAGAGTAGCACCTTAGCTGGCTATATTTTGAGGTGAGTAACCACAGGAAGATGCTGGAACCCAGATGGAGAAGTAGGAAGCTTGTAAGACTCAGACTTGAAACGGCAACAAAAAGAACATGATGTGTCAGTATCTGTTTTCCCTGCTCCTCAACTAAACCAGGACTTCTCATCAGCAGCAAAGAAGAGAGTCCCAGCAAACACAACAAAGACACTGGTAACCCATGTCCATGGAAACATTCACAGGCCCCAGAAGCTTGCACAGTTAAGAGAGAATAGAAATCTGAAAAGTGCTTTGCTTGATAAAAGTAAAATACACTGTCACTTCCAGCCCCGGAGTGTAGGCAGCTAAAATCTTAGTCTCATCATGAGAAGGCAGCTATTATCCAAGTTTATACTGTTACAAGAGCCAGAAAATTCTACAGACCCCAATCCCTGAGATCTCAGCAATATCCCATTATCCTTGCGTAGGGCACTGCAAACCAATGAACCCACCTTGATACAGCAGAGTGAATGCCACCAGGTAGCCCAAGCTTGTACAGACCTTTGTACTATAGGTGTTTTACCATGGCAAGGCTTAGTATACACAGAAACTGAGATGTAAAGGTGTGTGTACTCTCAGACCTAAAGCACCATAACCCATTGCCTAGGATGGAGATGGTTTTACAGTTAGCACTGCCAGCATTAAGCATCTTGCAGCAGGCTTTAACCAACACTGACACAACTGCATGGTATATATCTGATGCCACTTCCTACCTCTATAGTCATCTGAATGTGGCTTTTTAGCATAATCAAGTCTAGGGATGAGAGAAAATATACTATCATTGTTCTGTCTCACTACAACCCACTCCCTTGAGTGGCCATACTACTAACAAATCTGAAAATGAGAGACAGATGCTAGGAAACCTTGTTTCTACCTTCCCCATCCTAGGCAGTTAAATGAACCTGTACTACCACCAGGATTCTGTGGTTCCCTGAAAACATTTACAGATTCTATCCAATATCTATGAGTAGGTAAAGGAATTCCAAACCACTGCTTCTCCCTGAATCAAATCACATGCAAGCCCATGTCATATGCCAGCTGGAGGAAAATACTGTAAATATTTCATCACTCTTAGAGCAGTCAAGGCCAGAGGTGCCTGACTTATGTTCACCCAAGATGCAGGTAAAAACATCTTCATAGTTGGGATGACTATTCCATTCCACCATGTTGTATAGCATATGCACATGGGCTATTAGAGTCTTTCATCTATATGTGGCCCCAGGGAGAGGGAAAAGAAAGAAAGCATAAATAACATTGTGGATGGGGAAAAGAAGATAATACAATTGATAACAGAGAAATAAGAAAGTATCCTTTAAAACTAATAGCAATTAAATGTAAAGAAATTGGAAAATCCAGAGGAAGTGTACAAGCTTCTGGTCAGGTATAATCTATTAAAACTGAACTGTAGAGACACAAAAAGTCTAAATAAGTAATGAGAGTAAGTCAGTAATATAAATGTAAAATTCAGAACTACACGGCTTGGTCACTAAATTCAACTTGATTCCTTTGGAAAAGCTAGAACTAGATGCCTGTCAATCTATATTTTTAAAAAAGAATGGCCTGTAGCTCCTAATAGCTTCAACTTCCACCTTTGGGATTCAAGGATACCTCCATGCTTGAAGAGCTGTTTACAGTTGATAACTCCTGGGGTATGGAGAGTCAGTTTTCTTTAAGAAAGTGGCCCCCGGTAGGTTGACCATGCTTCAGTGGATGTCCACACCTATGACTGTACAGGAAGCCAACATTAGGCTCCATGAATTATTTTATAATAGAAAAGAAACAATGTTTGGGGTGATATGATCAAAATACATTATGTGGATATACAAAGTCTTCAAAGGATTAAAAAATTACATTAAAAAACAAAACAAAGCAGAAAGAAAGTAAACAACTCAAGCAATATGTGGGCTTTAGATATAAACAGAAGGTTCTCAAAAGTAGAAATAAATGGCTAAGAAATACCAAAAAAAATGAAAATGAATATAGCTTTCAAACAGCTATATTCATTTTATAGCAACCAATGAAACAACAACAAAAGTTATGCTGTTATCTCTAAAGAAGACAGATGCAAAACTCTCAACAACATATTTGCACTTATAATTCATTATCATCTCAGATCTTGTGCCTGTACTCACAGTAGATGTGTGTCCTGGTTGAGAACATATTAGCACTAAGTGGACTTACTGGTCTTTTAAAAAAAGATATAGAAAGCACATAAACCTTGGAGGAAAAACAATGGAGAGGAGAGAGGGACATTGAAGAATAAATGGGGGAAGATTTGGTCAAACACATTATATGCAAGTGAAAAACTTTCAGTAAAACAATTATCCATCATGAGCAAGTGGAGTTTATTCCAAGGATGCAAATACTGTCCAACAACACAAAAGGAACACTATCAAGGAAGTGTGAGTCTGCGACATAGCTAAGTGGTAAAGCTCTTGCACAGCATTGTGAAACCCTGTGTTCAACTCTTCTTACTGAAAATAGAATATAAGAAAATTTAAAATATATATAACAGCACATGAACAGAATGGACAAAATAATGATTTTACAACTAATGCAGGAAAGGGAGCCAGGAAAATATAGCATGGCTTGTAATAAAAAAAAAAAAAATAACTCTCCTAAGACTTCTCCTTTTTGCACTGATTTTAATACAAGTAAGAAACTGGGTCAGATTTTATTAGTTTTCAATGTGAAGCTTCAGTTTTGTTGAAGTAGTCACCTTTTTCCCAGTATGTTTTTGACTCCTTTATTAAGAATCAGTTGGCTACCCATGCATATGCTTGTTTCTGAACATTTAACTCTGATATGCTTGTGTGTGTGTGTGTGTGTGTGTGTGTATGTGTGTGTGTGTGTCCTAAAATCCATAATTCTAAGTCCATGTAGAATTACAGAAGAATCAAACACCCAAAGCAATCTTAAACAAACAAAACTGGAAGAATCACATTGTCTGATTTCAAAATATATTACAAATCTGTAGTCATCTAAACATAGTCATTTATCTGTGAGTGTAAGAACGAGTGTTTAGATTATTGTTAGAGGTTATGCTGTTTTAGTAAAATAGAAGCAATAGATTCTTCTCCAAGATCCACGACTCTAAATAATTGTTTAAGTTTCTAGCATCATGTTGAGCATGCCTTAAGTCCAGTTACAGAGCTTTTGGTTGCTGCTAACTTATACATCCCATTATTAGACCCTGAGGATATTTGTACCTTTATAGACATTGTACTGTTGTAGTTCATAGGTGTTATAACTGGACAGGACTGTTGGCTGCTTCCTTCCTTTGGAAGGTTTCATGGTGATTTCTGGTAATGTGAAAGCTGGTCATCAAAAAGAGGCATTCAGGTCAATTCTAGCTAAGCATGAACTGAACAAGGATGGCATTAATAGACATGTCAAAGTGGATAGGAAAAAATCCATGTTGTCTAAACCTGACACAAAGATCTACAGGCAACAATGTGGAGATAACCACAAAGAGATGATTAAAAGGCAGGGGGCGTTAATTACTGTGATTTAGTCAGTACATATAAGGCATAAATCATACCAAGGCAGGTACTATGGTGGATGCCTGGAATCCCAACACTTGGGAGACTGCAGCAGAAGAACCATTAGTTCCAGTTTGGGGCTACACAGAGAACTCCAGACCAGCTAGAGTGTAAAGAATTAGCCTGTCTTCACTCAACTAAAAAAGTCCACACATATGTAAATGTGGGAAAATAGGCCACAGTGGTGGTGTCCCGGAGGCTTTCTATGCTGGCGGATCCAACATACAGAAGAAGGTCTAAGGTTCCAGAGGCTGGAGGCTTTGGTGTCTTCAGGCCCCAATGACACGAGGAAGTCCTTGGTTCCAGAAAGGTTTATTTTCATGTCAGATGGTGGATGGATTTGGATTTAACCCTCTGAATCTCAGGGCAGACCTGAGTTAAATAGGGAGGGAGAAAGGGGGAGGTTCTGGGAAGAATGCTTAATTTGCTCCGTCCTCTGGCCTTCATTAGTATGTAAATCCCTAGGGCCTGAGGCCTGTAGTCACTCTACCTGTGCACTTTGGGAGGAGCTGTAATGGCCTACGTGACTGAACAATGTAGGTCTATGGAGACTGGGCTGCTTGTCAGGACTCTGGGTTCTAGGGACGCGGCCGAACACCTGCCGTTTCTCCCTTGGAGTCTCGGGGTTTCAGGCCCATGTCCAGCCATGAACCAAGATACCCTTAGGCAGTTCCACATGTAAATACTATAAATAATAAATATAATTAATAAATATATATAAATGATAAAATATATGCATGTCATATATACATATGCATGTATTACTGTAGGGCTAATGTGTGTCAATCAAAAGACTTTTAACTATTTGAGAGGGAAATGTTACTACTCTGATGTAATCATTTTCTGTTTCTGTCCTAATACTATTGTTATACAGCTCTTCTACTTCTGCCCAATAAAATTTTTAAAATATTTTAAAATATTTTTAAAATTTGTACTGGAAAACAACACAGCAGTTGCACAACTGTCAATGATTTAGCTACTGAAAATATTTGCCAAAAATGTATTTCATCTTACAGTTCATCAAGCAAGCACACATTTCATCATGTGATAGAAATGATGAGCAGATATTATTCTCATTTTAGTTCTATACTTGAAAGACTAGTGAGCCTGGGATCAGTGGGAGAAAATGGTACAGAGTGCTTGGAAAATATGTTGACAATAAGCATCATAGTATTTTTAAATATTTAAAATCCACAGTTCACTTTCAGCGACCTTTGATGTGTAAGACATACGAAGGTGGCAAGTGTAGTGTGGAACTGTGTAATTCCATGTGAACCAGTATTTACTACATATATAAAACAAAGTACCTAGTAAGTACTAGAGAAACAAGTGCTAAATCATAATCCATCCATGTGGTACTAATTAAGTAGCAATTAAAGAAAGACCTACTGTGGTTTTAGTGACTTAAAGAACATTACTGTTGCAGTGTTAAGTGAGAAAAGATATAGGTTACTATGATACTTTGTGGCTGGTTTCCTCTAGGAGACTCTTCTGTCCCATGACCACATAAGTCATGTGGGCCACTCCGGTCTGGTGAAAACAACATATCTTCTTCTTCATGCAGAGACAAGACAAGTTCAGTGTTGTGGGCTGTTTGAAGGTGATGCTTTGTCAGTGTTGCAGATTCCTTTGCAGGCTATTATATCAGTTTGAAATGTGGAACCACAGGGGATTCACCCTCGTCTGACTGTGGAGACTGTTTGGCTATGGGATTTCTAATCTTACATCTACTCCTTCAATATTCTTAGCTTCAGTGTTTACATCTTCTATGGTGAGTACTCAATAATAAGTTGCTGAATGTGCCAATTATTAACATTGAATTCAATAATTAGTTAAATTGCATCTTAGTATTTGGCGTACTCTAAAGCCACTAGATTTGCTGCTTGTTTTCATGCTGGGAAGATTTCCCAGGTGAAATAAACCATATGTACTAATGTATTCCATTAATTAATTAATTAATTAAGACTAAATTAATAAATAGTTAATGGGATTCACTCTCTGTGTGTAAACCTAACTACTTCTTAACATAGTCCAGTATATTCCTTTTCTGGTAAATTAGCTGCCGTAATGGCCACTACTCCTGGAATAATAGAGTGGAATAATAGGATGGACGTAAATACTGTATTTAACATACTTAGCATAGTACATATTTAAGAATCAATAAAGTAATTGCCTTTTTAAATGAAGTGAAAGGGACCTGTAAGGTGGCTCAGAGGATAAAGATGATTGTTCCCAAATATAATGACATGAGTTAAGTCCCTGGAAGCTGCATGGTGGAGTAAAAAACCGTGATCTCTACATACAGAACATTGTGTGTGTGTGTGTGTGTGTGTGTGTGTGTGTGTGTACATGTACAGAAACACATGTGTGCATTAGCACTAAATTTAAGAAGTCTTAAGTATAAACACAAAGGGTCTATTTATGATCTATCTCTTATGCATGATTTTAGTTGAATGGTCCTCCATCAGTAAGCCCATTGAACCTGACTGATTGTTATGAGTAAAACGATGCAGGTACAGTGTAAATTTGCACATTGAGATCTACAGAAAGTAGCATGGCAGAAGTGTGTGCCATATACCAAACAAAGCCCTCCTCTGTGCCTTGTAGGAAATCTTTCTTCTTTAAGTGCACAGTGCTTTAGGTTTTCCGCATTGTTGCTCCAAAGAAGGCATCATTTCTGTCTAAGTGCGAGAAACAGGGTTTTAAAGACTAACAACAGCAGCTTTGGGAGTTTCAAAGGGAAAATGTGACTTGGTAATTTGGTAGTGATTTCTTTTCAAATTTTGGAGAAAAGAGTAACTAAAATAGCAGAGTTTTCTAATTTGTATTTCACTTAAAACGCCACTGGGTGTTTCCCGAAATGCTAACGACAAAATTAACTCAGTGTGATGTGAGAGAGAAATCACTGGAAGGCTTGCACAGGATGGCACCACCAGTGGAATCATCCCGCTGTACCCTTCAGAATGGAGGAGTCATGCAGGCAATCTTGAAGTAAAAGTGGAATGTAGGGAGCCATCACTGGGAGCAGTGGGATTTGCAAAACATTACCATCTACATGGTCAGATGGAAAAGTTTATTGGGAAGATTTAAAAAGTATGAATAGAGGACAGTTTGCCACTTAACTGTTGCCAGCCCTGTGATGATACTCAGGGCACAAGAATATTTTCTTCTGTGTGTGCACACACAGAGATAGTCATCGAAATACACACAAATACACATAGTCACACAAACACATACACACAAACATATACATGCTCATATAGATGTGCACACACTCACATAGACATACAATCACATACATACACAAAACCATTGTTGGTTATGTTGGATTTGAGATAGAAACTGAAAAGCTTAAAAAGGAAAGCTCTATTTTTCTGAGCACTCAGGGAGGCAGTCAGCTCACATCTGAACCCTGTCCCCAAGGGGAAGCCATATTGCATATTTAAAGGATGAGACTGCATAATGAGGTGGGTTTGGGTGAGCTGTGGGGTAATCCAATTGTATTCTGACATTAAGGGTTAAGCAAAGGAGTAGCTGTTGGAGACTAGGCCTTTTTCAGACACCTGGTCTCAAGGCCCTTAACTCGTTCCCTTAGACTCTCTAGCCAGAATCCAACTCCCTTAATTCATCCTCCTAGACATTTAGGCAGGAGCTCAAGATGATAAGGAAACAAAGGAGTGGGTCAGCTGCATGCAGTTAATGAGGGCTTGGTAGGTAACTGGTTATACATTTTTACTACCCAGGCAACTTAGTCAAGATGACAGCAAGTTCTATATACTTTAACCAGTTTAACAATTAAGACAATATCTGGAGGGTCAAAGTAGGAGCAGATCTCTGAGCCTGGGAATGTGAACCTAGCTTGACACTGCTATCAAAACGGGAAAGCAAAATGGGAAAATTGCTTTCAAGAGTGCTGTGCTCTGAAGGCTGTCTCCTTACAATACAAACATATACACGCATTCACATATACACATAATATATGAAACATATATAATATACATAATATAGAAACAAGTCACCTACACACATGTGCACATATGAATACCAACACATGTACACACATACATACAGAATCACATTCATATATGTGAATATGAGCACTCACAAACACATGTACATGTGCATATCATACATACACACGATCTCATATACACACATACACACATATACATATATACATACTATGTACACATATATATACTATGTATATACATACATTATACATATAGATATACACTCAGTGACACAGACATACACACATACATTTACCTATATTTACACATATCTATCTATGCACAGAAAGCTCTCAAGGAAGGTACTGTATAACATGTATGTTTCCCTCCATATTGAAGTATTCTATCCTGCAGGGGAGCTATTAAAACTAGAAGGTAAACAACTCAAATGAGCTTCAGGAAGTCCCTGAAATTGACCAGATTCATTATGCCCCTCCTTGCCAGAGTAAGCAATAAAAAGCTGTGAGTCTCACTCTCAGAAAAGAAGCAGCAGTCTCCAAAGAACACTCTGAGACCAGACCAGCTGCCTGGAAGAAGCAAAAACCATCTCAGTTGCCAAGATGAGGCTTAAACCAACCAAGGCACATGAAAGGACCCTCTCCCTCTTGAGTTGCCTGCAGGCCATGCAGTGTGTTCCAGGTTCCCAACTTTGTAAGCTCTCTGTCACATATGCTGAGGTGGGATTTGGTGATGCAACTGTCTCTAAGTCATTTCTGCTCCTATAAGTAACTCCTCACCCATATTCTTGTAAATAACCCTAATAACACTTACCAGTTCATCAAGTTGAAATTTGGTGGTATCCTTATTAGGTCTGCCATGGGCTCCTTATCTGGGGTAGAATAGACATGTATGTTGAGTCTCTCCCCCAAAAATTGGCTACACAACAGTTGAAGACTGTGTGTAATATAACAGGCCAGTGGAAAAACACCCTGCCACTGGCCTGTCACCAGACTCTCAGACTTGAAAATTCCTGCCCTAGCAATTCAGAGTTAAAAGCTAAACAATGTTACAGAGTTAATGGCCAAGCAATACTTCTGTTTTGCATTGTACCTTCCAACTACCTCACTGTGCGTGCTCCAAAGACCCTATCAAACCCCACCCATGTGCCTACTCTGCTCGCTACTCTTCTACCCTGTTAAGAGGCATGTGGTATTCTGTTCTTCCCAGTAAATCTTTTGTATGAGGTTTATTGCATGGTGTGACTTCGTGGTTCCTGATTGCCAAAATATACTTGCGTGTGTAGTATGTGCATGGCAGGGGAGAGGGGGCTGGAAAGAGGATCCCTTCCAAAGAGTCCCAATGCTTACTGATGTACATGTCGTTAAAATGACGAAAATGGAAGCTGAGTAGGTCTATGGCTATGAAAAATAATGTTTACAGTTTTCAAAGCATGTTCACAAATGTTATTACATTGCTACTCACTGAGGCTAAGTGTGTTAGAAAGAGAGAATGTTCCATTTAACTTAGGAAACAGAATTACAAGGCTGGTGTGGTTTGAATGCAAATTACTCCACCCAAGGTCTTTGGCTTCATCAATTGTTCTTCAGTGATGGCACTGTGTGCAGTGTTTGCTGCACCTCTACAAGGAGGAGCCTTGCTAAAGGAAGTAGATCTAGAAGGATCTGAGGGTGGAGGGTAATCTTACGGCTTCATAGTCCAGTCTCACACCCTATTTACTCTGCTTTCTGACTGAATGTACATTGCGGCCCTGTCTCCTTACTTCTTCTCGGATTTCCTCACCATGATAGTGTGATGCCCTCTGTCTGTGAACTCTCCTTGAAGTTGCTTCCTGTGGATCATGTCACAGCAAGCAGAAAGGTAACCAGCACAGTAAGAGAGAAGACAGAATTAAGAACTCAGCCTGAAAGGGATAAACAGCACATTTCTTTCCTCTATTGACATAAAAATGTACACTGTTGTGCCAGCTCTTTCCTTTCCCTAAATCCCAGGAACTATATGATATGCAAATCTTCAGGAAAACCCATATCTGAGGACAGAAACTCTTAATAAAGCTGTATAGCACTAATCCTTTAGAGGATCATAGAACCATCCTTTCTACTTCTCTCAGGCATGCTTGGGCAAGGCTAACTTGGCCGTGCATCCTGATTGTAAGCATGGGACTGTCACCTTGGGGTATCATTCTGTCTTAGTGACTTTCTCATTGCTGTGATAAAATAACCTGACCAAAGCAACTTGAAAGAAAAACTCTAAATAGTGGGACAGACCAGACCTGGCAGCAAACAGAAAGCATGGTGGCAGAACCAGGGGGCTGGCTGACCACACTATCCACAAGAAAGGAGCAGACAGTGAGAAGGAAATGGAACCTGGCTATAAAGCTGGAAGCATGCCCCCCCAAAGAGTGCACCCCAAAGGGCTCCATGGTCTTCCCAAACAGCACCACCAGGTAAGGACCAAATGTTCAAACAGGATCCTATGGGAGACATTTCACATTCAAACTATGACACACAGGTCAGTTACTAATAAAATTGCCCTGGAAGTGTTCAGGAACCATCTGCTCTCAGCCCTCAATGGCTGACATGGAAATAGAGGCATGCTTTCTTGGTGACTAGTGTTCAACAGTGAGCATTCTAGGGGTCCTCAGCAATTTTCTCACATTCATTTTATATAACAGAAAACTGAAATTCAAAGGCAGTCCCTTGTGAAATAATCCAGTGTCACTGGCTACTGTTTCTTTCCACAGAATTCCATGTAACAGCTGGACTTCCAGGGTTGTCACACCTTATCTATGAAACCACTCCCAGTGGTCTCACTAGCTAGGGGCTGGGGAGGGGTGGAACATGAGAACGATAGTCTCTAGCCCATGTGAGAACTAACACATCTAAATCTTTTTCTCCTGCCTAACTCATGGACTTACAAGGACTGAATTGGATTCCTTTTACTGTGATTGTTTTTATATTGTCTGTTCTTTATGTATTTTTGACATTAGACTCTCAGCTAATATATAATTTGTATAACCTCTTTCTACTATCTTACAGATTTTCCTCACAAATTCTTGATTATATCTTTTAAAAATGACACTTTATGTTTAATAAAATTTGATTTATTTTTTCATTTTATTGCTTCTACTTTGCTTCTTTTAGAAGAATAGATTTCTCTTTTTGGCATTTTTCTTTGATTTTTCTCTCATATATTACATTGACTGCAGTTTCCTTCCCTTTATTCCTCCCAATCCTCCCTTGCTTTCCTCCCCCCATATCCCACTCCTCCTCCATTTCCCTTTTAAAAAAAAAGGAGCAGGCTTCACAGGGATACCAACTGAACATGGCATAGCAAGTTATAATAAGACTAGGTACAAACCCTTATATCAAGGCTGGACTACACAACCCAATATGAGGAAGAGTCCCAAGAACAGGCAAAAACCAGTCAGAGATATCCCCAGCTCTCACAAAAACACTCAGCTGCATAACCATAGCATATATGGAAAGGACATAGCTCAGACCCATACAGGATCCTTGACTGTACATTCAGTCTCTTTGAGCCCCTATGAGTTTGGCTTAGTTGATTCTGTGGGCCATGTTCCTGTGGTGATCTCGACCCCTCTGGCTCTGCAGTCCTTCCCATCACTATAAGAATCAATTTCTAAGTTTCTAAGATCACCAAAATTTAACCCTTTTGCTTTGTTCTTAGAATTTTGTCTTTACTTCATCAAAATATCACCCTAAATGCTTGTAATCCCAAAACTCGGAGAGTTGAGGAGGGGGACAGCAAGTTTTAGATAACCCTCTAACAATGCAAAACCATGTCTCAGAAAACAAAAAACAAAACAAAAAAATACACACACACCCACTCAATTTACCTCTTTCAGTTAAAGGTTGTTTTAGATAACCAGCATCATCTTTTCTTCTTTTATCTATATGTCAACGATTTTTTTCCTATAAAAGACATCACTACAACTTTCTCAAGAGTTTCCTTACCTCTGGTCAACTCACAACTTGCCTTTCCCTGAGACACTTCTGTAGGGAAATAGTCACACAAGGAAAAAATTTTTTCCCTTGTATTTTGTACTCACAGTTCCTGTGTTCAGTTACTTGAAAGATGGCCTTTTCTTGCATTATCAGTCTTCATGAAATCCTTATGGAAGTGACAGTTGCAACCAAGCATTTAAAAACACTGAAAATGTCAGCCGTGGCGCTCAACATCCCATCTCTGTCATTAGGACTCCTTTCCCAGCTGCTTCTTGCAATCCTTCTTAACTTTTAAGTGAATGGTTATGTTTTAAGATGAGAGAACAGTGAGTAATAATTCAAGTTCAGCTCCATTTTTCTCTGGGGGTTAAGCAGTAGTGTTCTTACCACAGATTCATAGACAGACCCAGTGAGCACAAATATACCTGCCATTTCTAATGAAACACATGCTTATCTTTATACGATGAAGTCTGGCAAGCCTCAGCTTAAAGGAAACATTTATCTGAGTTTGTGTTCAAAGAAGGCACTCATCAGGCTTAGTCACACCAAGCACGTTCTTCCTGGGATCCCCTGAACCTTGCAGGATTTAAAGTGCACGTGATGTTTTGCAAACACCACTTGGCTCAATGAGGGTTCCATAGCAGGGCAAAGCAGAATAGCATCCTGTTCAAGATGGTCAAGTGACCTTGGCTATCACAAAAGGACAGACAGAAAGTTTACTGTTCTAAACTCTGACAAAAAGAATAATTTCTTCTAGAGCTATACCACTAATGAGATGCTGAGAAAGCAACAGAAGACAAAGAAACAGGAAGCAGGACTAAATTAAGAATCTGGCTACCACTAAATAAAGCCGGCAAGAACAGATTGAACTCCACCCCAGCTATAGAGGTCAACAGTTTACTAAGACTTGAAGTTAGAGATGGGATGTTGGGAGAAGGGTCAGAAATAAAGTCAAGCTGTATGTCAGCCTTGTCTTACAGGCTCAGATATTTATTCAACAACAATGTTGAACATCTGCTAGGTATCATTACTCTTTTGTAAAAATATATATTATGGTGTTTGTATGCACACATACACACAAACATGTACAGGTCAAAGAACAACTTATGGTATTTATTTCTGTCCTTCCACCAAGTGTATGTCCATGAAACCAAACTCAGATTGTCAGGTTTGGTAGCAAGTGCCTTATCCACTGGGCGTTCTTGCCAAGCCTAGATGGCATCACTCTCCTAAGTATAGTGTAGTAAACAATGCAAGACAGAAAAGGATTCTTCTTTGTTCATTTCACATTGAGATGGAAGGAAGCAGAGGCAAACTATGTAAATAAAAAAAGATATATAATATTAAGTACTATCTTGAAAAGTAGAATAAAAGAGTGAACTATACTCAGATGATTGCGTGATCTGTTTTATATTACTTAAAAGAAAAATGTCATAGAGAATATGTTATAGAGAAACCAGTTATGGCAGTTGAGAATAGGTGTTGAAATGAGCTATAGTTTGTAATTATAGTATGTGCATGAAGTGTGTATTTAATACAGAGTGTGGAGATGTAACTGTTGTGTACATTGAGAGATAAAAATATACAGGACAGTATTATTAACTAAACAAAGGATAAGGAGGAAGGAAGTTATGAGCTTTTTAAGTTTGTAAGTGGGGAAAGTGGTAGGGCATTTACAAAGATTGAATGACTGGTTAAGTGTATTTCTAGATTAGTGGTATCTGCTTTTTAAAAATAGTCGGGCTAGTCCTCACTTATAAATGTTAAACAGATAAAAGGGAATTTAATAATCATAACCAAGCCCTTTTATTTTATTCCCAGAAGTTAGGAAATCACTTCAGTAGACTATTTCAAATAGTATGGAATGAGTATGTCTAAGACTTGGTTCTCTAACAAGAAGATCCTGCATCAGCATCTTCACTTAAAGATAGGCATTGACTGCACAGTTTCTCTTGACCGAGATGAACCATGGGGTTAAATTCTGCAGTGTATGGGGGAAAGCCAATGATGAAGCTCCATGCCACTGTCTGCTTTCCCATATGAAGAGGGTCATTATGACCTTGTTACATTATACTCTCCATTTCCTTCCCTCTGACTAATATAATTGCAAATGAAGCCACATTTTCATAGAATTGCTTTAAATTTCTTTTGGTCAAATAAGGCAAGTCTCAGCAACTTAAGTTAGTTTAGCGTCCCTTGGCAAGTTGTAGAAGCACTTAATGAAAAAAACATGGAGATTTCTTTCCAATTACTGAAGCATCCTTAATGATCTGAAGATTAGCTGTAGATCAGAATCATAATCGAGAGAGAGAGAAAAAATGAGATTGCATTGGAATTCTCTCAAATTTAACCTGAGATGACTTTTTTTAAAAAAAAAAAATGCAAGCTCAGGATAATTCACTTTAAGTACAAAAAAAAAAAAGTGCTGCAATTATCAGTTAAAAGCAGACGGAGCAATTATGAGTAAATGACCTGAAGAGAAAATAGAGGGAACTCTCACTAAATATGAGTCAGCAAAATGGGTATCCTGTTGAGGCACAGCTCCCAGAGACTAGACTAAGAGAAACTATAGGAACTGGAGAAGTTAATAAGGCTGGACCATTCAACTTGAACCCTGGGAATCTGAGGCACAGTACCTTCCAGAGAAAGACAAGGGCAGCTTTATGTAACAAGTATTGATCTCAGGAGACATGGGCTGGCCCAGATTCATTCCTAATAAGGGACAAAAACTTGTCAATTCACTTAATTTCTTTAAACACTAGATGGTTCGCCTATAAAATATACATGATAAAATTTGTGTTTGTGGTTCTATTTACATAGATTATAATAGATTAAATATTATATAATTTTATAGATATACATATACTTATAAAGAGTATCAAATGTAACATAGCCTTAAAGCTATATATTGGGAGTGTAAGTGAAGAAAATTTAAATCAAGTTATTGTATAAGTGCAATACAATGAGAATGTCAAAACTAGAATGTCTTCTTTATGGAATCCCATCAGAATGTTTACAAAATATTAAAACTTTTACGATAACAACAATAAAGCAACAAGCCAAGTATGGTGTGGGGGTCCAAGAATCACTGAAGGAAGACCCCAATAGCATAGAACAGCAAAGAGTATTTATTCTACAGAAATGAACAGCATGCAGGGTTCAACCACTGATCAAAATGTGATAACCTGGGGGGCTGATAGACCCTTTTTATGCAGGGATAGGGGAATTTTCCAGAAGAGTTAGATGACCTTTAAATAGGGGCAATGCTGTGACATTAGTACAGTTTTGATTGGCTGCTATGTTAGTCTTGGTATATTTGGTGAGACCTTGCAGAATTTTTGAAACCAGCTCAGTTCTGGCCTTATTA
This sequence comes from Grammomys surdaster, assembly GCF_004785775.1. NCBI lineage: Eukaryota > Metazoa > Chordata > Mammalia > Rodentia > Muridae > Grammomys > Grammomys surdaster. Next base: position 12,312,644 of record NW_021604591.1, read on the forward strand.
TCCCCTCTAGCTAGGTGTCTCAGGAACTGTCTCAGCTCCAGACTTATCTTCCCTGAGTTAGAGCCATCGTTGACTAAAGGCCCATTGTTAGTGGCTCTTGTTAAGGAGCCCAATATGCTTCCCAGAGAATTGAAATTTTTTAATTACAAAAGTTTTCAGACCTCTCATTCCTCTCACTGAATTGTAACGAAAACAAGTCTGATTCATGAAATGTTTTCCAAGATCCAAGTCATGGCTGAGGGATAAATTGGAACTCAAGTTTTATTGCTGAAGTGTGGGCATTTTTGACTTAGTATTTCAGCCTGTAAAGCGGGACAATGGATGTTGTATTTTTCTTCTGTAACTGCTTTCTGATGACATTAGGACACTGTCTTAGGAGCCTAAGAAGGCTGAAATGCTACTCAGAGGCTGGGCAATGGTGCAGAAGCATCGGATTAGGTGATCCAGCTGAAAGACAGGAAGGAAACCTCATATCAACTGGGCTGGTTAATCATCAGCTGTCAGCAAGTCCAGAATTTAGTAGCTTGCAGTTTTCAGGTGATACCTGGACAGTGTCTGTCAGTCAGGTGAAAATCTGATGAGACAAATATAGACTAGGGACAGAAATTAAAATTGTCTAGTAACTGGAGAAGGTAAAAAATCACAAGACTGAGGAAAAAAATTCCAATTTTCAAGAACAGGCAGGTATACTTATCTAAACTCTATCTGATCTGTGCCAGGTGGATCCAAATCTTATGACTTTTTGATTTCCTGAAGCTTATGTGCACTTTAGCTTACAGAAAGATATACATTAGTATTAGCATTAATGAAATCCATGTTTTAGAAAAAGCAGTTAACAGGTATCTGTAGGACAACAGGAGTAGACTTGTGTCTTTGAGATTACTAAATGCTGTAGGTTTGGGTTAGAAGGCATAGAACATTCTTTCTTCAGTCCAGATGGTTAGATACACAAATTGAAGAGGAATGTTTTGGACATGATGAGAAGTATCTTTAAGTCTATATTTAGAAGACAACTGAATAGAATTTAAAATCTTGAGCTTGTGACTGAAGTAGCTTATCAGAATTTCAGTGATCAATGATAAAATTTTAAACATTTGAAATGTTACTGTAACAATAGCATGAGTGAAATATGAAATATCTCCCATATGTATACATTAAATTATTTCTTATATTTTTATAATTTGTATTTATATGCCTTAAAATGACTCCTTAGACCCTCCAGTCTTTATCACTTGCAATTATCAACCTTAAATCATCTTTTTAGACTCTCCAACATTTATAATTTGAATTTCCCAACTTTTTTTTAAAGATTTATTTATTTTATGTTTTATACACTGTCATTCTCTTCAGACACACCAGAAGACGGCATTGGATCCTATTAAAGATGGTTGTGAGCCACCGTGTGGTTGCTGGGAATTGAACTCAGGACTTCTGGAAGAGCAGTAAGGTCTCTTAACCACTGAGCCATCTCTCCAGCCCAGAATTTCCCAACTTTAAAACATCTTCCATCTGAAATTATTTTGTACTCTCTAACATGTGTCATCTATACTGCCAACCTCACTTACTTTTCTAGACGTTTAAATATTCTTTAGAAGCTTTTATATCCTCAGACCTTACATAAACATTTTTATTTAATTAAGTGAACACAGGTGGCTGATTATTTAGAACAGTTATTTAATATGATGCCTGTGAGCAAGACAAACCTGTTTGCCCTTTTAAATAAGAGACCTAGTAGTTTATCTAACTAATGAATTTACCAGTGAACGAACATCATGGTGGATTACCTTGAGGTAAGGACATAGTTGCCTGTGGTCTAGTTGTTAAGCTATAGTTAGCTTAACTGTCAAAATGATCAGAGATCTGAGAAGGATAAATCATAATCTAAATGGCCCGAGTCAATTAAAATGACAGACGTACCTATTACCCAGATGGCTTGTAATGTTGACCATTAGGTTCCTGTGATGTTGATGGCTCGATTGGTGATACAGGTCCCAGGGCAGGATCAATCTTCAGCTGCCAGGCCTAACAAATCTGAGAGGCCTTCCTGAGGAGGAGAACTTGGGAGAGATGAACTCATTTTGTCTTAAGCAACATGTGACAATCAATTCTCTATGTGTCCTCTGTTTGTTCATGGTTCAGACCAGGCCCTGGTATCAGGTTAAACATTGGGCAGATAATCACAGTGGTTAGGGGATGACAATTCTCGTGGTGTCCTTTGTTGTTGTGCCCTTCTCTTCTCAAAGACCTTGGGAAGTCATAGTTAGGATTTTGGAGTCTCTGTCCAAGTGTAAGCCTATTAAATGGCATATTTAGCAGATCTCTGACTGGTTTGAAGGCTAGTACCTATCTAGCATACCTGAGTCAAAACAATCTTTGTCTGTTCTTAGTTATCTGTTTCAAATTGTACCTTACAAACATAAAACAGGAGACTAAATAAAGCTTTAATCTTGTGATTAACTACATCAGTACTTAACATAACTACATATATATTTCTGAACATATTAAAGGATTTGTTCATCTTCAAGGTTATTGACTGTCAATTCCTCAACAGACAGAGACATATTCTAACAAAGAGAAATGGCCAATAGTGACTTATCTATAGTCATGTCTGAGTTATGAGAATTGCTTTGGGAATAAAATACTCCTGGTTTACAAGAAATGGCAGCAGGTAAGGGAAGTCAGAGAACTTGATGTCTTGTTAGTGCTCTGTGCATCTAGCCTTCCTTGAAAGGGTTCATTCTGGGAAGAATATGATGTCTGGAGGCGTGAGGAACAAGCAAAAGGAAGACTTTCCAGTGCTGATGGTTAGAGAGGAGACTGGGGATGGAGAAAGAGACATGTTTCCAGAGAATATCTAAATTTGTACAATATGGATTTCTTCATTGATTTCTTCTGAATTTTCTCTAGAGCTGAAGCAAAACAGAGCTAGAGCAAACTGTTTAAAAGAAAGCATGTCTGGATGACCAAGAACCAGAGGCTAGAGAGCCCAGTACCTAGGATAGGAAAAAAGGGATCAAGATGGGGGGGAATCCTGATGCAAAGAGAATGTTTTCCACTGGGACGACAATGAAGATGAGTGGTTACTAGAAGTGTCTTATATTTTGTCCTAGTTGCTGTTCGAACTCTTATACCTATGTAAAAAGTAAGGATGTTCATCTGCTATTAATGTATTTTATATACCTTTCATACATTACACTATTTTTTTAAATGAATACATTATTAGATACTAAGAAACACAGTGTAGACTCTCAATGATCCATAGGTGCTCTAGTTGTTTCTTATACACATTAGCTACTAAGAATCATCCAATATGCAAACATGATAAAGTCCAAAGCAATCAACTTATTTTTCCAACGGTTATATGCTTGTTAATGGTTAATGAAGCTTTCAAAAGACAGGGTTTGGGGGCATTAAATAATGCAATCTTATTGATAAACCCTGAGTGGTCCAATACTAGCAACTGATACAAAATAGCATCACAAGTTAATAATGCAGGATTAAACGAAAGAGCAGTTGAAAAGGCACATTCATTTCAAAGGAGACCCTTAAAAAGCCAAGTTAAGACTATTCCAATTCGTTTTTTCTGGATAACAATCATTGAAGGTTTTGTTGAATGTATTATTGTTGTTTTAATAGAGAATGATGCCCTTCCTCCCCTGCCTGGTCCTGTGGGAGGGGCAGACACAGAGTTGGTCTGCTCCTGTCCTGTGGAGATACTGACTCCTGAGTCATCCTAGAGGAGCCACTGCACTCAGAGCAGCTGGTCCTGTGGGCTGGGACAGACACAGAGTTGGTCTGCTCCTGTCCTGTGGAGATACTGACTGAGTCATCCTAGAGGAGCCTCTGCACTCAGAGCAGCCGAGGAGCCACTGCACTCAGAGCAGCTGACACTGAGTTGATCTACTCCTGTCCTGTGGAGATACTGACTCCTGAGTCATCCTAGAGGAGCCTCTGCACTCAGAGCAGCCGAGGAGCCACTGCACTCAGAGCAGCAGACACCAAGATTAGGATCATAAGACTACGGAGACATCTGGATCTGAGAAGCTCTGCAACAAGCAAGATAACTGGAAATACAGACTCCAGTCTTACACAGTGAGGGCAGGCAACACTAGAGTTAACCAGATGGCGAAAGGCAAGCACAAGAACATAAGCAACAGAAACCAAAGTTTCTTGGCATCATCAGTACCCAGTTCTCCCAATATAGCAAGCCCTGAACACCCCATCACACCTGAAAAGCAGGATTCAGAATTAAAATCACTTCTCATGATGATGATAGAGGATTACAAGAAGGAATTAAGTAACTCCCTTAAAGAAATACAGGAGAGTACAAGTAAACAGATAGAAGCCCTTAAAGAGGAATCACAGAAATCCCTTAAGGAAATGCAAGAAAACACAAAGAAGGAATTAAACAAAAACATTCAGGATCTGAAAATGGAAATAGAAACAATAAAGAAAGCTCAAAGGGAGACAACCATGGAAATAGAAAACTTAAGAAAGAGATCAGGAGTCATAGACGCAAGCATCACCAACCGAATACAAGAGATAGAAGAGAGAATCTCAAATGCAGAAGATACGGTAGAAAATATTGACACAGTTGTGAAAGAAAATGCAAAATGCAAAAAACTCCTAACTCAAAACATCCAGGAAATCCAGGACACAATGAGAAGACCAAACCTAAGGATAATAGGTATAGATGAGAATGAAGAGTCCCAACTTAAAGGGACAGTAAATATCTTCAACAAAATTATTGAGGAGAACTTCCCTAACCTAAAGAACAAGATGCCCATAAACATACAAGAAGCCTACAGAACACCAAATAGAATAGACCAGAAAAGAAATACCTCCCGTCACATAATAATCAAAACATCAGATGCACAAAACAAAGAAAAAATACTAAAAGCAGTAAGGGAAAAAGGTCAAGTAACATACAAAGGCAGACCTATAAGAATTACACCAGACTTCTCACCAGAGACTATAAAAGCCAGAAGAGCCTGGACGGACATCATACAGACCCTAAGAGAACACAATTGCCAGCCCGGATTACTATACCCAGCAAGACTCTCAATCACTATAGATGGTGAAACCAAGATATTCCATGACAAAACCAAATTTGCACAATATCTTCCCACAAACCCAGCACTTCAAAGGATAATTGATGGAAAACGCCAACACAAGGAGGGAAACTACAACCTAGAAAAACCAAGGAAGTAATCTTCCAACAACCCCAAAAGAAGATAACTATACAAACATAACTTTACCTATAATAGCAAAAATAACAGGAAGCCACAATCATTTTTCCTTAATATCTCTTAACATCAATGGTCTCAATTCCCCAATAAAAAGACGCAGACTATCAGACTGGATACACAAACAAGACCCAGAATTTTGCTGCATACAAGAAACGCACCTCAGTGACAAAGACAGACACTACCTCAGAATAAAAGGGTGGAAAACAATTTTCCAAGCCAATGGTCCCAAGAAACAAGCTGGAGTAGACATTCTAATATCAAATAAAATCAACTTTCATCCAAAATTAATCAAAAAAGATAAGGAAGGACACTTCATACTCATCAAAGGAAAAATCTACCAAGGTGAACTCTCAATTCTGAACATCTATGCTCCAAATGCAAGGGCACCTACATACATAAAAGAAACTTTACTAAAGCACAAAACACACATTACACCTCACACAATAATAGTGGGGGATTTCAACACCCCACTCTCAGCAATGGACAGATCATGGAAACAGAAACTAAACCGAGACACTTTGACATTAACAGAAGTTATGAACCGAATGGACTTAACAGACATCTATAGAACATTTCATCCTAAAACAAAAGAATATACCTTTTTCTCAGCACCTCATGGTACCTTTTCCAAAATCAACCATATAATTGGTCACAAAGCAGGCCTCTACAGATACAAAAAGATTGAAATAATCCCTTGCATCTTATCAGATCACCACGGACTAAGACTGGTCTTTAATAATGACAAAACCAATGGAAAACCCACGTGCACATGGAAACTGAACAACTCTCTACTCAATGATGACTTGGTCAAGGAAGAAATAAAGAAAGAAATTAAAGACTTTTTAGAATTCAATGAAAATGAGGACACATCATACCAAAACTTGTGGGACTCCATGAAGGCAGTGCTAAGAGGAAAACTCATAGCTCTAAGTGCCTACAAAAAGAAACTGGAAAGAGCACACACTAACAAGTTGACTGCACAACTAAAAGCTCTAGAACAAAAGGAAGCAAATACACCCAGGAGGAGTAGAAGGCAGGAAATAATCAAACTCAGGGCTGAAATCAACCAAATAGAAACAGAAAGAACAATACAAAATATCAATAAAACCAGGAGTTGGTTCTTTGAGAAAATCAATAAGATAGATAAACTGTTAGCCAGATTAACCAGAGGGCACAGAGACAGTATCCAAATTAATAAAATCAGAACTGAAAAGGGAGACATAACAACAGAAACTGAAGAAATTCAAAAAATCATCAGATCCTACTACAAAGGCCTATACTCAACAAAACTGGAAAACCTGGAAGAAATGGACAATTTCCTAGACAGATACCAGGTCCCAAAGTTAAACCAGGAGCAGATAAACCATCTAAATAGTCCCATAACCCCTAGGGAAATAGCAGCAGTCATTAAAAGTCTCCCCACTAAAAAAAGCCCAGGACCAGATGGTTTTAGTGCTGAATTTTATCAGACCTTCAAGGAAGACCTAATACCAATTCTCTTCAAACTATTCCACAAAATAGAAACAGAAGGAACACTACCCAATTCGTTCTATGAAGCTACAATTACACTCATACCCAAACCCCACAAAGACCCGACAAAGAAAGAGAACTTCAGACCAATCTCCCATATGAACATAGATGCAAAAATACTCAATAAAATTCTAGCAAACGGAATCCAAGAACACATCAAAACAATCATCCATCATGATCAAGTAGGTTTTATCCCAGGAATGCAGGGATGGTTCAATATTCGGAAATCCATCAATGTAATCCACTATATAAACAAACTTAAAGAAAAAAACCACATGATCATCTCACTAGATGCTGAGAAAGCACTTGATAAAATTCAACATCCCTTCATGATAAAAATCTTGGAAAGATCAGGAATTCAAGGCCCATACCTAAACATAGTAAAAGCAATTTACAGCAAACCAGTAGCCAACATCAAGCTAAATGGAGAGAAACTTGAAGCAATCCCACTAAGATCAGGGACTAGACAAGGCTGCCCACTCTCCTCCTACCTATTCAATATAGTACTGGAAGTCTTAGCCAGAGCAATTAGACAGCAAAAAGAAGTCAAAGGGATACAAATAGGAAAGGAAGAAGTCAAAATATCGCTATTTGCAGATGATATGATAGTATACTTAAGTGACCCCCAAACTTCCACCAGAGAACTCCTAAACCTGATAAACAATTTCAGCAAAGTGGCTGGTTATAAAATCAACTCAAACAAATCAGTAGCCTTCCTCTACATGAAAGATAAACAGACTGAAAAAGAAATTAGGGAAATGACACCCTTCACAATAGTTGCAAATAATATGAAATACCTTGGTGTGAATCTAACCAAGCAAGTGAAAGACCTGTACGACAAGAACTTCAAGTCCCTGAAGAAAGAAATTGAAGAAGATCTCAGAAGATGGAAAGATCTCCCATGCTCATGGATTGGCAGGATTAATATAATAAAAATGGCCATCTTGCCAAAAGCAATCTACAGATTCAATGCAATCCCCATTAAAATCCCAACTCAATTCTTCACAGAGTTAGAAAAGGAAATTCTCAAATTCATATGGAATAACAAAAAACCTAGGATAGCGAAAACTATTCTCAACAATAAAAGAACTTCGGGAGGAATCACCATCCCTGACCTCAAGCTGTACTACAGAGCAATAGTGATAAAAACTACCTGGTATTGGTACAGAGACAGGCAGGAAGATCAATGGAATAGAATTGAAGACCCAGAAATGAACCCACACTCCTATGGTCACTTGATCTTTGACAAAGGAGCTAAAACTGTCCAGTGGAAAAAGGACAGCATTTTCAACAAATGGTGCTGGTTCAACTGGAGGACAACATGTAGAAGAATGAAAATTGATCCATTCTTATCCCCTTGTACAAAGCTCAAGTCTAAGTGGATAAAGGACCTCCACATAAAACCAGATACACTGAAACTAATAGAAGAGAAGGTGGGGAAGACTCTCGAATACTTGGGCACAGGGGAAAAGTTCCTGAACAGAACACCAATGGCATATGCTCTAAGATCAAGAATTGACAAATGGGACTTCATAAAATTGCAAAGTTTCTGTAAGGCAAAGGACACTGTCAATAGGACAAAACGACAACCAACAAATTGAGAAAAGATCTTTACCAATCCTACATCTGATAGAGGGCTAATATCCAATATATACAAAGAACTCAAGAAATTAGACTCCAGACAACCAAATTACCCTATTAAAAAATGGGGTATAGAGCTTAACAAAGAATTTTCAACTGAAGAAACTCGAATGGCCGAGAAGCACCTAAAGAAATATTCAGTGTCCTTAGTCATCAGGGAAATGCAAATCAAAACAACTCTGAGATTCCATCTCACACCAGTCAGAATGGCTAAGATTAAGAACTCAGGTGATAGTAGATGCTGGCGAGGGTGTGGAGAAAGAGGAACACTCCTCCATTGTTGGTGGGACTGCAAGATGGTGCAACCACTTTGGAAATCAGTGTGGCGGTTCCTCAGAAAATTGGACATAGCATTACCTGAGGATCCAGCTATACCACTCCTAGGTATATACCCAGAAGATGCTCGAACATAGAACAAGGACATATGCTCAACTATGTTCATAGCAGCCTTATTTATAATAGCCAGGAGCTGGAAAGAACCCAGATGTTCTTCAACTGAGGAATGGATTCAAAAAATGTGGTATATTTACACAATGGAGTATTACTCAGCTATTAAAAACAATGAATTCGAGAGGTTCCTAGGTAAATGGATGGAACTAGAAATCATCATCCTGAGTGAAGTAAGCCAATCACAAAAGAACACACATGGTATTCACTCACTGATTATTGGATATTAGCCCAGAACCTTGAAATGCCCAAGATGCAACTCACAGGCCACATGAAGCTCATAAAAAAGGAAGACCAAGTGGGGGTGATTCAGTTCTTCTTAGAAGGAGCAACAAAATACTCAAGGGAGCAAATATGGAGACAAAGTGAGGGACAGAAACTGAAGGAGGGGCCATTTCAAGACCACTCCACCTGAGTATCCATCCCATGTGCAGTCACCAAAGGTAGATGCTGATGTGGAAGTCAGGAAGTGCATGCTGATAAGAGCCTGATATGGATGTCTCCTCAGAGGCCTTCAAGAGTCTGACATATTCAGAGGCAGATGCTCACAACTAGCCATTGAACTGATCATGAGGTTCTCCATGGAGGAGTTAGAGTGAGGACTGAAGGAGCTGAAAGGGTTTGTGGCACCATGAGGAGAGCAACAATACCAACCAACCACAGCTCCCAGGGTCCTAACCACCAGCCTGGGAGCACTTATGGAGGGATCCAGGGCTTCAGCTGAATATGTAAGAGTGGAGGGCCCTGCCTGGCACAGGTGGAAGATGAGATCCTTGACCTCATGAAGGCTGGACGCCCCAGGGGGTGGGAATTTTGAGGGTGGGGA
>NW_021604591.1:12322436-12366654 GCF_004785775.1 Grammomys surdaster
GGGGGGGGGATGGTGTAAGGGGGTAACATATGAAATGTAAATAAAATATCTAATAAAAAAATGTTTTAAAAAAATAGAGAATGATATAAAATAAGAACATGATTGAGGAAAGTATTTGTGAATCATAGGTGGATTTTATCTGCAAGAAGCCAGGGTATCAGCAAAAGACAATCCTACATTAGGACAGTAGTAGTAAATTAAAATAAAAATAAAAGGCAGCAATGAAAGTTTAAAAGGAGGACCAGAAGTATTTAGTATAGGTTATAACAATAGAAATTCTGGTAACATTTATAGGACATCTACTGTTAGCTATATATAATTATTTAATCATCTGGCTCCATCAACAATTCCATGAAAAGGAGAGTTTCTTCACCACATGTTTTTAAAATGAGGATATTTAAAGCAGAGAGGATGTGGCTATGTCAAAGTCTACTAGATAAAAGCAAATCTAGATTTTGAACCAAGTTATGTCTGATTATGATTGTTCTGTTGTTTTCTTTAAAAGAGAGAGAAGAGAGGGACTCAAAGACTTCATGGAACTCTAGGTGACAGCTAAGTGGTGTTACTGTTAGATGGAATGAAGGAAGAATAGATTTGATGGCCAACAGGATGAGTTCAATTTATTCACCTTGACTCTGAGGGTCATTAATTTTTAATATTTCCCTGCATTAGCATGTGTTGCCATATGACTGAACAAAGGAGAAAGGGACAAAGCAGTACTTTAGTCTCTCCTATTTTATAACTTACTTTATGAGGCTTTTGCAAATAACTAGGTTCATTAAAATGTATCTAGTTTTAAAATTCTACCAGAATGCTAATATGCTTTTTACAAAGAAATTACAGGTATTACTATGCCCTCAGAACCTTGGAATGTTTCTATATTTGGAGATATGTTCTTTCTGAAGATAATGTGAAAATGAGGTCATTAGTGTGGTCCTCATCTAATATAATTACTATTCATATGAGACGAGAAGCTTAAGACACAGACAGACAGGGAAGGAAGGGCATGGAGAGACCTGCTGCAAGCCAAGGGCAGAATTCCCAGAAACCAACTCTGCCATCATCTTGATTTTGTTTTCAGCCTCTACAGCATGAAACCATAAATTTCTGATGTTTGAAATCACCAGAGTAACCATTTGTTGTGACAACCCCAGAAAAATCCAAACGTTCTGTATATTTACATTGCTATCTATGACCCTTGATTACCACTATCCAGTATGATTTGTGTGTCACTGTTGTAAAACTAGCTTGTGAGATTGAGATCAGAGATCTTGATCAAATTTCTGGAAGCTCTTCCTACTGAATTAACTTTTAGTCATCCCATCATCTGCACTGACGTGGCTTTCATCTACAGTATGAGCAATTGTGATTCTTGGGACATGGTCTAGACAATCCTTAAAACAGGCTCTTTGGTTGCATGGTCATCTTATCTGTCCTCCGTATCATAGAGGCAGGGACTTATGCATTCCTCCATACTGAGTCTTCTTAGTTTGATTTTTGAAAATAATCAGTGCAAGATAGTCTTTGTGCTCCAGGAAAGCACATTCTAAAAGAGTAAGAGGAAGTAGCATATTTAAGACTAGAACAATGAATGGCAACCCTACAAGGAACCTATTATAGGGTGTGGACAAGAAAATGCAAGATGATTCTTTCATCATACTAATGCCAAAATGCCAAGAACAATGTCAAAAGCTTCAAATTTAATAATTCCACTACTGAAAATGAAGGGGAAAAAAGAACCTTCACACATCAAAAGAGAAATTGGCATACATGAATGGATGATAATTTATAAGCCAATCTTTGGGCAAAGAGATATCTACCCCACTATATTCCACACAAAAGGATGGGAGGATGAACAAATGAAGAATCAATGAGGCTCAGAACATAAAGTCAGCAAATTAGAGTTTTGCTCTAGCTTTTATCAGCATCTCAATTAAAATTGTTGATGGCGATATCTTAAATGCCATATCACAGGGTTCTTTTTCCACTGGAATGAAGATGCCATCAAAGGCTTTTACTGTTCATTTACTTGAAGTTAAGTATATTCCTTCATGCAATTTTTACTATTTTGCATTAAAAATAGATTCATTACTTTAATTAAAAGATAAGGAATGAGCTTAAAAGTTATATACATGAGTTAAAATGTAAGCATTAAAAACAGACACTTTATATTTTGATTTAGCTGCAAAAATAAAAAGCTATAGCTTTCAATTAGAAAATACCACATATACAAATATCCAAATCAAAAGTCAAAAGGTGATGAATTACTCAAGCTAAACCTACCTATTGCAAAGGCCATTCAGATCAAGAAGCAGCCTAGAAATGGAAAGGTAGCTTGATTGTTAACAGCATATAAGGCTATAACAGAAGATCTTGGTTAAATCCGCATCACCCTGCAACAGTTCAGTTATTGCCTGCAACTCCTGCTCCAGAAGATCTGATTCTATGTTCTGGAATCTATGGGCACCTACACTCATGCATGCATATGCTATTCCAGAAATAGATATTCATAATTGAAAACTAAAAAAATCATTAAAAATAAACAAGTATAACATATACAGGACCCTAAATATCTCCTTTCATAGCAGAGTTTCCCAACCTGATGAACAATGGAATTTGAAAGTTGTCATAAGTGCAACAAAATGTGTATTCTATGTATCTATTGTGTCCTCCCCTCGCACTGTGGGGTTCATCCATATTGTTCATCACACGACTCTTTGTTGACTTTTATCACTATATAACATTCCACTATATAAATATTCAACATTTCATCATGCTATCAGTTGGTTTTTGTTTTATTGTAATTTTGTAGCTGTGTTGAACAGGATTGAGTGTTCACTTCTGGATTAAGCACAAGTGTGCATACATATCTGTAAGGGAATTAACTCATGAATGAAATGACACTTAGGAAGAAGCCGATAGCATAGGAAAATACGTTAACCAAATATTTTTTCAAAATAGTCAAAACCAAATACTCTCAGCAGCCATAGCTATGACTTTGTTATATTTTAAGGATGAACTCTACTGGACATGAAGTACGCAGACTTTATATATTGCTGGATAATGTTTGGTTAAAGATTTTTATATTTATGTAAAAGAGAGCTATAGGAAGAAATGTTTTCTAATGCTTCTCTTGTTTTTGCTGCAAAATCATTCTGAATTTCATAGTAAGATCTGCTTATTTCTATGGCCATTTAAGATTTTAAGAATGATATAGGTTTTTTTTAGTTTTCCACTTTATTTTCTGTTGAATTTTATATACTTCTTTTAGTCCTTTATTTGTAAGTTCTAACTTGAATTGAGATATCAATCCATTTAACTATAAGACACACACAACAACGTATTCGCATTCATCTTCACGACGTGCTTTGTCCCATCCCATCATCTACTATATTTATGCACCAGGATATCCCACTTGTCAGCTTTGCCTGCAGCCTTAACAGCAGCCTCCCTGTGATGTCCCCACAGTATTGGCCAACTGATGGCAGCTCTCTCTGTTTTTGTTTGTTTGTAAATGTCTTTATTTTTCCATCACATTCAAAGGAAGCATTTATAGAAACAAAAATTTAGGTTGGTGTTTTTATTTTTCCTTTGAGGGCATTGAAGATGTTTTTCTATTGTCTTCTGACTGCAGTCTTCCTGCTCCAAGCGGAGTTTACATTCTTTTTGTTTTGCATTATTTGGCTTTTTTTTTTTGCCACAAATTGCTTTGAATATGTTTTTGTTTATCTTTGGTTTTTCAAGTATTTGAAGAGGAAATACCAGTGTGGTTCTTTCTCTGATTATTCTGCTTCACTTTCTTTAGCCTGGACATTTGATTTGGAGACACAGTTGATTTTCTGAAAATGCTTTTCTGTCCCAAACACACTCTCTCTCTCTCTCTCTCTCTCTCTCTCTCTCTCTCTCTTTCCCAAAATACCCCTAGAGACTTCACTGCACAAAAATTACAATAATTTTACATTGTTCCTTGAGCAACTGAGCGGTCCTTCATTTCTTTCTGTCTCTTCTCTCTCTATGCTTCAGTCTGCATGGTTGTTATCACCCTGACATCAGAGTGACTAACCTTGTCTTTAGTGCTCAGTCCTGTGTTTCACCAAGTCATCTTTTTATCTGCTATGATGTTCATTTCAGTCCGAATACTCATAGGTCATACTCATATATCAATATTTCATAGTTGATATTGATTTATTTAGATTTACTCAACCTATTTTGGCTTTAATTTTTTTAAAAGTCCTCTGAAATAGTCTTCAAAGTGTTACAGAGACTTGGATATCCATAGGACTTAGAATTTATCTAATAGGTAAATCAAAATCCTGTTCTATTACACAAGGGCAGCTGTCAGAATAACATAACATTTAAGATATAAATTACTTTTACTAGTATTTATTTTATTAAAAGTGTTATTAAGGTGAATGGCCTGGAGATGGATCAGTGGGTATGTGTACTTACTCTACATGATAAAGATTTGAGTTCAATGTATGATGGGCATTGATAAACATGCCTGCAACCCCAGGGAGGTAGAATATGAAGATAGGAGGATTGCAATAAGTGGGACTTGCTGCCTGTTAGCCTTTGTTTAAATTCAGTGAGACCCTGTCTCCAGGGAATAATCAAGATAATGATAAAATCTGACACTAAATACCATTGTCTTCACTACACACTTATGCTCAGGAGTGAGCAGCTATACATAAACACATATGTACCCCCACACACACACACACCAGTATTGCAGTCATACAAAAATGTATTGAAATGAAATTCATACAACATAAAGTTAACAATCTAAAGTGAATAATGTATTGGCATTGTTGAATGTAAAATTCTGTGCAATCCCCATATCTAAGTACTTCCAATATATTTTTCATCAATCTCAAATAGCTCATTATCCAATTAACATTCCTTCCTACCTACCAAAAACTACAAAGCTATGGTTGTATGTGTGTATACACTATATATATATAGTGTATGTCTGTATATACTCATCTATTCTGGAAATTTTGTATAAGTGGAATTGTACATATGTGAGATTTTTCTGGCTTTTTCACTCAACATAAAGTTTGGAGATTTTGCACATTGTAATATTGGTTTAATTTTATCTATTCTTATGGATAAATAAAATTCTACTAGGTACAAGTGTCACAATTTACCTATGCATCCTTTTTTGAATAGATGTTTAGAATTTTTCCCGTTTTATACTGTGAACAATAACTCACTATGATTATACATCTATATGGACAATAAGCCATGTATCTATTAAATGTATCATCTCAGTTATTTTGAATATACTTATAGATATAGGATCGCAGGATCATAGCATCACTTTGTATATATTTCTTATTTTTATTTTTTATTTTTTAGTTACTATCATACTGCTTTATATTCCCACAGCACTTTGCCAGAATCACTATTTTCCCACATCCTTGCCAACTCTAGACATTTCACCTTTTTTATTACTGTTGTCCTAGCATTATAAAACATTTAGCCCCATTTGATCTTGATTTGCATTTCCATCAGGACTAATCATCAAAAATTTAGTGTGTTTTTTGCTGATTTTATTTTAGGGAGGGTCTCATGTAGTTATGGCAGTCCTCAAACTCACTGTAGCCAGACAATGGCCTTGAACTTCTGATTGTCCTACCTCCATCTCTTGAGTGCTGGGATTAAAGGTGTACACCACCACACCTAGTTTATACAGTGGTGGACACAGAGCTAAGGGTTTCCTGCACCCTAGGTATTTGAGCTTCAACTAAGCCCTATCTTTTGCTACTTGCATTGCCTTTACACATCTACTAAAGTTCTTTGTCCATTTAATTTAATCACTGGTTCTTTCATTGAGATGTAGGGGTTCATTATAAATTCTGAATTGAAAGCTGCCATATATTTTAATGAAATAAAATTTCCCACTACTTCTTTTGTTCTCCGTGTTCTTAATAGTGTATCAAGTTAGAAAAAATATATCTGTCATTATATTAAGTCACTGATGTTTAACTTCATTCTTCTATGTTTTGGATAACCACTGGTCCCAGCACAACTTATTAAAAGGCTATCTTTACCAATAGAATGATCTTACCCCCCAACATTGATTATCATATGGTCACAGATATGGAGATTTGTTTCTGAACACTTCATTCTACTTGACTAGTCTAGATATCAAGCCTCAGATGTCTAGATGTCAATACCACAATTCTATAACTGTAGAATCAAATTCTGAAATTAAGAAGTATGAATCTTCTAAATTTGTCATTTTCAATATTTTTTTACTATTAATATGCTTTTTTATTTCCACAATGATTTGAAAACCAACTTTTCTATTCCCATCTATGAGCAGGGAGTAAAAGGTCCTAAGCAGCAGGGAGGAAGGAACAAGGAAGATAATGAAAGAAGAAAGTACCGTGCATCTCTTTTCTCATATGTGAACCCCAAATTAAATTTATACATGCCTAAGTCTAAGCGTGTGTGTGTGTGTGTGTGTGTGTGTGTGTGTGTGCATATAACACACATACATAAACAGGCCATAAGTGGAATGTGGAAAAAAAAAACAAGCTAATAAGAGTAGGAAGAATAAAAATGCTAATGGGATCTATGTGAACAAAGAGTAAGAATGAATTGTATAGAAGTGTCGTAGTGAATTCCATCATTTTGCATGTTAACGAAAAGCATTGATCAGAAAAATATTTTCCTATTTCTGTAAGCAGGGCTCTCAGAATGCATACAGGGATTTTTAACAAATCTGTATATCACTTGTGAATCTGCTCCTTACAAATATGGAATTTTCACATTCATACATATAAAATGTCTTTTAAATATTTACATATGAGCTTCTTTTGGCAAGCTTATAGAGTTTTAATGGAGTGAATCCTTTTTGCCTTATTTAAATTTATTCCCAGAAATTTAATTTTCAACTGATATCATAAGTGGGTTTATTGTCTTAATTTCATCAACAGATTGTTCAGCTCTGGCATATAAAGACAAATGATTTTAACATGTCATGTTTGCATGATGACTTTGTTTAATGTATTTGTGCGTGCTCATAGTTTTCATTGTGAGTGATTTGATATTTTCCACATAAAAGATGATGTCATCTTAAAATAGACCAATAATTCCTTTCCTATCTGAAGATCTTTACCGTACTTTTTCCGCCTAACGACTCTGAGTAGAATTACCAATATAACAGCTGTGTCATCAGGTGGGGAAAGCAAACCTCCTTGTCCAGCTGCTGCTCCTAAATGAAATTCCTTTCTCCCTCACTATTAAGCATGATGTTAGCATCTAACTTTCCACAGATGCCCAGTTGTCTGACTAGGGACTTTTCTGATCCATTTTTGACAAAACTATTCAGTCTCCTACACTGTCACTGAGAGGGCTTCTCTTAGCTAGTGTTTGATGGATATAATGGAAGAGTAGTACTGATGATGGCTGTTGAAATCTCAGCCTCAGTCTTACCTTTCTACCTTACAGACCCAAGGAAGCAACCCAATCATCTCCCGGTAGTTTATTTGGATCTTCATACACACTCAGTGTAGGAATGCCCACATCTTTATAAATGCCCCGTCATCTACAGGTACATTTCCATGACCTAATTGCCCAAAGAAACTCTCCACATTCTACACTCAGACTCTAGGATGGGTGTGGCATGTGACAATTAAAACATACCAAACCAAGTGCTACAGGTTGCTTAGTTATTTTATAGTATTTTTGGTAATTACATCTGAATTTCCTTCCCATGCCAAATTCCAAATTTAACAAAGGAAAAGTGCGCTGTGTGTAGGCTTTAGATTTTTTCAAAACCTACTTTAACAAGGATTATTAATGCTTTGACCCCCCCCTTCTAGCCCACCATGCAAAGGTAGAGGAGAAAAGACATAAATACGATAAGGGGATGTGGACCTGTTTAGAAGTAGCTCTTTGAGGCAGTTCCATTGTTAGGATACCAGCAGTCCATTTCAGTAGTGTAGGGATACCAACAGTCCAGTTCAAAAAGTGTCACTAAACAGGAATCAGTACCAGCAGCCTGATCCAATCGATACATCCAGGCCTCTGCAGAATCAGCACATGTCAGCAGGAGTGAAAAGAACCATCAGGAATACTAGGAGAAGTTCTCTGCTGTTCCTTTCTCAACAAAGCGAAAGTTTGTAAAAGGAGATCAAGGAAGCATTGCAAAGCAAACTATGCTAGTATGCTCTCATGGTCTGTTGACTATTACTTATACTCTCTGCAAATATCATGTGTTCTCTCATGGGTCTGCTTCAGCAAAACATCTCACGGGTCTGCATCACGTGACACAACTGGAAATTTCCACTTCACCTATGTGTTAGTTCTTCAAGTAGTGCTCAGAGAGCTTTGGATAAACAAACACAATTATTTTCTTCTGTGTTATGTTAAAGATCATATAAACACCTAATTTAGTAATCCTTTACAGTTAAAACCAATATCTGACCACTCATACAACTGTAGAAGTCATTCTTTTTAAAATAATTTTTTCGAGATTATAATATAATTACAGAATTTTCCTCTTCCCTTTCACCCATCTAAACACTCCCATATACTGCTGCTTATTCTATTTTAAATTCATGGCCTGTTTTTTCATTAATTGTTGTTACATGCATATACGTATGTAACACAACCATACACACACACAAAACACACACTGTGTTTTGTTCCTAAATACATGTATACAACTTACTTAGTCTGTATAATGTTACTTGTATGCATGTTTTTAAGGTCAACATTATTCATTCAACTAAAATTTAACATTATGGACTGGAAAGATGGGTCCTCAGTGGAGAGTTCTTATCGCTTTGGTGGAAAACCCTATTTCAATTCATAGCACCCACATCTGCTGGCTCAGAACCACTGATAACTCCAGATCTAGGAACTCCAGTGCTTTCTGGGTGAGTTCATACTTGCAGACTGCATAAACTCACACAGGGATGCCCACATAAACATAAGCATAACTTAAATAAAAATAAAATGCAACTTTATTGGATTTAATGGTTTTTATGTTGAAAATGCTGATTCTGTTTCACACAACTATAAGTCACCAGTCATAACTAACTACATCCTGCAACTGACCACATCCTAGGATCATATTATTTCTTTCCAAATAACACAGTTGATTGCATCTTATCTACAATAAAACACTAGCGTCAATTTATTTTACTTTTACCAAACTATCTAGTTTCTACAGGTCTTTGCAGAGATAAAAATTCTAGTTTTCAATTAATGAGTCACAATATTTTCAAGATAAAGGGCATGTGTGATTTATCTCTATGGCTCTTCCTAAGAAAGCATCTCACTGACTTGGAGGAAGGAACCCCTAGATCAATATGAGTCTAGATTTGCCGTATTGGTCCCCTCTCTCCTTTGTCTCAAGTCTGATACATTTTCGAGGATCACACTGAGACATTTTACCTGTTTTATTGTGTGTTTATGGCTTTATTTTTTAATGAGCTTAGCCACAGGAGCCTCCCAGAGAATGAAGGTTCATTTAAAGGATAAATTGTTCCTTGCTGTAAGAACTCAAGAAAAACTTCCCTTCTGCTGGATTTCTCCTCACTTCACTTCACCCAATTTGTTCAGCAAAAGCTTATGTACAAATATTAGGTCAGGAGCATCATGGGGGAAGGGTGAGGCCCAGCCTGGGAATAAAAGCCAGTGAATGAATCTAATTGTTGCAGTTTTAGCAAGACCACAAGTACTGAGACCACAGGGTTTATTAACTACTCTAGTCAGTGACCAAGTGATTAAGACTTCCTTGGCCTGATGACCAAGGAAGGAAGCAGCATCAGTTTGTTTCTGTTGCCTCAGAACAGCAAAGAGAAAGGCCAGAGAGTGGGATGAGTAGACTCTCATCAGAAGAATTTGTTCCACCTAAGATGCATGTTGTACATCAACCTGAGGACCCTAAAGGTAATACAGAAGTGGAAGGAGGGTCCCCCCATAACGCTCTGGAGTCAGTGCTTACTGTATTTAGTTTTATTTCACAGCCTCCCATGGGTCACATGGATAAAAAGTTAGATAAACAGCCCTATCACACTTCCCACTGAGTTCCAGTCTACATTTGTAGCTTCTGCTTAGAAGGACATAACATAAGGTATCAGTGTGTAAAATGTTTGAAGTTAGCTACCATATTCCAAACTTCTCTGTTTTTTTTTTTTTCTCTTCTCAAAATAAAACAAGTTTGGTATTGGGAAAGAAATTTTCTGGCAGTGGAGAGAGATAAAAAAAACAGTCTTAATACTGTGAAGTGCTGTTTTCCAGTGGGCTTCACAGTGGGCAGTGGAAAGTGTGACTTTTGACCCATGTCTTATGCCCAACCTTCAGAAGACAGAGAACCTGCTCATTCATTCTCCCAGCAGCCTGAAGTTTTTCCTCAGATGCTTCCTCTTCCTTGCCTTCCTATAATGGATGTGGCTTATAATAGGCCTAGAGCCTTAGGTAAAAGTCATTTTGATTGAGCTATAAACCTACCTACTTCAGGGAAGAAAGGAGCCAGGCTTTCAAAACCTGTGGAGTGAACTGACCACAGGACAAGACATTGTAAATAATTTAGAGATGCCCAGTGAGAAGATTACTCCCTAAATATTTAAGACCCTGAAGGAGCAGGTCCTTCCCAGTTATTCAATGTTTTCTCTCTGGAGGAGCTGCCATGTGGACAGTTGCTGAGTCATCTAGAGTTTCTTAAAGTCTTTGAGTCTTGGATCTTGACTGTCAGGCCTCATCAAAGATGAGAAAGCAAGGTAGTCGGGTTCTTTACTCCTTGCTTGTAGATGGCTGCCTCATCTACAGATAGCCAGATTCTGAAATGTAGATTCCAATATGTAATAAAAGCCCGTGCAATGAGCCTGAAAAACTGTCATCTCCAGTACTGTACAAATACTTGTCAGACAATTAAAACACTTTCAAGGAAGTTGTCATGCAAAGTATAGTAAGATGCAAGGAACAGAAAGATGGCAGTCCCTACTTTAAAGGCGTGCTATCAAAGCACTATGCAAAAAAAATGCAAAATAACTTGACTACAGGCTACAGATGTGGCATTTAGGGGAAAAATTAGTATTTAAGCTGGGCTTTGAGTGTGTATGAGAGTTGAAATGAAGAAAAGGAACTGGCCATGCTGGGAAGTGAACAAGGAATTGTCAGCTAGCCTTTTGCTCTCTCAGCCCCTGACAAGTGTTGTAGGAACACAGAGCAACAGTTTGATGGGAAAAAAAGTCAATAAGAAATGTCAGTCAAATATGCTGAATACTGATGTTAAAGGGGGCTTTCTGTCCTTCTTACTACATTTTTGTTGTGATATATGATAATCAAGGACCAGGTAATTGACACATAGTAAAAACATATTTGGCTTCTGGTTGGGAAATCCACAGGTATGAACTACTGTCGTACACAGCAGAAAAAAAAATGTGATGGCAAGCAACCAGTATATCCCATTCATGATGTTGGACTATTCCTACCCTCCTATTAGGCACTGCCTCCCAAACTTACTGTATTGGAGTTTTTTTTCAAGATATAAATTTTGGGATCTCATTCAATCATATCTGTACATTTCGTATGAGAGACAGTAAGTGGATCTACCATGCAGATAAAGTCTCGATTTCTGCTCAGTCAGAATAAGTGATTCTGCCAAGCACCACTTGGGGACCTTTCTAGGAATGAAAACATGAACCATTCTCGTCTAAAGAAGTAACACTGAAAATATAGTCATTTTGCAAGCAAAGTAGCTGTACCTAATAACATAATACCACATTTTCCCCCTATGGAAAAAGGACAGCAAGTCTATGTTGGATTCAGAATTAAACTGACCACATACCTAACAGTGCTCAATATGTTATGGGATGGAGCTTTTTCTCTCCCTATTCCTCTGTTGTCTTTCCCACTATTAATATCAACTGTTCAAGAGGAAAAGGTACATGAGAGGTTCGATTTCAATCTCAAAGCTTAAATCTTTGCAACTACAATCTTAAAAATTTGATAAGAATTACATATGGATTTTAAAGACCTTCCTCCTCAACCTTATGAAACAGGGAAGAGCAGCATAAGTGCAGAGAGAGAAAGCTTGTCAGCAAAGGAGGTGTGTCTGCATAGGGCAGCTTGAACACCTAAAGGAGTGTGTACGTAACCTCATGTGAGAAGTTGGGAGGGACTGGAGGATTCATTACAATTCTGCTGAGTCCTAGGATCAAAGTCTAATTTTTTTGTCTGCTTTTTCTCTTTGATTATACCTGTGGAGGAAATAAATAATACATTTTTTATTTATTAAACACTCTATAGTCATTATGAAAAGCACTCAGAATATAAGATAAATGAGCTTTGTGGGAAAAAAAACGGAAACCCAAGCTCCTTGGTAAGGAAAATAAAAGCCAGAGGAGACCAGAAAAAGAAACCAGATTACCTTTCTAGTCCCTTAAAGTTGATACCATAGAGACATGGCAGGTTTAAAAATAAGCAATTAGGTCAAGCTAGGCACCCTAGGGAAGGGACTCTGATCAGAGAAAAGCTAGGAAGTTCTCTAGATCTCTTCAGCAAGCCCTGAGAGTCATGTGAATTTATTTAACAATCGAAGGGGAATAAGCAAATGAAAAAACTTAACCTACAGAAGGTCATACCCCCTGCTCATCTCAGTGCTCCCTGAGCTCCTAGATTAAGGATGAGTAATCCCTAATTTCTATCTAACTGGCCACATTGGGAACTATAGGCCTTTTGTCAGAAGCCATTGCACAGCCCTAATACATCCAGGAACCACATGGATTAACCTCATGATTAAGATGAATGGATGGAATAAGCATCAGAAAGAGGGACTAAGTCACTAATGGAAAGGACATGGGCCTTGGCAGTACCAGGAGTGGAATACACATGTCTTAACAACTAGATTTTAGCAGTTCCTACAAGATCTCTGAATATGTCATGGGGCAATAGCCACCTGCTAACAAACCAGGCAGAACAATGTATGTGCATGCACACTAATATCCACTGATCATTATTGAGGATATATATGGAGTGTCTCTTGTAAGTAGGCACCATTGTGGTATATGCAAAGAGCAGAAAGTAATTCCAAGCCCCATGTGTGTGATGAGTTGTCTTACACAGGCTCATTCTTCCCTTTCTATTTTGTGGCATAGTTTGCGGAGTGTTGGAATTAGCTCTTCTTTAAAAGTCTGATAGAACTCTGCAATAAAACCATCTGGCCCTGAGCCTTTTTTTGATTGGGAGACTTTTAATGACTGCTTCTATTTCTTTGAGGGTTATGGCACTGTTTAAATATTTTACCTGATCTTAATTTAATTTTGGTAAGTGGTATCTGCCCATTTTGTTAAGATTTTCCAATTTTATGGAGTACAGGCTTTTGAAGTTAGGTCTAATGATTCTTTGAATTTCCTCAGTGTTAGTTGTTATGCCTCCCTTTTCATTGCTGATTCTGTTTATTTGGAAACTGCTTTTCTGTCTCCTGGTTAGTTTAGCTAAGGGTTTGCTTATCTTGTTTATTTTCTCAAAGAGCCAATTCTTGGTTTTCTTGATTCTTTATATTGTTTTCTTTGTTTCCTTTTCTTTTTGCTTTTACTTTTGCCAGTAAAATATTATTAAATACTATAACATTTAAAATGTTATACCTTTTGCCAGTCCCCTCCCCCCAAAACCTCCACCCCATTTCTCTCCCCTGTTTCTATGAGGGTTTTCTCCTATTCACCCACCCACTCCCACCTTCCTGCCCTCAAATTCCCCTACACTGGGGCAACAAGCCTTCACAGGACCAAGGGTTGTTTCTAACTTACTGATTTCAGCCCTAATTTTATTTCTTGCCTTCTATTCCTCTTTGGTATGCTTGCTTCTTTTTATCTGGAGCTTTCAGGTGTACTTTTAAATTGCTGTTATGAGAATTTTCTAATTTCTTTATGGAGGCACTTAGTGCTATGAACTTTCCTGTTAGCACTGCTTTCATTGTGTCCCATAAATTTGAGTACATTATGCCTTCATTTTAATTGAATTCTAGAAAGTCTTTAGTCTCTTTCTTTATTTCTTTCCTGGCCCAGAGATCATTGAGTAGAGAGTTATTCAATTTCCATGAGTGTGCAGGCTTTCCAGTGTTTCTACTGCTGTTGAAGTCCACCTTTAATCCATGGTGGTCTGATAAGATACGAGGCATTATTTCAGTTTTCTTATATCTGTTGAGGCTTGCTTTGTGACAAACTATTTGGCCAACTTTGGAGAACACTCCATGAGGTGCTGAGAAGAAGGTATATTCTTTTATGTTTGGGTAAGGTATTCTATAGATGACTATTAGGTCCATTTGATCAATAATGTCTATTAATTTCATGGTTTCTCTGTTTAGTTTTTGTCTGAATGTCCTGTCAATTCATAATAATGGGGTGGAGACAAGTTCCTGAACAGAACACCAATGACTGAGGCTATAAGATCAATATTGATAAATGGGACTTCATGGACCTAAAAAGCTCCTGTAAGGCAAAGAACACTGTCAATAGGACAAACCAGCAGCCTACAGATTGGGAAAGGATCTTCATCAACCCTACATCTGACAGAGGGTTAATATCCAAAATTTATTTTTTAAAAAACTCAAGAAGTTAGACGCCCACAACCCAAATAACTCAATTTAAAAATTGGAGCACAGACCTAAACAGAGAATTCTCAACAGAGGAATCTGGAATGGCTGAGAAGTACTTATCAATATGTTCAAAGTTCTTAGTCATCAGGAAAATGCAAATCAAAACAACTATGTGGTTCCATCTATACACCATCAGAATGGCTAAGATCAAAACTTCAAAAGATAGCACATGCTGGCAAGGTTGTGGAGCAAGAAGAACATGACTTCTTTGCTGGTGGGAGTGCAAACTTGTACAACTACTTTGGAAATCAATTTGACATTTTCTCAGAAAACTGGAAATAGTTCTACTTCAAGACCCAGCTATACTACTCCTGGGCATATACTCAAAAGATGCTCCAACATCTTGCAAAGACACTTGCTCAACTACGTTCATAGCAGCTTTATTTGTAATAGCCAGAAACTAGAAAAAAACATAGATGTCTGTCAACTGAAGAATGGATAAAGAAAATGTGCTACATCTACACTATGGAATACTAGTCATCTATTAAGACAAAGATATCATGAATTTTGCAGGCGAATGGATAGAATGTGAGAATATCATCCTGAGTGAGATAAGCCAGTCCCAAAATGCATGATATGTACTCACTTATAAGTGGATATTAGCCATAAAGTACAGATACCATGTTACATACCACAGACCCAAAGAAGATAAACAAAAAAGGAAGACCCAAGTGAGGAAGCTTAAATCTCACTTAGAAGGAAGAATAAAATAGTCATAAGAGGCAGATGGAGGGAGAAAATTGAGAAGGAGGGAAATGGGGAGGGAAATAGGGGATTCAGGACCAGGTGTATGGAAGGCCAGGAGAAATGGCTAGATGACCATGAAAATGAATGGAAATCTGCAACTGATAGGATTGAGCAGGTGAGGGGGGTCATCTCATTGGAGATATGGAGCCTGAAGAGGCCACCTTCTGTAGCCAGACAGGTACCCCAGTGGAGCAGTAGAGACATCAATGACCCAAAAAAAATTCAACCCAAAAATTATCCTGTCTATGAGAAATGCAGACATGGGGATTGGAGCAGAGACTGAAGGAATGGCCAACCAAAAACTGGCCCATCCCATTGGCAGGCACCTGACACTATTAATGATACTCTGTTGTGTATGAAGAGCATACTGTCCTCTGAGAGGCTCCACACAGCAGCTGACTCAGCCAGTTACAGACACCCACAGCCAGTGGATGGAGACTTGGGGACTCTTATGGAAGAACAGGAGAAAGGATTGGTGACCCCAAAGGGGATAGGAACTCCACAGGAAGACCAACAGAGTCAACTAATCTGAACCTTTGGGATTCTCAGTGTCTGAACCACCAAACAAAGAACATACACAAACTGGTCCTCAGTCTCCTTGCTCTTATGAACCAGATGTGCAGCTTGGCATTCATGTGGGCCTCAAACAACTGGAGTGGAGTCTATCCCAAAAGCTGTTGCCTGTAAGTGGGATTCTGTTCTACTACAGACCTCTGTGGGAGAGGAAGTGGCTAGCCTTGAAGAGACTTGAAGTGCCAGGTGGAGGGGCATACCTAGGGTCCCCCACCTGCTCAGAAGGGAATGGGAGGTGGAAGAAAGTAAGGATTGTGGGGTGCAGTGACCGGGAGATAATGTGAATAAGTAAAAACAATTAATTTAATTAAAAAAAATAGATTCATTCTTCCAAACTGCACTTTCAATATCTTTTATTGGGAGCCTTTAATCAGTTACCATAGGAGTCCTTACATCATGTGCCTTGACCAATGTCACTGAGCAGGATGTTTTGCCTTGTAGACAGAAGACTATTAAGTTTTACTGGCTTATCACTGGTTCATCTTCATGCTTCTTCCTTGTGTTCAGGTAGAAATGGGAAGAAACAGCCATGGATTCTGTCCTCCATTATGTCTTGTTTATCAGCAGACACAGTGCTCATACTATACTTCTGAAAAAGCCAATTTTGCGAAGAGGGAAGAGAATTATCCTGGAGGACAAAGGCTCAATTTCAGAGGTGTTTAAATGTCAAGTCAAGGATCTGGCTTTCATCTCTGAATTTTAAGTTAACTTGATTGCTTTGTACAGAAGAAGGTACAAATTAATATGGGAGGTTAGTTATCCTACAGCCAATTGGGTGATGTAACTGGGTGAAAACAATGTTTTAGGAATCTCCAATGGCACACTGTTTACTGATCCAAAAATAAAATTATAAAGGAGTGAGTAAAGTTAGGGTAAATGCATTAGTCTATTTCTCACACTATAATGAAGTACCAAGACATTAGAACTTGGCTCATGCCATGGAATATGTAAATTCTAGGTTTCTCATCTACCTTCTAGCTTGGCAAACTAAGTGGCACATAGCAAGAGACAACATGAGTGTCTATGCTCATTTCCACCAAGATTTTTCTAAGACACTGCCTTTTAATGGCTTTATCTAACCTTAATTACTTTCTGAAGGTATACCTTCTAAACATCACAGTAGAATTGTTTACATTCATAGCTTTACTATATGACATTGTGAATTAAATTCTCACTTGGGTCTGGAGAAGCAATCAGATAAACAGCACATCCCAGATTAAGTAGAAAGATAAAAATGGGGTATGGTGGAAATGTATTTATGATAACCAGCTTTCCTGACTAGCTATGTCCTCCACACACCAGTCACATGAACCTATTTTTCTCCTTGGGTCTTTTTGTCTAACAAATTGAGGTTAGAGCTATAGATAATATAGCAGAAGAAGACTCGATGTGAGCCTCCCAGGGTGGCTGTAACAGTATATGCTCCTGAGTTCTACTTCAGGCTGACTGAATCAGAATCCTAGATATTGCTTCCAAACCTGTTCTATATGTCAGTCCTGGCTGACTTTTATGCGTTATAATTCTAATGACTACTTTCCCAATTTAATCATTGTATGCCTTTCATTTAAAGTATATTTTGATATTCAGCTGAGATTTGCTGGAACAGGAGTGAGCTGTGAGGGATAACTTCATAAGTGCATATGGTTAATGTGAGTTTAAAATATGAGGTCTCACCTTATTAACTTTATTGGTCACAGACTGCAAACTTAATGCTGTCTCGTTCAAGCCTTCCTCCACTTTTTCCACTTTCCAGTTCACAGTCTCTTCTTTCAGGTCCCAGGCACACAACTCAACGTTTTTCTTAATTACCTGAGTTAGTGTAGTCCTATGTCTATGCTGACTGCTTTTGACTGATTCTTTTTCCCATGATGATGTGGAAAAGTGACTCTATCTTTGGCCCAGAGAGGTAGTTGCTTGACACAACCGCCACCAGACACAGAACACACCGAGTTTCTAAAAGGCTATGAGAGCAACTAATTTTCTACTTCTATGTTAGTAATTTTCAAGCCTTACTATACTAATATATTAAATATTTTTTAAATGTCTCTCATAAAACAATAAAAGTGAGGATTGAGAGATGACTTGGTAGTTAAAGTGCTTGTCACAAAGGTAAAAATGCCAGGAGTGTCAGCACACACCGGCATATTCAGTGCTAAGGTGATATCTCTTTGGGACCAGATACCCAGAGCATACTGGCCATCCAGTCTGGCCAAATTGGAGCATCAGGCTCAGAGTGAGAAACTCTGTCTCAGAATGTAAGATGGAAAATGATTGAGGAAGACACCAAGTACTGACCTCCAGCCTCCACATGCATGTCTACACACATACACAAGCACATGTACCTGTATACATACACACATACGCATGTGAACACACACATGCACACATCCATGTATACACATGCACACACATGCACATACACATTAAAATTAAACCACAAACTGAAAAAGTGTCTCACACTGTATCATCTGTCTGAGGAATTCCAGTTCCTATTTTTCATTTTCTTTAAACCAAATCAGAACCCCTGTCCAGACAGTAGACCTCGTGGCCAATCCTCAGCATTGCCAAGGGACACAAATCAGGCAGTCATTTCATCAGCATGCCCTCAGTTCCCTGATCTTGACTTTGAGGCAGATGATTCTTACAGCTCATCTTCTCTCATGTAACTCACTCTCTCATCATTACACTGTAACCTCCTCTTTGGTTGGTTTCTCTCCATCCTTTAAAACTCTGGTACCATCCCATGGCTGACACATTTCAGGTATGCCTTTTTTCCAGAAGGGCTTGCATGCCTGACAGCTACATTCTGCAGTAGGAGATACTGGAAAATTGACACCTCTTACTAGTACAAAGCCATCTCAGAGATGACATCCCAGCCCTCTCACTCCTGCAGAAAACACTTTGGAATTAAGACGTTCTGTTTATTTGTGTCTTGGTTGCATTCTTTGTAATATCTCCTCTTTCTCCCCAGTATCAATTTTCTTCCTGATCCTCAAGAATATTTATGTTATAGTTCATAGCAGGATGTTATTAAATGATGGCCTACCGCATAGCTCTCCATTTCTTGGATTAAAAAAATAAAAATCTGTCTCAGGGTTTTGACTTCTCCCCTGTCCTTTTCTCTCAAGTGTGAATATTCATATTAGCTTTACAGCACCCATCTCATTCTGGAACATTCACAACACTCTTAGAGACAGAGGAAGATAGGAGGAGAAATTTAAACAATATGATTTAATAATTTAAATAATTAATTAATTTAAATACATGTGATTAGGGTCCTTCCAATCTGGGCCTGAGCACTGAGTAGATTTGAGGCAGCAGTTCTGCACCCAGTCTCACAAATCCCAGAGGAAGCAGGCCTCCCAGGAGCTCTAATCTGGGCAGCATCTTAGGTAAGGAGACAACAACACCTGCCCCAAACAGGGAGTAACTGGGACCCAGGAATTTTCTCCTGACCCAGAGCACTGGTTCCTTCCAGTCTCGGCCCAAGCACTGAGCAGATCTTGGGCCCTAGCTCTAACCCCAGTAGTAACACCCAGCCCACACAGTTCTGAAACAACCAAGATAATAGGAAAGACAGGCTCCAGTCAGAGACAGGGCAGGTAGCACTAAGGAGATCCAGATAGTGAAAGGCAAGTGCAAGAATATAAGCATCAGCCACCCAGGGTACTTGGCATCATTAGAACCTAGTTCTCCCACACTTGAAAGTCCTGAACTCCCCATATCACCAGGAAAGCAAGATTCAGATTTTTAAAATCACTTCTAATGATGATGACAGAGGACTTTAAGAAGGACATAGATAACACACTCAAAGAATTTGTAGAGAACACAGGTAAACAGGTAGAAGCCCTTAAAGAAGAAACACAAAAATTCCTTAAAGAATTACAAGAGAACACAACCAAACAGGTGAAGGAATTGAACAAATCCATCCAGGACATAAAAATGGAAGTAGAAGCAATAAAGAAATCATAAAGGGAGACTACCCTGGAGATAGAAAACCTAGGAAAAAAAATCAGGAGTCATAGATGTAAGCATCACCAACAGAATACAAGAGATAGAAGAGAGAATCTCAGGTGCAGAAGATACCATAGAAAGTATTGACACAACTGTCAAACAAAATGCAAAATGCAAAAAGTTCTTAACACAAAACATCCAGGAAATCCAGGACACAATGAGAAGACCAAACCTAAGGATAATAGGTATAGATGAGAATGAAGATTCCCAACTTAAAGAGCCAATAAATATCTTCAACAAAATTATAGAAGAAAACTTCCCTAACCTAAGGAACAAGAAGCCCATAAACATACAAGAAGCCTACAGAACGCCAAATAGACTAGACCAGAAAAGGACTACCTCCCATCACATAATAATCAAAACACCAAATGCACAAAACAAAGAAAGAATATGAAATGCAGTAAGAGAAAAAGGCCAAGTAACATATAAAGGCAGACCTATCCGAATTACACCAGACTTCTCAACAGATACTATAAAAGCAAGAAGATCCTGGACAGGTGTCATACACACCCTAAAAGAACACAAATGTCAGCCCAGGCTACTATACCCAGAAAAACTATCAATTACCATAGATGGAGAAACCAAGATATTCCAGGACAAAACCAAATTTACACAATATCTTTCCACAAACCCATCATTACAAAGGATAATAGCAGGAAAGCTCCAATACAAGGAGGGAAATTATACCCTAGAAAGAACAAGAAACTAATCCTCTTTCAACAAATCCAAAAGAAGGTAGCCACACAAAAATAATTCCACCTCTAATAACAAAAAAAAACCAGGAGGCAACAATTACTGTTCCTTAATATCACTTAACATCAATAAAAAGACATAGGCTAACAGACTGGATATGTAAACAGGACTCAGCATTTTGCTGCATACAGGAAACCCACCTCAGTGACAAAGACAGACATTACCTTAGAGTAAAAGGCTGGAAAACAATGTTTCAAGCAAATAGTCCTAAGAAACAAGCTGGGGTAACCATTCTAAAATATCCAGCCCAAGAACACAAAGGGAGGGACTCATGGCTTCACCTGTATAGGTAGATGAGGGTGGCCTTGTCAGGCATCAGTGGTGGAAGTGGAGGGCCTTGGTACCTGATAGCTTGGATTCCCTAGTGTTGGGGAATTTGAGAGCAGGGAAGCAGGAATGAGAGGATGGTGGGAGCACACCCACATAGAAACTCCCAGAATTATGTGGATTAGATATGATAGAGACAGGCCACAAGAAAACTAGTTTCCAGAATTCAAACAAAAAATATCTTGATACTAAAATTTGTTTTGAGAATTGTATATTGCAGAATACACACCCTTGGTGTATCTACTCATCAAGCAAGCTGAGCAGACCTGCTTGAACCTCTGATGTCCTGGAATCTCAGCTGGATGCAGTGAAGACACAAACGTCAGAGGCTTATCAATTTACTCTTCCTCTTGCCCCTCTTCTAATATCTCAACACCCGTAATCAGCTTGAAGAAGTCAATGAAGAGTTGGCACCCCTATTCCCTGGGCTTGGGGACTGAGGTGGTTAATATAGGGCTGTCTTTCTAGGGAAAAGTAGTGGTTTTCTTGGAACAGGGAGGAATAGCTAGGATTTATTGCATAGCCCTAACCTATTGGTAGAAATCTGTATAATTGTTATTAAGCTGAAGTTATTTCTTAAATGGTACAAAATTTACTTTGATTTCAAATTTAAGGTTTTCATTGGTAAGAGTTTCTTATTGTTACTCTCATAGGCATTGTGCTTATATAACACATTAAGGAATACAAGTCTTAGACCCAGTCCTTCTTTAACTTTTTTAACTGATTTGAGATGGTTAGCTTGTGACTTAAGGGCCTATAGCAAATTCATGGCTCTGAGTTTATTGTTAGGGTGTTTTCTATATTTTATTTAGAAATTGCTGAGAGGAGTTAACAGACAACAGTCCAGATTGCCTTACTTGGATAGTTGGTTTTCAAAACATCAGAAGTCCACTCATTATATCTTCCAAGACAGAGTAATCAGCCCTTAATAATTCTGCATCACTGGGTCTGTCAGGTGATCCTGGGCCAGAAGGCTGAAGATCAGATGCTCCAACATTCTGTAGTATAGGGACTGTCCTATACTTCAGCAGTCTCTATAAATTGGCTGAGTTTTAGAAGCTATGCTTTGTGCTTCCCATAATTTCAGTTAATTCAGTCATTCTGAATTTCTGACGGTGTTGAAGTCTTATAGTCTCATAGCCAATCCCAGCTATTTACTTTGAGAGAAAAGATTTGAGAGGATGGTTTTCAGCTGACATTCATTCTAAAACCAAGAAAAAAAAGCCAGGTTCAGAACTAAGTCTTTTAGTTAGTAGAGATGGCAGAGGTTCTGGTTAGTCAACAAAATGATGATCTGGGTATTATGTCTATCCTGTACCTTATTGATACAAATTGGTATAGTTATGTTCTAATTGTGTTTCTAGAGAAAAGTTTTATTTTAACAGGAAGCTTGATATGTAGAAGGAGCTAAGGTGGGAAGAGTAAGGGGAGAAATAGGAGGAATAAGGAGAGGAGGAAGAGAAGGAGAGGAGGAGTTAGCAGAAGAGGGGTGGAGGGGAACATGGAGGCGGATGTTCGTGTGTCTCTGCCAGTCAAAGATAGTTGGTATATCTAGGCTGGGTATTGAGTTATACTTCTGATTGTATGGGCATCTTGTTATTGAGCATTATCAAACTTATAAAGCCTTTGATTAACATTTTAAAAAGATTCATTGTCTTCTACTTCTTTCAAATGACTCATTGCTTTTGCATGTATACAATGAATGATTTAACAACAGTATCCAGGGAACACTTCATGGAGTGCATCAATAAAGAACATAAATATTTTTAAGATGTATCATAGAGTGAAACAAAGAAGTAAAGGAAACACTTGTCTTCCTTTGAAAATTCCAATAAATCTGATTTTGACTAACATTAAAAAAATAAAAATAAAAATAAATACATGTGATCACAGTGTAGTAAATGAACAGATAAAGTCCATCCAAACAGGACATAAATGTTATAACCACATGAAAAGCTGAAGTGCATTTTGTGAAGGAGTATTAAAAACAGGAGTCAGAATTCCATAAGTAAAGAGGTTCATTCTTTTCAAAGGACATAGGAAGCCTGGGACAGTCTAAGGAATAAAACGTGAAAGAAAATTATTTTGAGATCATCATAAAGATACCTTATGAACAATTGAAAGTAAGATTTAAATACAAGAAAGATATTGCCAAAACATTTAGTAGGAAGAATTCATCTTATTCACAGTTGTATCTGTATCCCAAGTTACATATAAAGAGCTCCATGGTGCAACTCGTGTCATCTCTGCCTGTCCCCATCTAAAAGCTATGATGAGAGGAGCCATCTCACTTTGTCCTATGAAATCTGCTCAAGAGAATCGTCCTAGCCCTTCAAAATGGGTTCAATATTACACTTGTTTTGGAAAGTTTGATGATTATGTTATTAACTCCGTGATTTTTTGAAGTGGCCAGAATTCTAGAAGTTCTAAGAACCTTTGGTGAATGTTGTTCACCAAAAAAAAATGTCTTAGTAACCCAAGCTACCTTTGTTCTAGTACTTTGGCATCTATGTGTTATTCATTGACATTTGGGCTCATAAACTAGAGACACATAAATTATTAATTTCAGGTGAAAAACAGATCAGAAAAAAATTCAAGCTGCGACTGTTGCAAAGGCTTGGTAAAATGTACTTGGTAAACACCTGAGTTCAATCCCTAGAACCCATGGAAAACATTAGGGTATGGTTGCATGCACCTGAATCCCAGTGCTGGGGAGGCAAAGACAAGTGGTTCACTGGGACTCACTGGCTAGCAAACTTAGGTGAATTGACTAGTGCCATGTGACAGAATTGTCTTAAGAGGAGAAACAAAAATAGATAGTAATTCAAGAAGTCACATCAAACTCTGATGTCATGCACACATATACACATACTCACACACAAACACAGATACTGCACAGAAAAATGTCCACAAATATATACACATACAAACAAAAAAGTTCAAGTGCACCCTGCTGTACTATGTACTCAAACATGGTGTTCCATGCTAATAACAGTAGGAGTAATGTTAGTTTGTTTAGCTTTCTTATTTATTACCAACACTTATTTTTTATTAATTATTTTATTTATTTACATTTCAAAGTTGCCCCCTTCCTGATCTCCCCTCTGCAAACCTCCCACTAGATCCCCCCAACCCCTTTGCCTCTAAGAAGGTGCTCCTCCACTCATCCACCCACTCCTGCTTCAGCCTTCTAGCATTCCCCCTCCCATTGATGTCAGACAAGGCCATCCTCAACTACATATGTAGCTAGAGCCATGGACCCATCCTTGTATGCTCTTTGGTTGGTGGTTTAGTCCCTGGGAGCTCTGAGGTGCCCAGTTAGTTGATATTGTTGTTCTTCCTACGGGGTTGCAATCCTTTTCGGTTCCTTCAGTCCCTCCCCTAACTCTTCCATTGAGGATCTCAGGCTCAGTCCAGTGGTTGGCTGTGAGGATCTGCATCTGTCTTAGGAGCTGGCAGAGCCTCTTAGAGGACAGATATACCAGGCTCTTATCTGCAAGTAATTCTTGGCATCAGCAATAATGTCTGGGTTTGATGTCTGCCAATGGAATGGATCCCAAGGTGGGGCAGGCTCTGAATGGCCTTTTCTTCAGTCTCTGTTCCACTCTTGGTCCCCACATTTCCTTTACACGAGAACAATTCTGGCTTAAAGATTTTGAGGTGGGTGGGTGGCCCCATCCCTCAACTGGGGGCCATACCTATTTATTGGAGGTGGTCTCTACAGATTCTATCTCCCCTTTGTTGAGTATTTCATGTAGTATCTCCATTGCGTCCTGGAAACATCATGCTTCCTTGGTGTCTGGGACTTTCTAGAGGCTACCCAGCCCTCAATGCTACATATTTCTATTCATTCTCCAGGATCCCTGGACTTCACTTCTGTCTCTTCCCATTCCTGATCCTGCCCCCCCCCAAATTTTTACTCCACCTCCCCTCTCCCACACAAGTCCCTCCCTCCCTGTGCCTCCCATGATTGTCTTGTTGCACTTTCTAAATGGGATTGAAGCATCCACACTTTGGCCTTTCTTTGTGTTAAGCTTCATTTAGTCTGTGAGCTGCATTGTGTGTATTCTTAGCTTTGGAGCTAGTGGCCACTTATCAGTGAGTACATACCATGCATGTCCTTTTGGGTCTGTGTTACCTCATTCAGAATGAATTTTGCCTGAAAATTTGTTAAGTCATCATTTTTAATAGCAGAGTAGTATTCCCATTGTGTAAATGTACCATATTTTCTTTATCCATTCTTCAGCTGAGGGATATCTGGGTTGTTTACAGCTTCTGACTATTATAAATAAGGCTGCTATGAACAGTGGAGCACATGTCCTTGATATATGTTAGAGCATCATTTATGTATATGCCCAGTAATGGTATAGCTGGGTCTTCATGTAGAACTATTTATAATTTTCTGAGGAACTGCCACATTGATTTCCAAAGTGGTTTTACCAGCTTGCAATCCCACCAGCAATGGAGGAGTGTTTCTCCACATCCTCACCAGCATGTGGTATCCAATGAGTTTTGGATGTCAGCCATTCAGATTGGTTTAAAGTGGAATCTCAGAGTAGTTTTGATTTGCATTTCCCTGTTGATTAAGGATGTTGAACATTTCTTTAGGTGCTTCTCAGACATTAGAGATTCCTCAATTAAGAATTCTTTCCTTAGCTCTGTACCCCATTTCTTAATTGAATTGTTTGGTTTTCTGGAGTCTAACTTCTTGACTTCGCTGTATATTTTAGATATCAGCCCTCTATCAGATGTGGGGTTGGTAAAGAGCTTCACCCAATCTGTAGGATGCTGTTTTGTACTATTGACAGTGTCCTTTGCCTTACAGAAGCTTTTTCAGTTTGATGAGGACTCATTTGTCAATTGTTGATATTAGATGTGTTCAAGGGTCTTTCACAATTTCTCTTCTATTAGATTCAGTGTATCTGGTTATATATGGAATCCTTGATCCAGATGGAACTGAGCTTTGTACAGGGAGATAAAAATGGATCAATTTGCACTCTTCTATATGAAAACCACCAGTTAGACCAGCACCATTTGTGAAAAATGCCTTCTTTTTTCCACTGTATGGTTTTGGTTCTGTGTCAAAGATCAAATGACCATTAGGTATGTGGGTTTATTTCTGGGTCTTCAATTCTATTCCACTGATCTTCCTGCCTGTCTCTGTACCAATACCATGCAGTTTTTATCACTATTGCTCTGTAGTACAGCTGGAAGTCAGTGATAGTGATTCCCCCAGAAGTTCTTTTATTGTAAAAAATTGTTTTCACTATCCTGTGGTTTTTGTTACTCCAGATGAAATTTAGAATTACTTTCTATCTCTGTAAAGAACTGGATTAGAATTTTGATGGGGATTCCACTGAATCTGTAGATTGCTTTTGGTAAAATGGCCATTTTTACTATGTTAATAATACCAATCCATGAGCATGGGAGATCTTTCCAACTTCTGAGCTCTTTTTAGATTTCTTTCTGCAGAGACTTAAAGTTCTTATTATACAGAATTCTCAGTTACATTTTTAGAGTTACAGCAAAATATTATTTTGTTTGTGCCTATTGTGAAGGGTGTTGTTTCTCTAATTTCTTTCTCTGTTTATACTTTGTGTAGAGGAAGGCAACTGATTCATTTCAGTTAATTTTTTTGCAACATAGAAATTTTAATTTCAGTTCCACTCAAACTAAATATATAAAAGACATTTTAAAGACAAGTTCAAATGTGAACTTAATATAGTGGACATTAAAAAAATTAATAGCTTCCCTGGGTGTAGGAATGGTCACAGATAAAGTACTCCAAATTTTTATATACCATATAAATTACCTTGGGTTGCATCATGAGTTCATTGTAATTATTGAAAAACTACAAAAAAAACCAGGAAGTAAATAATATTGTAAAATGTTAGTAGTTTTTAAGGTTATAAAATAGGACTGTAGCGAACTGTTCAACAAGTCTCTTTTTTATGTGTATTCAAGTTTTGTTTTTTAAGTCATTTTCTACTTCCTCCCCTGGGTACAGAGCATTTTCTTTGCTCCTCTTTTCAGCAAATTTTTCAAAGGAAAGATCAGTAGTCCTGAATCCATTCCTCCTAATTCATTTTCTTTTTAACTCTCTAACCCTGTTATTCATAGAGCTTTCTGTTAAGATCACTTTTATGATGTGCATTTGTGATTACCATTCTTATTATCTATTTGTCTGAGCTATCTTCTGGCAGAGCTTTGCCTGTTCCTCATAATCGATTAGTCTCCATTGGTCTCTAGGATCCACTCTAACTGGCTCTCCTATCCTTGTTAGTTCCTCTGGCATTTACCCTCTGCTAGGTCCTCTTTCTCTCTAACATTCTGACAAAAATCTGCCCAGCTGATCCTATCTTGGTCTGTTTCTCTACCTACAGTTACTGTCTTGGTATTGTCACCCACTGCTAAACTATAATGTACGTGCTTAGGGATGACAAGTTAATAAGACCAGCCTATGTTCCTATTCCAAATTGTACGCTTGTGTATCTAACCCACATTGCCTCGTGAATACCTGCTAAACATAATGACTCACCATTAAAGGCTAGGCTCACAACCAAAAATAATTTTATATCCAGCCACTTTGCTGAAGTTGTTTATCAGCTGTAGGAGTGCTCTGATAGAATTTTGGATGTTGCTTATGTATACTATCATATAGTTTGCAAATAATGAAACTGTGACTTCTTCCTTTCCAATGTGCATCCTTTTGACCTCCTTTTGTTGTCTAATTGCTCTAGCTAGAATTTTGAGTATGATACTGAAAGAAATGAAGTGAAATGAAAGAAATGAGTGTGATAAAGAAAGAAAGTGGGCAGCCTTCTCTTGTACCTGATTTTAGTGGGATTGCTTCAAGTATCTCTCCATTTAATTTGATGTTGGCTATTGGTTTGCTGTATATTGCTCTTATTATATTTAGGTATGAACCTTGAATTCCTGATATCTCCAACAATTTTTAAGATGAATGGGTGTTGTATTTTCTCAAAGGCTTTTTAAGCATCTAATAAAAGGATCATGTGTTTTTTTTTCTTTGAATGTGTTTATATAGTGGATTAAGTTGATGGATTTGCCTGTATTGAACAATCCCTGATTCCCTGGGATGAAGCCTACTTGGTCATGGTGAATGATCGTTTTGATATATTCTTGGATTCGGTTTTCGAAAATTTTATTACTATTTTTGCATTGATATTCATAAGCAATATTGGTCTAAAGTTTTCTTTCTTTGATGGGTTTTTGTGTAGTTTAGGTATTATCATAACTATGGCTTTATAGAAAGAATAGGGTAGGGTTCCTTCTGTTTCGATTTCATGGAATAGTTTAAGAAGTATTGGTATTAGGTCTTCTTTGAAGGTCTGATAGAATTCTGCACTAAAACCATCTGGCCCTGGGCTTTTATTTGGTTGGGTGACTTTTAATGACTGCTTCTATTTCCTTAGGGGTTATGTGACTGTTTAGATAGTTTATCTGGTCCTGATCTAATTTCATATCTGGTATGTCTAGAAAATTATCCATTTCCTTAGATTCTCCAGTTTTGTCGAGTATAGGCTTTTGTAGTAAGATCTGATGATTTTTTAAATTTTTCTCAGTTTCTGCCTTTGTGTCTCTCTTTTAATTTCTGAGTTTGTTAATTTGGATACTATCTCTGTACCCTTTAGTTAGTTTGGCTAAGTAAGGGTTTATCTATCTTGTTGATTTTCTCAAAGAAACAGCTCTTAGTTTTGTTGATTCTTTGTATAGTTCTCTTTGCTTCTAATTGGTTGATTTCACCCTGAGTTTGATTATTTCCTGCCATTTACTCTTTGTGTGTATATTTGCTTCTTTTCGTTCTAGAGCTTTCAGATGTGCTTTAAGCTGCTATTGTACAATCTCTCCAATTTCTTTATGCAGGCACTCAGAGCTATGAGTTTTCCTCTTGGCACTGCTTTCATTGTGTCCCATAAGTTTGGGTATGCTGTGCCTTCATTTTTATTAAATTCTAAAAAGTCTTTAATTTCTTCCTTTATTTCTTCCCTGACCAAGTTATCATTGAGTAGAGAGTTGTTGAATTTCCATGTGTATGTCGGCTTTGCATTGTTTTCATTGTTATTGAAGACCAGCCTTAGTCCATGATGATCTGATAGGGTGCATGGGATTATTTCATCTTCTTGTATCTATTGAAGCTTGTCTTATGATCGATTATATGATCTGTTTTGCAGAAGGTACCATGAGGTGCTGAGAAGAAGGTATATTCCTTTGTTTTAGGATAAAATATTTTGCCTGTTCCTCTTGTAAGCCTGTTTGTGATGAACCTCCTGGGAGTCAAGCTGTCTCTAGGTGTGGGAGGGGGTCTGGAGCACTTGATCTGCCCTGGGCAGATTTGTGAACCAGAAGGAAGATGTATCTCCAGCCAGGCAGATATGTCCTGAGTCTGCTGGGTCCATTCTCTGTTCTCTTATCACCTGTTTCTCTGTAATCCCCAATCTGTAAACTTTGCTGCCTCAATGGCCTTTCTCTACTTTCATGTAGTAGAAAATGTTATAAAGATTTGTCTTTCTACATCTGGGTTATTTTACTCAGCACATTTTTTCCACTTCTATTCACTTATCTGAAAATTCCTTTTTTTTTTTACAGTTGAATAAAAATCCATTGTGTATAGATACCACATTTTCATTATCTATTCATATGCTAGTGAACACAGGGGATCTGTACCACTTTTAAATTATATCCTGGCCTCTAACCCCATTGAGAAATACAATGCTTTCTTTTCTTGGTGGGAAATAGATTATAAAGATATAACCCATGACCCAAAAACTAACCCATTTAAAGAACATACTCCAAGTGTGCGATCATTACTTCAGTGAATTTTAGAGCATTTTCTTAATTCCAAAAAGAAAGTCCATGCCCTTTAGAAGACATTTCCCATTCTCCTAGCCTTTACAGCCCTAAGCAGCCACTAATCTATGTACCTTTGGGTTCTGTATTTGACTCCCAATCCAAAAGTCCAACTATGGATATTTTTATATAAATGACATCATATAGTTCTGTAGGCTCTGGCTTCCCACACTTCATTCTGTGTTGTAAAATGTTTTAGGGGACCATTGCTTTCTACTCTTGAATGAAAACACTACATTATATGGAAATAACAGATGTTTTTAAGCTATTCATTGATTAAATTGAGCATATGAGCTTTTTCTAAACTTTGACCATTATGAATCACACTGATAGAGATGTTCAGGTGCAAATTGTTTGTGCGTGTATATTTAGTTCTTTTTTATCATGTGCCTAGAAGTGAAACTGCTGATATTACAAAAGGTTGCAATGGTATATAAAATTTTCTTTTGATTTTTTTAATTATAATTCAGTTACACACAGAGCAAAAAATAAGACTCACAGTCTTTATCTCATGAGTAATTTTTGATAGTTTGATTTCTGATGAAGAGTAGGTATTTTGTACACAAGAGAACTCATTTATCTTAATTGCTTTTCTTTTGCTGTTATTAGACACCAAGAAAGGTTTTATTTGTGACTTACAGTTTCAGAGGGTGAATCCATGATCAGCAAGGGTGCAAGGATGGAAGCAGAAAGGCAGACATGATGTTGAAGCAGTACCTGGGAGCTTGTATCTTGGTCATCAGGCACTAGGCAAAGATAGCTAATTGGGAATGGCTTGGGTTTTTTTGAAACTTCAAAGGTGTCTCCCAGTGAAAAACCTTGTCCACAATGGCCACACCTCCTAATCCAACAACTAGTGATGAAGTATTCTAACACATGAGTTAATTTGGGCAATTTTCATTCCAGCAACTACATAATACATTGAAATATTACCATCTTCTTTTTTATCAATATATAAAAGGGACCTTCAAGATGCTGAACAATGCTGACAACCTACAAATGGCAATCAGCCAGTACATCATGAGTATAAATAATTGGCAGTTTATTTTGTACTGTGTTACTGAAATTTTGTATTTGGTTAAGTTGGTTATATTAAATACATTTTACCTTATGGTATTCTCAATGTATTTATTAGGAAATAAGTCAATCATGAATAGAAAAGTTTCTGTAAGGACATTCTATCTCAATCCACTTAGTGAAAAATTCTATACAAATGAGTCCTGAAGTATATAATAATAAAAGCGACCAAGAATCTGGGTTCTAACACCAACTACATAAATGTCCATATATAAATAACTACCTGCTAGCTCCCACACTGATCTTACTTGGAAAATGAAGAAATTGGAATTTTCATTGTCTAGCATCTTTCCTCCTTTTAATACGCTGTAATTTTATAAGCATGTGTGAAAGCATTTTGACACATTAAAAGCAGTTTTAAAATATCAGCCATCATTATCACATATTGCCTC
The DNA here is from genome assembly GCF_004785775.1 of Grammomys surdaster. Classification (NCBI taxonomy): domain Eukaryota; kingdom Metazoa; phylum Chordata; class Mammalia; order Rodentia; family Muridae; genus Grammomys; species Grammomys surdaster. The sequence continues at coordinate 12,353,808 of NW_021604591.1, forward strand.
CTTGCTGAGAAATGGCTATGTCCCACAGTGAAATAGCATCAGCATTCAATCTGGGGGGAAAGTATGCCCAAAATAGAGCATTTTCTCAAAAACAAGACTATATATTTTCATGCAATTCTCAGGTGCTTATGGGACCCCTTAAAGCATGGAAGAGCACATTTATTTTTTTTTCTACGTAAATCTATTTTCTTGAACAAAGAAAACACTATAAGGGGAATCCTCCATGAAATGCATTTGCACAACATTCCTGGAAACGTAAATGGCTTTGGAAAGAAACAGTGAGTTATATCCTCTATATAACTGGAGCCATGATGAAAGTCCCCCATGGTACAGTGTGCTGCAGATTTGGAGAAAATGGGGACTCAACACAGAAACTTTAAAAAGTTACAAAAAACTGTTCAAAAGCACAAAAGATGTAGTTTTAAAAGAACCTCTCACTATTAAGTGGCTTAGGAATTTCAGAAAGTTAGTTCAATTACCTGAGTATTCCCAGTTCACACAAAAGATGAGCTTCACACCCCATTATGAAGAGCTTATTGACTCTTATAGTTCTGTAGGCTGACTAGATCAACTGGGTTGTTTCAACATGTGCTCCCCTCAAGTGGCTGGACTTACCTGATGTTGGAGTTATCTGAATGCTTATCTCCTAAGGTAATTTGGGGTATCTTGAGTGATGTTCATCTAGTCTCTTTTAATGTTATACACTACTGGGAATTGAACTCAAGGTCTTGTGTGTAATCCATTTGGACTTTCTATGCCTTTCCCAGCTCTGAATAATGACATGGAGTCTTATATTTATCATTTATAACTTTAGGTCTTATCTTACTCTTGCTCCCAACTAGCCCTTATAACTCAAATTAATCCATACATATTAATCTATGTACTGGCATGTGGCTCACTAGTTACCTCTCTTTCATTCTAGGCCTGATTTTCCCTTTGGGTCTGGCTGGAGAATTCTCCCATGCCTGACTCTTTTCCAAGGTTTCTATCTCTGTCAGAAATCCTACCTATTCTCCCCTGCTTTGCTCTAAGTCACAAGCTTTTAATTAAACCAATCAGGAGGTGAGAGAGGGCCTGTTTACAAAATGTGATGTAGCCATATGGATAACAATACCAAAGTCCAGTATGCTCTCCACATTCTGCCCAGCATATGAATAATACAAAGATAGTCTTTACATGGTGCACATAAAGATCACTCCAACACTTGTGCATGCAAAATTAACTCTCACTATACTAACTAAACAGACACTAAACTATATCCTCAGTCCCCAAATTAAATACTTTACATTAGGATAATTTATCTAAATTGCCTTTGCACTTAGGAAATCTATAACTGTATATGTAGAGGTATTCTCACATGGTTGACTTTCAAGATAGTTCTCTTAAGTAGGCAGATCAGAAGAAGAAAACAGATTTAGGTATACTACTGGTTGCCTAAAGCAGCATAGGTATGACCTATGGGAAAATCACTAGAAAATATCCTGGTCTTGTTTCATAACCCCTTTAGATCATTATAGTACTTGTCTGATTCTAGATAATTGTGATCTATTAATGGTAATTTTCATGGAAAGAATGCTTTCCTGGGCTATGTGCAGTGGTGTATTAGCTGACACACTTAATACCACCACTCTGCAGTGGCAGATAAATCTCCAAATTCTAGAACAGCCTGGTCTACATAGAAAGTTTCAGCCCAGCCAGCAATACTTAGTAAGATCCTGTCTTAAAAAGAAAGTTTTCCTTTTTTGTACCAAAGAAGGTTCCAAGGACACAGTCCTCTATAATCTATACTAAGCCAATTTTGTCTTCTACTTCAGAGCTCTACAAATGTTAGACTTGGTTGTTGTTCAAGATTTAACACACTCCAAGTACTTAGATATTCTTAGTTATTTCAGTTATCCATGTATGTTATATTTTTCTGTTTCCTGGTCCATGAATCCTGGTCATCTTGTTTCTAATATTTATATTTATGTCTATTGAAACATGAAATATGATTTTTTTATTTATAGAAGCAGTCATTTTGTTTGCCCATGTCTCCTTCTTTGCCTTCAGGGTAATGCAGTAGGAGTCAGATAGCATCCTGAGTGTAAACATCCTCTTTCCCTTGTCCATCCTGATATTCTGAGAGCTCATATGGGAACTACTACACAACTGCAATTCTCCCTTCCGAATAGATGGATGGGTCTTTACTCCATGGTGTTTTATAATCTTTTGAATCATGAACAGATGGCACTAGAGATTTGTCCCACTTTGAAATTGAAAAAATATACTCATAGGAGATAAACATTTTATTAACTCTAGAGGTCTTAATTTGCTTCATCATCCTGAAACATTAACTATTGCTTCTTTTCCCCTACTTTTTTTTTCAGGGCATAATTATATAAAGACAGCAATATTCTTCTTTTCTGGTAACCACATTAGTGGATCAAAGCATCAAATCTTCAATCAACTAATCATCTCACCCTACAAAATCTGCTATATATATTTTTTTACCTAGTAAACAGTACACAGATTCTTCCTTCTGAAGAGTCTTCCTTCTACACAAATTTTCTCTTTAGCTTCAAATTTAGAATCTAGATTTTCTAGTTGAAACCTCCATAGACATGTTTTGGGTGGCATCTGAAATACAATATAAACTTCCTTTTCTGATCCATTCATCTCTAATTTTCAATAGTTACTTTCATTTTGCAGCCATAGAGTATTAAGGAGATCAAAAGCCTGATAATCCCCTTGCCTTCTATAGCTTCTCTCCATCTCATAAAGATCTCAACTTTCTCTATGATCCAGACACTAAGAATACACTAGTGACTAAAGGAATGAAATTATCTGCTCAAAGTATGTTTTTTAACTGCAGTAGAAAGAAACATTTAAACAAATAATTACTGAATATAATTGGTGGAGATAAATACTAAGAATAGTAAGAATAAAAATGGAGATAGTACCATTGAACTATATTACCAGGCAGGATCATACTAGAAAATGGCATCTTTGATCTCGACGTAAGCCTTGAATTCTGAAGGGCTGCGATGTAGCTCAATGATAGGGTATTTAGCTCACATTCATAAGGCCCTACATTTAACTCTATGCTCCAGGATGAAGAAAGAAACAGCTTTGACTTCTGAAACAGTATAACTGAGTCATACAGGTAAAAGTTACACATTTTGATACAGCAATGCCGAAGGAATATCCCTCACAAACATCTTTCCAAATATAAATCATGAGTGAGATTCTCTTTTTTTTTTTCTTTTTTGAGGGAACCAGGACGTGACTCTCAACAACACACTCAATTCCTCTGTACATTCAGAGTTTGTTAGTCCAGTACATCCTTGAGTATCAGTGCTGAAAAGACAAGACAGGGACGTGAATGTTTGTGTTGGAACATACTGAATATTCTGTGGCCCTAAATATATCCACAGAGATCAGTAAGAAGTTTAGATTGCATATTTAAAGTTGAAGCAAGAACTTGTTCAAAGGGCAAAACCAGAGATTCAGTTCTAACTCTGCAATACTTATGCATGAAAAGCATATGGCAGGTTTTATAACATCAGCTCCCAGGAAGATGAAGCCTGAGAGCAAAGCACTTTTGGGCTTACAGCTTTTTAAATAATCTCCTGGAGGGAAAGACTCACCACTTTGTTCATATTGTACACATATTTTGAATGGAGATGGTCTTGCCTCACTTTTAGCCAGATTTTACTATACATATCCATGACATAAGGAATGTGAAGTAAGGTATGCATGAGCTCTAACTCATTCCCAGGCCTGCTCATCTTAAAATGTGTGTCATGGATTTATGGCCTTATCCAAGAAGAAAGTGAGGGCAGTGAGACATAATAAATTTATAAAGATGAAATATATGCTTATCTTGTGGATAACTAATAGCACTGTAGGAAACCCTGGCAAATGAGACAAGAGCAATAATCAAAAGTTAAATCAAGGAGTTCAAGATTGAGCTGAACCCAATATTGAGAACCTCTCCTGTCACAGGGGAAATGCACAGAAAGACACAAATACCTTAGTTCTACTGTGAAAAACAGTTCAATTTCAAATTTTAAAAAGTGCTAAACAGCTACCTTGCCTATAAACCCTAAATATTAACCTATAATCTGGCATTAAACGCATGCTGCTTGCATACAAACGTAAGAAGAGACTGTCTTGAAATGACACTTCATTATAGATAAATGAATAAACAAGATAGATGGATAGACAAATAAGTAGAACAATGGGTAGACAAATGGGTAAAATAAAGAAAAGTAGGTAGAAAATATCAGTAGGAAAAACTAAGTTGGACAGTGTAACAAGAGAGGCCCTTAGAGGATTTTATAAGCAGCTGCTCCATGGCCATTTTCTGTTTCTCTACCAATGGTTTTTACAACTAGATCTTAAAATAAATCCCTCTAGACAGGAAGGAAGAAATGGATATCTTCATTATAATTAATAACACAAAATGCGATAATGACCACAATTAAGTCTCATCAAGTTTGTGACAGAATAATTAGTGCCTCAAGTAGAGAGTACTATACATCCCTATACATCTTCATCAAAATGGACTTTTTAAAATGTAATTGCTTTGTAGTCTTGTAATGTATTTCCTGCTGGAATATAGTTTTCTGAGTTAAGATTTTTCTTTTCCTCAAATTGGAACATCAATAGTCTCCAGCAGTCAGGATAAAATGCTGATGCATCTTAAAATCTAATCGTCCCTCCTGCTTCCTGAATTTGATTCTGCACACTGTAAGATCTGCACATGAGAAAGACAAAAGTTCTCCTTGGAAACTCTCTTCATTTGTGGGCCAAATAAATAAGTCCCATATAGAGTACCAATCCATCTTCCTAATTGACACTATGCAGAAGATAAGTGAAGTAAGTTGATAATCTGAAAATAAAGTTAAACTCATTAGCATTGTGTGGGCAAGACCTGAACTTCCTTATAAAAGTGGCTCCACTCTTTAAGAACCATTATATACCAGCAAAGTAGATTTTTCCCCCTAGGGGATTAGCACAAGAGAATGTTCACAGAGATGTACTAACCCATATAAAATCATCTCTTCAAGAAACAGAATGCAGGGAGAGAACAACATGCAGTCAGCACTATGGAAGACTTTTATTTCTCACAGATGAAAATAGTCCTCAGAGCTGCTATAGCTTCCCCTCTAAGAATATAATTGCTGCATCTTAAATTCAGGACTGTCATAGACCAAAACAACGTAGTAGAAGAAAGAAGGGAAAACAAAAGAATAAAGCTCAGTAAATAAGAAACAATAACAAAAGCAGACCTGTATTGCTCATGGTATTTTTCTTTCCTCTCTCACTAGATTTGCAATCTTAAGAGTTCAGTGTGTTAGCTCCTGGATCGTCATGTTCTGCTCTGAAAAGTCTAACAAACTCAGCCACATCCCATTGCAATCTCTTTCTCCTTCATGAACCAGAAATAGATGACAGGGTCACCTGATAGCAGGCATACAGGATAGATTACATATGAACAAAGTCTGCTGCTTTGTGGTATAGGACCACCCACCCCATCAGAAACCCTTAAAAGTAGACCCCCCCCACCTTTATCAGGGGAGACTGAAGCCTCTTCTGCTTCAGACTCCCACTGTTCTACTTGTGGCATTTGACCCTCTTACCCTGAAGAGTAAATTGGTCTTGGCAGTTTTCCTTCAAACAGAATCCCTCCGCATTCTTTCTAACACAAAGCTCTCTTATATAGAAAACTTACTTTTACATTTTGTAGGCAGTTTTTCTATGGTGAATATTTTAGGAACCTGGACTAACATCTATCCAAAGATATCTATATATCAATGAATATATAGATATAACTAACATCTATATTGATATCTATCAATATCAGGTGGAGATATATCCTTCTACTCCTACCAAGAAATACAAAAACAAGTGTGTTTTGCTCTGCCAAGGTGGAGTCACAAGATGGTTGATTGAGAATGACTTAGAAGCTCCTAGTGGTGAGGAACTCACTTCTGTTGCGTTGTCTATAAAGGCAATATGTTAGAAACCTTCCCTATACTCAACAGTCGCAAGAGACCTAGATTGCAGTGGCAGGTGAATTATACAATTAAAAATATGAACTATAATTTCTACAGCCACTTAACACTAATGGCATTAGACTCATTTGTCTTCTGATGAAATGGAATCAGACAAGATCCAGCTAAAAGAGTAGGATTAAAAAGGATCTACATTCACAACATAAACTCTCCAGTATTCAATAAAAATTGTTTTTAATATAAAGATTTAGGCAGATTTCAAACACAATGAGAAGATAGGTTAAACAGCAAAAGGATGCAAAGTTGGAATAATGATGCATTTTTGAAGAAGACATGCACTTTTGAAGTAAGTACATACTAGCATTTAAATCAGTGGAGAAGTAGTCAACTCAAGCAGAGAAAAGAAAGTGGCATCAAAGAACCAGGTGGTAGAAGGAGCAATGGGAAAAATCCTTAGAGCATTCAATTTTAGTACACAAAATACTCAGTAGAAAAGCCCATCTGCAAAGTGGACACAGCATAGTCAACCACCTCATACATCACAGTATGGTGCAGAAATCACTAATGTCAGCTAAAGAACAGGCTGTGTTGCACAGAAGTCCTAGGCTAGGCTGAACTACATAGCAAGAACCATCTCAGAAAAGTGAAGGCAGGAGGATGAGGAGTTCAAGTTTATCCTCAACTATGGCAGTCTGTACTACATGAGATGAGAGAAAGAGAGAAAGAGAGAGAGAGAGAGAGAGAGAGAGAGAGAGAGAGAGAGAGAGAGAGAACCAGCCTTAGAACACTAAGATTGTGAACACTGAAGAAAAGGGGGGAGCAAATTTCTTCTTTTAAAAAGCAACAATAAATATCCCGACAGTTTCCAGGTGTTGACAAAAACCCAAAAGTATAAAAGTCACTCTAAAAAGCTAACCTCTAAGCAGTAGGAATATCCAATAGGAATGAAGGTGAAAATAATACATTCTCCCTGAAAGAAAAGAAATAGAAAGCAAAACAAAAGACAGGAAATTTTCTATTCCTATGTCTTTTGAATGTCTATAGGAAGTCCCCAAAACAGAAAGTGCTAAAAGACCTCGTATCATCATGAAGAAATATACAGAATAAGAAATGTTTTCTGAAATAAGATTGATGGTTCAAATAAAATCCATGAAGTGGTTTTAATGTGTGTATAGGAAATATTTAGTACAGTTTCTTTTGTTAAAAAAAGGAGTGGGGAATGAAAAAGGAAGTAGGTCCTCATGTGGCACTCGAGCTGATAATGTGATAGGGATGAGTGCATACAGAAATCACACATAGTGCTCTGCAAAGACACACTCATGAGTGCCGTTGGACGGGAGAAGCTACCCTGTCCATAAAAGCCAAATTGCCAGAATAAAGTTTTCTTAAGACTTTGGAAATTTTGAGTCGTGGTGTTGCAGTGGTCTCTTGCTGAAAATGTCAATGAAATGTCTGAGTTTTAGGAGGAACAGTGAGATTTAGCATTAAAGGATTTTTTATTACATTTGCTTGTTTGTTCGTGTGTGTGTGTGTGTGTGTGTGTGTGTGTGTGCATGTGTTTCCTCAATGCTGCATTCATGGAGATAAGAGCACAACTTTCAGGAGACTGTTATCTTTTTCTACTATGTGGGTCCTGGGACACCAACTTGGTTTTCAGACTTAGAAGGTCTGAGGACCTTAGTATGGTCTAGAATAACATTATTTAAGCATCTGCAAACAAGTATTAAATAAATACTGTATTAGTTAGCTTTTTATCACTCTGGCTGTTAGCTTTAACTGTTAACATTGCCTAGAATCTCCTGAGAAGAGAGTACTAATTGAAGTACTGCCCAAGTAAGATTGGCCTTTAGTCATGTCTGTGGGGAATTGTCTTGATTGTTAATTGATGTAGCAATTAACAAAGCCAACTGTGAGTAGTACCATCCCTAAGCAAGGTGGTCTTGATCTATATAAGAAATCAAGCTGAATTTAAGCTGGCCTGTAAGTCATCTAGTAAGCGCGTCTTTCCATGGTTCCTGATTTTCTTCTTGGCTGAGAAGAGAGTTCCTTGTTTCATGGAAATGCTGTGTGGAAGAGCAAGCAGGCATGCCTTCAACTTTCTGCCTTTAGTTCTTGACTTGACTTATTCCAGTGACGGGATATGACCATCATATTGTATGCCAAACAATGCAAGGCTCAGAGAAGAAGCCATTAATAAATTTTAAGATATTTCAAATAACAATAAACTAGCAATGCAATATCATAAAATAAATAGATTCAGCAAAAGCTGTGATTAGATGGAACTTTTTAGCACTTAATGTGTATATTAGAAAATAATGCATAATGTAATCTAGTTCACAGTAAGACGCTAAGAAAAATGAGCAAAAGTTAAATAAATTGAAAATGAAAATGAGTAAAGAAAATAAAAGAGTTGGGTGGTGGTGGCGCATGCCTTTGATGCCAGGCCTCCACAAGGCAGAGGCAGGCAGATAGATCTCTGTGAGTTTGAGGCCAAGCTAGTCTACAGAGTAGATTCCAGGAGAGCCTGGGCTACACAGTAAAACTATACCTCACAAAAAGAGAAAAGGAGGGAGAGAGAGAGACAGAGAGAGAGAGAGAGAGAGAGAAGCAGAGACAGAGACAGAGAGACAGAGACAGAGAGACAGAGAGAGACACAGAGAGAGAGACAGAGACAGAGAGAGACAGAGAGAGAGAGAGAGACAGAGAGAGAGACAGAGACACAGAGAATATGGTCATTTGACAAAAAAATTAAAATGTTGAACCTTTCATTAGGCGTAATAGTAGGAGACTTTAATAGTCTCATCTGTCAAAGTCTCCAATCAAAAGGTTGGATGATAGCAAGAGATCTGTGATTTTTGTGGACACTAGGTAAATTTTTTGTAAGTACAGCTTGAACTAGATTAGAAAAAGGCCAGGCTAGAGGAGAGAAACTATTTCATCTCATTTTAATCACAGGTATAAAAAAGATGGGAAGCCTGAAATAAGCCTGTCAAGTAGAGAAAATAGTACAATTTGGGAGAACATTGAAATATAGATTTTGAAGAAAATGGTATCATAATTAACTCTGAGAAAAATATGAAAAAAAATATTTCAGAGTTGGTATATGTTCTGTGATTTGCATTGGAGTGGGTATTTGTGCTATTGGATCCAGGTTGAGGGCTGAAGGTGGAGACAATACAGAAGAATTAATCCAATATATTTAGTTCACTAATTAATATTTGACAGAATTCTAATAAATATGTATTAAATGAACGTCTTTTTTTCAAGATGTTTAATTTAAAGTACTATGGTGATATCCAGATGTAATGAAATTTGTCAGTTAGAGTAAAATAAAAGAAATATAGACCAGAACTTGGATGGCCATCAGTAATTAGTAGTGAGAATAAAAATTGTGTCATTCAAATCTTGATCCATGACACATGAATGCTCCCCAGTGAAGGACACCATATACTTGGGTACAAAGCATGAAGCAAACAACAATCAGTTTGATTATAAAATCCTATAAACTACTGGGTTAGCTGTGCATACCCTAACCTGTTTCCAGTGACTCGTCACAACACCACCAAGAGCTTAATTCTCACACCCAGCTGAAGCACTCTGACAGCCCTGCCCTTCATTCTTTGGAGCCTCCTCAACACCCGTTAGTGGAACCTCTCTCACTGAAGCTGATAGCATGTCTAACTCGAACTTAGACATAAATTCTCCAAAAAGTAAAAGGGCCTACCAACTGAAACAAACAATACTGAGTTACCTGCCCACTTTCCTGAGTGCTACTTTTAATCCTATTCATCTTCAGACACCATTTCTACTTCTTAGGATGATCAGAGAAAGGAAAATATTTATAGCACCTGTAAGGTGTCCTGCCTTCGCAACAGTGACCAAGGCAACAATATTTCTGTCACATTTCTCAGTGAAGCAGAAATACAGAAAATAACACGTGTTCAATTAGCGGTGCAGCCTCCAGCACAGCGTGTTTAGAACAGGACACTTGATACCTCTGACTGTCAGAACTTTTGCCATTAAAGTAATAATTTCCTTTCCTAGGTCCTACTATGTGTGACCATAAAATTATAAATAGACATAACTGCTAGGATTCAATAAGCCATTCAACAAAATTAAACACAATGGCATTAAAATAAAATCGACCCTGAGACTGAGGAAAGAGTACGGGTTAGGTTTTATTACTGTAACACAAAACAAAATTAAAGAAGCAGAGTATACCCTTCACCTAATAAAAGACAATGTGAGAGAATGTACTAGAAATATCAGTGGAGTAACATGATTAAGCGTGTCATCTGTTGATAATTAACATGACTTCTTAAAGATGTACAGCCAAGTCGCATTTCGGTCGAAGACATAGTAGAATACTGTCTTTGGTAGCCTATTCCCACCTAGGATAGAGGTTTGCTTCAGAAACAAAGTAACCTCGGCTAAGCAACCAGGTAAAATTATTTATTTCTCCATTTTCCACATTTTAGTGTTCCTTCTTAAAGTACAGACTAAATGAATGTCCATACAAATGACATGCACTCAAACAAAAATACCCATGGGGGGGAGATAATACAGAAACAGAACAAAGAGTAATACTTTGTGTAGGTGGTGCCCCCAAGCAAGTGCTGGCTCTTCTATCCATGGGGTCCCGAGACCTTTCAAAAAGGGAGCAGGAATTAGTGATGTGTCTTCCAGCCTGGATCTTCAAAACATGTCACTTATAAACACTATATGGTTTGGACATTGACAAGTCCACTGTGTGAAATTGTATAATGATCCCTACTTAACAAGCTTGCAACTAAAAGCAATGCTCTTACTCACTGCTATTGGAACCGAATAATAATAACTGATAACCTATCAACATCAAATGCAACAAGCTCCTTTGGTATCAATGTTCATTTTTATTTCACATATCTAATCAAATTGAATGAAGTTTTAACCTGGTTAACTGAAGGAAAACATACGCATCCAGTTAGTATAATCTTACGATATTGTTGCTACAATTTCTTAGACAGAAAAGTAGTGGAAGTATAATATATCAAAACCATAGCTTTAAATGGTTCTGAGTATGTGCTATTTGTAGTTTCTTAAAATATCATTTTAAATAAGCAAATTTCAATTACAGAGTCATGTTATATGTTTTCCTGTCTTAGTTAGGCTTTTTGTTGTTATGACAAAACATCAGAACCAAAATCTACTAGAGGAAGAAATCTTTTTTTTTTTTTCAGTTGAGCTATAGTCCATCACAAAAGGAAGTGAGGGCAGGAACTCAAGGAAGGAACCTGGAGGGAGAAGCTGATGTAGGGGCCATGGAGGAGTTGTGCTTACTGGTTCGCTCTTTACAGCTTTCTCAAAATCTTACCTGCTTTCTTGTCTAACATAGGACCACTTGCCCAGAGGTGGCACACCCACAGTGTCCTGGGACCGCCCACATAAATCACAAATCAACAAAAGCCCCCATAGACTTATCTACAGGCCAATCTTAGGGAAGCATTTTCTCAATTGTGGTTCATTCTTCACATACAACTTAAGTACACACACAAACAAAACAAACAAAACAAAAAAGTCTAACCAGTACATAAGTCTTAAGGTCTAATTATAAAAACTCCAATCCAAAAATTCACATTCTACATTCTCTGCTGCATGAGTTAACGAAATATTTAATGCAACTATACTCCCCTAAATATATGAAAGCATTTTTGATCAATCCATTCCTCATCCTTCCTTACAATTTCTACAAGATCTTGCCCCTTCATATTCCTCTCCCAATTTCATTTCCAATTAGTGTTGTCATCAGGCATGTGAATATAGGGCTGTTTGCTGTAGCATGAGTAACCTACCATGGGTCCCAGGCCTGAAGAAAGCCAACTTTCTCTCTAGTTCTCAGTTTCCTATAGTTTCTCAAGTAGGGGCAGGGCCCCGAAAGCACACCCTCCCCCAGCCACGCTGTAATATTGACAGATTGATCTTGTACCACTACTGTGTAGCAAGCACAACTGTTACAAACTCATTAATCGAACTTGATGCTATGTCCTAAAGACACATTCCTGTATGCCCTCCTTAACTGATGGCTCTTACGATTGTCCTTTCCCTTCTTTGTTCATGTTTCCTGAGTCTTGGATGTGAGTGTTATGCTATAAATCTCTCATATGGGACTAAGTGTCCCTCTGCTCACTTATTCTCTGCAAGCATTGTGTTTCTCAGTCTTAACCTCCATCGACTGCAAAAAAAAAAAAGCTTCGCTGATGAGGGGTAAGCTCTATCCTACTCTATAGGTATGAGATATGTCAGTTTAGCAAAATAGGAACTGTAAGATCTCCTGTGGGGTCTATGACATCTCTAGACATGGATTATTATCAAAGTTTACAGTACCAGACATGAGCTCTCTCCTGTCAATGAGCCTTAGCAATCAAACTCTTGCTCAATATCTAGAATTTTTAAAAAACTCCACAACTTGAGCACCAAGAGCCAAAGCAACCAACCAATAAATGGGCTAATTAACTGAATAGATATTCTCAAATAATGAAATACAAATAGCCAATAAATATTTGAATTAGACTTCAATACCTTTAGCCCTTAAGGGACATGCAAATTAAAACTAATCTGAAATTCAGTCTCAACCAAGTCACAACAGTTATCATCAAAGCAACAAATGACAGGCTTGGAGTGTGACTCAGTCAGTAGAATGCTTGCCTTCAAGCATGAGGACCTGAGTCAACATCCTTTAAAAAAAGAAAAAGAAAAGTCAACCTCAGTGTTGTGCTCTTGTAATCACAGCACAGGGGACTCACTGTCAAGCCACCATGGTTTGCTTGTGATTTGAGAGGGAGAGGGAGAGGGGGAGGGGGAGGGGAAGG